>NC_058081.1:468327282-468632859 GCF_014858855.1 Bufo gargarizans | reverse complement strand
TGCATGAACGACAGGATCACCAGGTGACCATCAGCACATTTACATGGCAGATTGTTGGAAACGTCTGTTTCTGGTAATCTGGACGGATAATGGCTCAGGTAAATGCAGCTTTACACAGTCTTGTCAGCGTCTGCTGACAATGGAAAAGGGAGTGGAGCAGGTGGAAGGTGTCTATTCTCAGTAACCTCCTGGCTACGCACCACCATATATAAAACTCTTAACACAAACTGCCCAATATAATGTTCACAAGGTAGTATTATTACATCACCAATACTTTACCTGGGCACTCAATGTTTCCAAGCCAGTCTGGGGGCAAGTATCTGATAACATAGCTTCAACAGGACCCCCCAAGCCGCAACAGTTCAACTGCAAAAGAAAACCAAAGGACAAAACTTACATAATGCAAACAACAATAAATAATAGTTACAGCACAAAAAGGAAGAAAATAAAAAGAAATGTGTCAAGTATATATAAAACAGTGAGATACAGCGCTCAAGGGAAGGGGGTCGTGTGAGAATTGAGCTGCAGGCTTTGAGAAAGAAACTTACAGCAAAATTAATTGACTTTATGGTTTCTTTCAGCGAAGGTTCTTTGGATACTAAATATTTTTGATAGGTGTCTGCGTAAAACTTCTGCAGCTCATCGACCACCTATAGGGAACGAAAAGAAACATTAGATGACAATATAAGCTACTTCTATTTTTTCACAGTTTTCTTCCGGGTATGTTTTTTTTGCTGGAACATAGATGAACTTTTCTAACTCCAATATATCAATGTGATTAAATTTTGAACCAAATACTTAGTAGAAGTGCACAAATAGTCCCACAACATGGACAGTGACATACTAGAGGGGGACCAATGACAAAAATTCCAACAAAAAATAGGTGTCTTAATCAGGGGATATTTTTATGCGTCTTAAAGGGAAATTCTCTTAAATGTGCCCTGTTGCACTCCCTAAATGCACTATATAGAAAGTATATTATTGGTATATAACACCCCCCGCTTCAATCACTTTTTTGGGGGGGACGACTGGTATATCACACCAGTAGAAATTATTTGTTCCAATAACGCTTGACCCTCTATATACCGCTGACACGGACACTGGCAATGTGCATTCCGCAATTTATGGACCGCCCATCCGGAACCTTACCCTATATAAAAATGGCCCTAGTAAGCCCCTGACTTCCAGGTGATCACTATATAGATCTATGTGTTTTTTGACTCATTATAAAAGTATATTATAAGTATATCAAACCACTCTGTGTATCACACATATCGATAGCACACCTATACCAGTCCTTAAAATGACTTTTGTGGCCCTATTAGCTAGCGTTTGGTGTCCCTAACAGCCTGTTCCTGCTCCACACAGCAACCTCTCCCTACACTGGCAAAACACTGAATGTAAAATGGCGACCAGATCAGGTTTATTTATAAGGTAGGGGGTATGTCCATGTGCTGAAACGTCTCAATTGGCTGTCCTGTACCACCCGATGGATGTGTCAAAGTTCTTCACAATGTAAAAGAATACATGCAAAGTTCGCCACGAAACGACGCCGGGCGAACCGCAAGGCCGTCTCTAACTATCACACCGGTTAATTGAAGTCGACGCGTTTCAGGGGCGTGTGGCTCCCTTCATCAGGACAATATCTACATATCTGCCTCCTCTCTGTGCTTTTTTTTATTCACATTTTTTTCATGTGGATATAGGCAAGTATTTTGTGTCAAACACACACGGATTAACTTCATGAAAGGACGACAGTTCAAACGGCAAGTCTGCTTCAAAAAATCTGAGGTCAGCCTCAAATTTCTGCCATAGATTCCACATGACAGATAGGTCATGTGAACAACCCTTATGTTCCTTAAAATACACTTCCTACATAAGCCACAAACTTCTAAGACAAACCTGAATTCCGCCATAAAGTACTCACACAAGAAACCCTGCTATTCTGGGGTGTCCGTATAATACTACAACATAACAGTGCTGTATATACGGTTCAAGAAATATTCAGGGTTTTTCCATTTCACCCTCAGATTGCATCTTGGGATCCCATTTTCAAGAAGCCATGGGAAATTGCCACGTTTGGTAAACCCTAAAATCAGCCCCATTTCCATTTATTATGCTCCATTTTGGTTACTGTTGACCATGTGTTTGTAAGAGGACTAGATGACACTAATATAGCCTTTGTTGAAATTCTGTGCCATTTTCTATATTTTATAATGTATGCCCTTTGCTTGTGCTGTCCTCACAGAGGTCTTGTCCATAAAATGGCTGCTGATGGAGGGTCATGTGACCAGACAAATCACCTCCATGTGATGTCTCCTCTGTATAAACTGCATCTTCCATCTGCACAGAATGGAGGAGGCTGAGTGATGTGTCTGACCCTCCATCAGCGGCCATCTTATAGACAGGACCGCCATGTGGACAGCATAGAAGAGCTGACTAACAAGGGGACATGACTTATGATATGTAGCAAACTGCACAGAATATCAAAGGTTATATTAGTAAGGGTCATATAGTCATCTTACATACACATTGGTCACAAGTAGCCAGAAAGCGGCCAACCTCTTTAAGTGCTCTCACGGATCCTGAAGGATTTTGAAAGGCAGACCCAGGAAATATTTATAGAATACACTCATTTATTGCATCATGCCCAATGAATAGACAGAAATAATGCTTTTTTACCTTATCTTTATTGGCAAAACCCCAGATTCCTGCAGCGATTTCAATTGCAAAAATGACCAGGAGGAAAGCAAAGAACTGTGGGGGGCGTAAAGGAACAGTAAATAGAAATGCTCCATGATATCTTCAAATGCATGAACTAGAGCACACAGACATTAACCCTGGAAATATATGAGATTACAAAATAACAGCCTGCTTTTTCAGGGACAACAGTGCCGCTCTTATCCACTGGCTCGGCCTAGTATTGCAGCTAAACATTATTTAAAGGGGTTGTCTGGGTTCAGAGATGAAACTGAAGACAACCTGATCTGCAGTCATTTACCATGAATGAGAGGAGCTTGCCCTGTGCGGTTTACCTTTTGATACTGCTAGGTGGAGGCTTCTGCCTAGCAGTGTTCCCAGTGACGTCATTGGCTCTAATGGGCAGACTTTAGCACTGCCCTAGCCTGTACAAACAGGTTTAGAGCAGCGCTAAAGACCGCCCATTAGTGAGGTCACCAGGATCATTGCTAGGCGGAAGCCTCCACCTAGCTTTACCCATTGAGAGCCTGGTATGTCACCAGATCTCAAGAAAATTCCCTTTCCCTGTAAGAATCAGCGCAGGGCAAGGGGGAGCATTGGAGCTTAAAAAGCTCAGATGCTCCACTCATTCATTGTTAATGAGGGCAGATCGGGTTGTGTCCGGACAAACCCTTTACGCAAAATGAGCTGAGCTCAGCCAGACCCCTCCCCACACAAAAAAAAAATAGACCATTATTTTAACATCATAAAGTTTGTTTAAAAATGTATTCCCATCTTCACATTTTCTGATATCCACACAACCCGTGTCTCATGGCTGTTGTGAATGGAAAGGTGACCACGCATCTGCGCACTCGCTCCTTTCACTTCTATGGGACTTCCAATGGGCTATAAAACACTGAGATGCAAATAACTGGTAATGGCACACAAAGCAATTCCATAATATTACATCACTGCCTGGGGGGAATCTGGATACCCCTTCCTTTATGGTAGCTAAAGACGGATTTATCATTTTCAGATCCCTCCAGTCTTATATTTCCTACACTCGCCTATCTGATGGCCACATATTAAAGGAATGGCTACTTAAGCAATAATCAATGAAACAAAAAAAAAATTAAAATTAAAATAAAAAACTTACCAGTCCCAGCATGCATTCTGACTCCTGAATTGCACCACAGCATCCGAGGAAACCAACCAACATCATAAGGGCTCCAGCACCAATCAAGATGTAGACTCCTACAAGAAGAAAGACAGGAGATGAAACGTCTTCTAACGTCATGTTTTCTAGCCAATGATGAATCACAGACCACCGAGAGAAGTCAGGAAATGGCACGGAAGGTGGGGGAAGGGGATCCCCACTGTAAAGAGGTGGAGTTTGTGAAAATGGGTCACAGAGTGAGCCATTTATGGGACTTTTATGGCATTTCGGGAAGGGTCTTTTCATAAATCTGTTTATATACAGTATGCTTTTAACATACCTTGATGGTGAAACTCTGCCTTCAAACACGTTTTTGGGTCTAGAACTAATTTATTATGGTGGTCAGAGAGCCCCACACAGGGTAAGGGGACGTTGACAAGGTGGAAAAACACACTGGAAAAAGTGTATTTTTGCAGTGGAAACTGAAGACAAAAATCTGAGGTTGACCCTTGACCGCTTGCACTGCTAAAGAATCTGACTGCGTTTTCACCCCATTTAGTGGGGTTAATACACATTATTTTAGTAATCGAGTATTCTACCGATTATTTTTTACTATTAATCAAGTACTCTAATAAGAAAAAATGAATTAGGGTCCATTCACACTTCCGCAATTCTGTTCCGCATTTTGCGGAATGGAATTTCGGACCCATTTATTTCTATGGGGCCACACGATGTGCTGCCCAGATCTGGAAATGCGTACCTGCACTTCCGGGTCCGCAATTCCGTTCCCGAAAAAAATAGAACATGTCCTATTCTTGTCCGCAATTGTGGACAAGATTAGGCATTTTCTAATAAGTGACGGCGATGTGCGGTCCACAAAATGCAGAACGCACATTGCCGGTGTCCGTGTTTTGCGGATCCGCAAAACACACATGGACGTGTGAATAGACCCTTAATAAATTGTTTCCCTTTATAAAAACTCAGACCCCCTGCCATCAGTCCCCAACACCCTTCGTTCCCCCCAGTGCCATCAGCTCCACTCCCCCATCGCAGTGCCATCTGCTCCACTCCCTCAGTGCCATCAGTCACCCCAAGTGTCATTACACGGTCACCCCAAGTGTCAGCATGTCATTGTCTCGTGCCTCAAGTGTTAGCACATCTTTGTCCTGTCCTTTGAAGAGTCAGTGTATGATTGTCCTGTACCTCCAAGTGTTAATGTATCAATGTCCTGTCACCCAGTGTCATTACTCTGTCACCCCAAGGGTCAGCATGTCCTTTTCCTGCCCCTCAAAGTGTCTGTAATGTTATAATCTTGTCCCCCAATTTGCATTACTGAAGATCTGAGATATGCCATTTGGCAGGGGTCCCCCAGAAGTGAGTGCTGGGACTCTGGGCGACAGAGAACTGTAAATACAATCCAGGAGTGCAGTTTACGTCTCATAACTGCGCTCATCCTCCGCTGTTATTAATGCTTGTCAGGACTTCATCCAGCGGTTGCTGACAGCTCCGTATTTGCTGTCTAAATGTCAATCATTAGTTAGTAATGCAGCACTTTAGTAAGCCTTCTGTGGCGATTGGAAATCCAGCTCAAGTAAACAATCTACAGGACGGCCACTTTGCAGCTCAGTGTACGTGAATGTTTAATGTCAGTGACACAGAGCCGGGGCCTTCCTTGCAGAGAACAGTGCCACTGTGTACAGAGCTCACCCTATTACCTTTCCAGCAGGGGTGCTGCCGCCACCGACACTTCATCGTTTCGCGCTGCTCTGGGCCCGACGTCACACAGCGCGTCAGGTCATGGAGTGCGGACGTCAGTGCAGCGCGGGACCACGAACGTGCTGTGGAGTGTCCGGAGGCCCCCTGCTGAAAAGGTGAGTATTCCGAGCACATTTGAGCCAGCGGGAGACCACGGAGCAGGAGTTATAGCAAGCGCTTCACTCCCGCTCCTTGGTCAAGTGACAAATTAACATGTCAATTTTTTTTCTCCCATGGATCGTTTTCATACATTGGGGGACATTTACCAAAATGTTGTAAAGGAAAACTGCCTTAGTTGCCCATAGCAACCAATCAGATTCCACCTTTTACTTTCTGAAGGAGCTCTGAAAAATGAAAGGTGGGATCTGATTGGTTGTTATGGGCAACTAAGCCAGTTTTCCTTTACACCACTTTAATAAATCTCCCCCAACAATTCTCACATCATGATCCGCTGCCCAGAAACGATGATTGAGGTGTCCACACCAAAGATTATTTGAACCCCATGAATGAGCGTTTTGTTAGTTTATGAGGCGATCTATCGCAGATGTATTCGGGCCGATTATCCAGAACAAACGTTCGCTCCGGATAATCTGCCTGAAAATTGGGCAGTCTAAATGAAGCATTAGAATGAGAGACTCACCAGTATAAAAGGAACTTGGATTGGAATCCGACTCGAACATGGTCTTCGTCTGACTATCGAACCGCAGCCATAGTCCTATTGCGAGAACAGCAGTTCCTGCAAGCTGGAGGGGGGGGGGCAGCAAAAAATATAATGTATAACCATTAGTAAATGACTTCTCTACTGCAATGTAACAATGACACAATCACACAAATGTAAAGAGACATTACTACATAGCATGCCCCCCCATAAATGTAAGGAGAGAGATGAGAAAGCCGCTGCTGGTGCAGAGATATCTCCAGGGAGAACAAAAGGATCAGGAGCTGGAACGCAACACATCTGATCCTTCTGTGGAGCTCCCTATACCCATTAGTACACACAACTTCTGCATGCAGTGGTATCTTTCCAGCAGAAAGCTGGCATTCATGATAGAAACCAGACGGATGCCATTATAGTACAAAGAGGTCCGGCATTGTAGACTATGCTGGATACAGCAATTCCGCTATTCTGCTGGAACAGTCCCGGAATAACCTGATGTGGACATAGCCTTAAAGGGGGTTGTCCAAGATTTTTTTTTACTGATTACCTATCATCTGGATAGATCATCAGTATCTGATTGGTGGGGGTCCAACACCCGGGACCACCGCCGATCAGCTGTTTGAGCAGACAGCGGTGCTCTGGTGAGTGCTGTGGCCTTTTCTCAGCTTTTCCTATGCAGAGTGAGGTCACACTCATCGCTCATGTGGCCTAGGCGCAGCTCCATTCAAGTGAATGGGGCCAAGTGCAATACCATGCACAGCGGATATACTATGTACGGCGCTGTGCTTTGTGAACGCAGGGACAGGAGTGCAGCTGCCTTCTAAAAACAGCTGATCAGTGGGGGTCCCGCATGTCAGACCCCCACCAATCAGATACTGATGACCTATCCAGATGATAGGTCGTCAGCAATAAAAAAAATCTTGGAAAACCCCCTTTAAGGCTATGTCCACATCAGGCCATTCCGGGACTGTTCCAGCAGAATAGTCTACAATGCCGGATCTCTTTGTACTATAATGGCATCCGTCAGGTTTCTATCATGAATGCCTTTTAAAATGCAGATTATAGTTTAATATCTATAGGGGCTTTTTCAAATACGATGAACGCGAGAAGTCTAAAAAATAAAAATAAATAAAAAGTCTCTGCCCCATCACTACTACTTTATCTCATGGATTTATTTACATATGTGACTGACTGTAGCAGTGGCGCTTATATATTCAGGCAATTTTGGGGTTAGTGGCCCTTTAAGCTAATAGTGGTGATACATCTGCGTTCTACCTCGACAAAGATGACTCATTGTTCTCTTGGCGTAATGCAGATTAATAATGGTGCCAAGATCACTGCACAAACTAGTTTTCTTCACATCACTCACGCGGCCTCCTCCTGGGACTAACAGCGATGGGTTACACTGAAACAGCCACATCAGGCTAGAACATGACCTCCTGTAATCTTATTGACACTAATTCAAGAGTATGATACTTATTTCTAGTTCTTGGCCTGCTCTCACTAGTGTTGCACTAGCTCTAGCATTGTACTCATGAACCAGGAAGCTCAAGATCCATCTCAGATACTTCTGTAGGCAACTAAACAAGCATCGTTCTGGCTGTATCTAAATTTAAAGTCTGCAAGGGCTTCTTACACAACACTCAACACAAGAGAGATAAAGGAAGCGACTGGAAATTCTGGGCACAGAAAACGGAAAGTGTTATGTTTCCTCAGCAACAAGCTGACAGCAACATATTTCCAACCGACCGCGGCATGAATGTGGAAGGGAGAAGAGGTCTACACACTGGATAGATCTATTTCACACCTGGCACAGAACCCTCCCTTACCACAACAGTGGCTGACACACGGAGGGCAAAAAAAGGACATAAGGACCAAATATGGACCCTTCACAGACGCTTTCTTGGATGAAACACGGACAATCTTGTCACGAACGTCATCACTAACATGTAAACGAGACCTATGGGAAATCCAGAGAAGGGTGTGTACAGAATAGAAGAGAAGCTGCCGGGAACAGCACTCTATGAAAGGCCATAGCAATAATGAGAGCAGCAGGAGAGGAGTGTGCTGGTTATGAGGGAGGTAGTGACCTGCCCACCATGTGATGACATTAGTAAGGAAAGAGCCTCATGTGACTGAAATATCATGTGAGGAGGAGGTAGAAATATGTGGAAATCACAGATGATGTTCATAAAATTATTAGGACATCAGAAAGCAGCAAGGATAAAGCCACGTGGTCCTGCTTAGCCAACCGGCAAAGTTAGAGCTCATGCACATGACTCTTGCCTCTTTTGTGGTCCGCAAAACATTTTGCGGAACAGAACGTTGTGGCCTCTACAGAACAGTCCTATCGTTGTCTGTAAAAAGGGAAAATAATAGGACATTTCTATTTTTTTGCGGGTGCCAGAGTGGACATATGGATGCGGACAGCACACAGTGTGCCGTCTGCATCTTTTGCAGCCCCAATGAAGTAAATGGGTCTGTATCTGACCAGCACAAAATGTGGATCGGATGCGGGGAAAAAAAATTGTTTGTGTGCATGAAACCTTAACCATACACTTTAATAACTTCTCTTTAGTAGAGACACCAAGGTGGTCGCGAAAACGTCCTGTCTTTATTGCACATTCCTTTAGATGCCATCCGGTGAAAGGCTTAATCAATTCCTGACATTTATAACTTCAGGGCCAGATTTTATAGATAACAGCCTTGCCTGTAGGCTGCACCTTCCAAGACTCCCTCAATAACTGAATCATGATTGTACTGAAAGACATGGAAAGTTATGCGAGGCACAACATTCAAGATACTAGACCCTAAACCTCAGATGTTGACTACCAACGCTGCTGAGCAGAATGACTCTCAGGTTGGGCGCCTCCCCTTTAACTATAGCAACAGGAAGACCGTGGGAGATTAGGGGATATCAAGATCTTCTTCACACTCATGGAGAAAGGGTAACAAGTTCAACACCATTTTATAGGCTCATACAACCAAGCCTACATGCTTTTGGGGTTGTCAAGTCAGCACAAGACTATTATGGCTATTTGAATCGAGCCAATCATTTTCTTGATAATGCTCTATCCTATCCCTTTGAATAGTTATTTAAATATTTATCCCCACCACACCCACACACAATTCAGCTACGACGCTAGTTATATTTAGAGAAAGCTCCAAGGTAACATGAAAAACCCTAATAGCCTCCATGAGAATTAGAGATATCTCAACAGTGTTTACACCAGGCAGAGGCAAAAAAGCTGAATTATAACCAAAACAGTCTCACCTTAAAGGGAACCTGTCACCGGGATTGTGTGTATAGAGCTGAGGACATGGGCTGCTAGATGGCCGCTAGCACATCCGCAATACCCAGTCCCCATAGCTCTGTGTGCTTTTACTGTGTAAAAAAAATAATATTTTATACATATGCAAATTAACCTGAGATGAGTCCAGCATCCTCAGAATCTCCTCCTTGCTCCCCGACGTCAGAAAGCTAAAGCGCCCTAATCTCGTGATGCGAGCTAGCGCATGTGCAGTTCATTCCCTGAGGCTGATGGCAGCACAGGGAAGGAACACTATGAGGACACTGCGCATGCGCTAGCTCGCGCATCACGAGATTACAGCGCTCTAGCTTTCTGACGTCGGGGAGCAAGGAGGAGATTCGGAGGATGCGGGTGGTGCTGGACTCCTTCATGCTGGACTCATCTCAGGTTAGTTGGTATATGTATCAAATTTTTTTACACAATAAAAGCACACAGAGCTATGGGGACTGGATATTGCGGATGTGCTAGCGGCCATCTAGCAACCCATGTCCTCAGCTCTATACACAAAATCCCAGTGACAGGTTCCCTTTAAGACCAAGCTCGTAAATGGAAGACAACTAAATGTCAGACTGTTTATTGGGTGACATTTTATGAAACAGAATAAATCCAGCATCTCCATATTAAAGGGTATGTGTACTTTTGCAACAAATTTTGCCAGTGCATCTAAATGAAAGATATTTGCCAATCTTACTGCTATTGCTACCATATTGTGCATATGGCTTCTATGAAAACTTGTGTATCGAAACGAACCATGGAGAGTCTTATTCTGGCGTTATATATTTTATTTCACACCCTCTACTTCTTGATAGCCTACAGACAATAAGGGTACCTGTACATGAGTACAGATAAAAAAAAATGAAAAAAAAGATGGTAGGAGGAATGGAGCATGATTGCTGGATCTGACAACACAGTGTTTGTTTGTAGTCTGTAACCATGGTAACAAATAAGTCTATATAGAAGCCATGGAAACCTAGACAACAAATATTGTAAAGCTACTTTCACATGTCTGGTTTAAATTCCGGCAGAGAACAGCCTGCCAGATTCTTTCGATTCGATGCTCCCATAATGTCCACCGGCCCCAAGTATAATCAGGTCCAACGGAGATCTGTACGCATTCCGGCAGGCAAGCGGAGAACCAGACAGATACAAAAGCTGCATGCTGTTTGTGTCCTGCAAATCCTCCGCTTGTCTGCCAGAGTTTCACACCGGAGGTGTGAAAGCACCCTACAATTGGTCAACTCTTCTTCCTCATCACCGAAGCCCAAGAGTACGGCCAGAGACACATGCGCAGAATCGCAAAGCATTATGATGATTTCGACCCTGAGTCCTGGAATCACTGAGATAATGTCGTCAGTGTAATACAATAGATTCCAGGTCTCTCAGGGTCACACAGCATTATAAATCAGTATAGTGCCTCATTCACACAGTGTTTGGTCAGTGACATCCATCAGAGATTGTGATCTAAAACCAGGTGTGGCTCTAAACACAGAACAGGTGCAGATCTTTCCTTTATTCCTTATGTCTGTGGAGGATCCAATCCCGGGTTTGGCTAACAATCACTGATGGAAATCACTGACGTGAGAATGAGGCATAAATCTGTGCGATCCTGTCAGAGGAGCGGAGGTCTCACACTGACACGCTGCGAGTTCCTCACATTGAACTTGCTTGTGTGTGTCTGGCCCAAAGGGCGCTTACAGTAACTTCAAAGGGGCTGTGTGAGCGCAGGAGAGCATGGCTGCGTTCTTTCAGAAGCAGCTCCACACCTGTCCATAGGTCGTGTCTGGTACAGCAAAAAAAAAAAAAAAAATATTTCCCCACAAAAAGCAGCCATGTTTTTCTCCAGTGTTTTCTTCACAACCAATGATGGGCCCATCTTCAATAATTATAGTATATATCATAGGCGGGTCTTGAGCACATGTGTTGAAGATGGGAATACCCCTTTTGCCATGTTCCTTCTGAACTATCCCTCCTGCTGACAAAAGGTACAGCTCATAAAACAACTACAGCCTATGGACATACCAGGGTGTGAACCACTGAACGCAGGCACGCCTGTTGACTGTAAGCTATCATTTGTACAGTTTCTTAGGGGAACCTATAAACACAAATGACAGAAACCAAGAGGCTCAAAACCTGTCTAGGTATAATTCTGCTGCGGTTTGTTACAACGTATCTGAATCCTGAGTATGCTAAACTCAGTAGCAAATGTATCCTTAAAAGGGTTGTCTCACCATGGACAATGGGGGCACCTATATCGAGAATGGAGGCTGGAGGACTCCGGTCCGGCCACCACCAAGCCGACCCCATAGAAAATGAATGGGGGGGCGGCTGCGCATGCGCAGTGCGCCCTCCTTTGCTTGCGGGGCCCCGTTCTCGATATAAGTGAGGGCCCCATCGGTGGGACCCACACCTATAAGACAATGGGGGGGAATATCCTAGCGATATGCCCCCATTGTCCATGATGAGACAACCCCTTTAACCACTTCAGCCCCGCTAGCTAAAACCCCTTTCATGACCAGGCCACTTTTTACACTTCGGCACTACAATCCTTTCACCGTTTATTGCTCGGTCATGCAACGTACCACCCAAATGAATTTTACCTCCTTTTCTTCTCACTAATAGAGCTTTCATTTGGTGGTATTTCATTGCTGCTGACATTTTTACTTTTTTTGTTATTAATCGAAATTTAACGATTTTTTTGCAAAAAAATGACATTTTTCACTTTCAGCTGTAAAATTTAAAAAAAAAAAAAACGACATCCATATATAAATTTTTCGCTAAATTTATTGTTCTACATGTCTTTGATAAAAAAAAAATGTTTGGGCAAAAATGTGAATTTCCGCTTTTTGAAGCAGCTCTGACTTTCTGAGCAATTGCCCAACTTCTCCTGAGTACGGCGATACCACATGTGTGACACTTTTTTGCTGCCAAGGTGGGCAAAGGGGCACATATTCCAAAGTGCACCTTTCGAATTTCACAGGCCATTTTTTACAGATTTTGATTGCAAGGTACTTCTCACACATATGGGCCCCTAAATTGCCAGGGCAGTATAACTACGCCACAAATGACCCAATTTCGGAAAGTAGACACCCTAAGGTATTCGCTGATGGGCATAGTGAGTTCATAGAACTTTTTATTTTTTGTCACAAGTTAGCGGAAAATTATGATTTTCTTTTTTTTCTTACAAAGTCTCATATTCCACTAACTTGCGACAAAAAATAAAAAATTCTAGGAACTCGCCATGCCCCTCACGGAATACCTTGGGGTGTCTTCTTTCCAAAATGGGGTCACTTGTGGGGTAGTTATACTGCCCTGGCAATTTAGGGGCCCAAATGTGTGAGAAGTAGTTTGCAATCAAAATGTGTAAAAAATGGCCTGCGAAATCCGAAAAGGTGCACTTTGGAATATGTGCCCCTTTGCCCACCTTGGCTGCAAAAAAGTGTCACACATCTGGTATCGCCGTACTCAGGAGAGGTTGGGGAATGTGTTTTGGGGTGTCATTTTACATATACCCATGCTGGGTGAGAGAAATATCTTGGCAAAAGACAACTTTTCCAATTTTTTTATACAAAGTTGGCATTTGACCAAGATATTTTTCTCACCCAGCATGGGTATATGTAAAATGACACCCCAAAACACATTCCCCAACCTCTCCTGAGTACAGCGATACCAGATGTGTGACACTTTTCTGCAGCCAAGGTGGGCAAAGGGGCACATATTCCAAAGTGCACCTTTCGGATTTCGCAGGCCATTTTTTACAGATTTTGATTGCAAAGTTCTTCTCACACATTTGGGCCCCTAAATTGCCAGGGCAGTATAACTACCCCACAAGTGACCCCATTTTGGAAAGAAGACACCCCAAGGTATTCCGTGAGGGGCATGGCGAGTTCCTAGAATTTTTTATTTTTTGTCGCAAGTTAGTGGAATATGAGACTTTGTAAGAAAAAAAAGAAAATCATAATTTTCCGCTAACTTGTGACAAAAAATAAAAAGTTCTATGAACTCACTATGCCCATCAGCGAATACCTTAGGGTGTCTACTTTCCGAAATTGGGTCATTTGTGGCGTAGTTATACTGCCCTGGCAATTTAGGGGCCCATATGTGTGAGAAGTACCTTGCAATCAAAATCTGTAAAAAATGGCCTGTGAAATTCGAAAGGTGCACTTTGGAATATGTGCCCCTTTGCCCACCTTGGCAGCAAAAAAGTGTCACACATGTGGTATCGCCGTACTCAGGAGAAGTTGGGCAATGTGTTTTGGGGTGTCATTTTACATATACCCATGCTGGGTGAGAGAAATATCTTGGCAAAAGACAACTTTTCCCATTTATTTTATACAAAGTTGGCATTTGACCAAGATATTTTTCTCACCCAGCATGGGTATATGTAAAATGACACCCCAAAACACATTCCCCAACCTCTCCTGAGTACGGCGATACCAGATGTGTGACACTTTTTTGCAGCCAAGGTGGGCAAAGGGGCACATATTCCAAAGTGCACCTTTTCGGATTTCGCAGGCCATTTTTTACACATTTTGATTGCAAACTACTTCTCACACATTTGGGCCCCTAAATTGCCAGGGCAGTATAACTACCCCACAAGTGACCCCATTTTGGAAAGAAGACACCCCAAGGTATTCCGTGAGGGGCATGGCGAGTTCCTAGAATTTTTTATTTTTTGTCGCAAGTTAGTGGAATATGAGACTTTGTAAGAAAAAAAAGAAAATCATAATTTTCCGCTAACTTGTGACAAAAAATAAAAAGTTCTATGAACTCACTATGCCCATCAGCGAATACCTTAGGGTGTCTACTTTCCGAAATTGGGTCATTTGTGGCGTAGTTATACTGCCCTGGCAATTTAGGGGCCCATATGTGTGAGAAGTACCTTGCAATCAAAATCTGTAAAAAATGGCCTGTGAAATTCGAAAGGTGCACTTTGGAATATGTGCCCCTTTGCCCACCTTGGCAGCAAAAAAGTGTCACACATGTGGTATCGCCGTACTCAGGAGAAGTTGGGCAATGTGTTTTGGGGTGTCATTTTACATATACCCATGCTGGGTGAGAGAAATATCTTGGCAAAAGACAACTTTTCCCATTTATTTTATACAAAGTTGGCATTTGACCAAGATATTTTTCTCACCCAGCATGGATATATGTAAAATGACACCCCAAAACACATTGCCCAACTTCTCCTGAGTACGGCGATACCAGATGTGTGACACTTTTTTGCAGCCTAGATGCGCAAAGGTGCCCAAATTCCTTTTAGGAGGGCATTTTTAGACATTTGGCTCCCAGACTTCTTCTCACACTTTCGGGCCCCTAAAAAGCCAGGGCAGTATAAATACCCCACATGTGACCCCACTTTGGAAAGAAGACACCCCAAGGTATTCAATGAGGGGGCATGGCGAGTTCATAGAATTTTTTATTTTTTTGCATAAGTTAGCGGAAATTGATTTTTTTAGTTTTTTTCTCACAAAGTCTCACTTTCCACTAACTTAGGACAAAAATTTCAATCTTTCATGGACTCAATATGCCCCTCACGGAATACCTTGGGGTGTCTTCTTTCCGAAATGGGGTCACATGTGGGGTATTTATACTGCCCTTGCTTTTTAGGGGCCCTAAAGCGTGAGAAGAAGTCTGGAATATAAATGTCTAAAAATGTTTACGCATTTGGATTCCGTGAGGGGTATGGTGAGTTCATGGGAGATTTTATTTTTTGACACAAGTTAGTGGAATATGAGACTTAGTAAGAAAAAACAAACCAAAAAAAAAATATATATACTTCCGCTAACTTGGGCCAAAAAAATGTCTGAATGGAGCCTTACAGGGGGGGGGGGGGGGGGGTGATCAATGACAGGGGGGTGATCACCCATATAGACTCCCTGATCACCCCCATCATTGATCACCCCCCTGGTAAGGCTCCATTCAGGCGTCCGTATGATTTTTACGGATCCATGGATCGGATCCGCAAAACACATGCGGACGTCTGAATGGAGCCTTACAGGGGGGTGATCAATGACAGGGGGTGATCAGGGAGTGTATATGGGTGATCACCCCCCTGTCATTGATCACCCCCCTGCAAGGCTCCATTCAGACGTCCGTATGATTTTTACGGATCCATGGATACATGGATCGGATCCGCAAAACACATGCGGACGTCTGAATGGAGCCTTACAGGGGGGTGATCAATGACAGGGGGTGATCAGGGTGATCACCCCCCTGTCATTGATCACCCCCCCTGTAAGGCTCCATTCAGACGTCCGTATGATTTTTACGGATCCATGGATCGGATCCGCAAAACACATGCGGACGTCTGAATGGAGCCTTACAGGGGGGTGATCAATGACAGGGGGGTGATCAGGGAGTGTATATGGGTGATCACCCGCCTGTCATTGATCACCCCCCTGTAAGGCTCTATTCAGATGTCCGCATGTGTTTTGCGGATCCGATCCATGTATCCGTAAAAATCATACGGACGTCTGAACGGAGCCTGACAGGGGGGGTGATCAATGACAGGGGGGTGATCAGGGAGTTTATATGGGGTGATCATGGGTGATCAGGGGTTTATAAGTGACGGGGGGGGGGGGGGTGTAGTGTAGTGTGGTGTGTTTGGTGCGACTTTACTGACCTACCTGTGTCCTCTGGTGGTCGATCCTAACAAAAGGGACCACCAGAGGACCAGGTAGCAGGTATATTAGACGCTGTTATCAAAACAGCGTCTAATATACCTGTTAGGGGTTAAATAAAAAAAATCAGATCTCCAGCCTGCCAGCAAGCGATCGCCGCTGGCAGGCTGGAGATCCACTCGCTTACCTTCTGTTCCTGTGAGCGCGCGCGCCTGTGTGCGCGCGTTCACAGGAAATCCCGGCCCTCGTGAGATGACGCGTATATGCGTCGTCGTGCGCAGGGCTGCCGCCTCCGGACCGCACATCTGCGTTAGGCGGTCCGGAGGCGGTTAAAGGGCATCTGTCAACAGATTTGTACCTATGAAACTGGCTGACCTGTTACATGTGCACTTGGAAGCTGAAGACATCTGTGTGGGTCCCATGTTCATATGTGGCCGCATTGCTGAGGAAAAGGATGCTTTATATATGCAAATGAGCCTCTAGGAGCAACAAGGGCGTTTACATTACTCCTAGAGGCTCAGCTCTCTCTGCAACCGCCGCGTCCTCTGTACTCTGACAGGGCCAGGTGTGATGACATTTGTACTGTTTTTTGTTTTGTTTTTTATATATATATATATGCAAATTTAGGCTCCTAGAGGCTCATTTGCATATACTAAAACATTTTTTTTTTCATTTTTCTCCACAATGCGGGCGCATATGACCATGGGACCAACACAGATGTCTCCAAATAGCAGGTCAGCCAGTTTTCATAGGTACAAATCTGCTGACGGATATCCTTTAACTTGTAGGTAGAGAACTACAGATGCCCTTTAACTCTAGCATGATAGGTCTTCACTGATACAGCAGGATGTTTGTTGCAGTGTGTCAGTAGGGCTAGAAATGTTCTGCTACTGAGAATAAGACGATATCCTGAAAAGGTATCACTATACTGTGATATTACTAGGCCTACTTACATGACCCCTCTCTCACTGCGATACACCACTATCCTTTCCAAGATGCCCCTCGCTGCGATAGGACCAGCCTTTTCCCCTCGCTGCGATAGGACCAGCCTTTTCCCCCCTCGCTGCGATAGGACCAGCCTTTTCCCCCTCGCTGTGATATCAGCAGCCTTTTCCCCTCGCTGTGATATCAGCAGCACTGCACAGGCGACCTTTCCCCTCTATCCCCAAATTACCCTGCTCCCTTGCTGTGATATCAGGAACCCTTCCTAGATAACCTCAGTGTGTTATGGGAGGCAGTATATTGGCTGTGTAAGGACGCCTCCTCCTACTAGTGGTGGTATTACGCTGCCTGATATTTGGGCTGGACAAGCGCCAATTGATAATAAACTCAGCAATCGGTGCTTGATTATATCGCCTATTACAAATGCAAAGCATATAGATGTAGCAATGGTTCCTATCCCTCAGTTACACAGGTGCTACCGATAATCCAACATCTTTCACCCTGAATGACAGAGGCAGTTGGCAGGCGGATGAATCATGCTCATTTGTCACCTGACCTGTTGCACAATTAGGACGCCTTCACACGCGGCAGATTTTGTGGCAGAAAATTCGGCGACTGAAAAAAATCTGTTCCATTCACCTTGATGGGGCTTGCAGAAATCCATGTGCTTGCTGCTCCATTCATATAAATGGAAATTATTTTTCTGCCAAAATATGCAATGTATGAGGCACCCTTACGTGCATTCCCCATATAATAAGAAATCTGGAGCATCTGTGTTGTACCATTCCGTTATTATTCCCTCTGGAAGTTATGGATACATTGCAAGGAGTGTTGCCATGAAGGGCCAGATGGGTGTTCCCAGTTGAGGGTGTGTGCCCCTGAGCAGTCCTGATTGGATCGTGTTGTGATTGACTGCGTGGGGACACACCCCCAAGATGGACCTCTACAGCAGATTGCTGGCGATTCAGTCACAAAATTCTAGTAGGAATAATAGAGGAATGGCACAATATAGAATTAGGAAAATGCTCCAGAATTATTACATGGGGAATGCAAGCAGTTACTAAAGCAGACATATCAGGAGAGGGGACACAGATAGATGAATCTCATTACAATATAACGCTCCCTCTCTCTAGTCACGTAGGTGAACTCACCGCGGACACTGTTCCATGATTGTAGAGTCCACTGCCTGGAAATCCCCTTTGACTCCTTGACAACCACTTCTCACAAAGACCAGCCTACAAACTGAAGACTTTAGATAAATCTAGCCCAAAACTGATGATTTTAAGTTGAGTTGGCTGAGACCTCGAATTCATGACGTGATCAGCAATAGTTTATTTTCCACTCCCCAAAAAAAAAAAAAATCTAAAAATTTGTTCGGCAATGATTGTGGTGGCATCGGCCCCTTCAAACTCCAGGGTTTGAGATTTTGTTTTTTCCACTTCCAGAAAGCACACCACTGGCAGTGTCTGGTACTGCATCTCAGCAAGGAGCAGCTCGGAAAGAACAGTTGTTAGTGCAGATATTTTACACAAAAAGGGTACAAAAGTTTAATATTTTAAGTGACTGCAGATCTTTCCAGAAATGGCGCCACCGTTGCAGATAGGAAGCATCTGGTATTGCAGCAAATTAGTCGATGAGGTCAAGCTGCAATGCCAGACATAGCTTATGGATAAGACTTACTGGGAGGTCTTCTTGGAGGAATCATATGTATGTTCACATATTCTGGGCCGAAACTGGAGAACGTCACCCACAGAGACCTGGAAGTCAGCAGTGCCCTTCCCCAGTCCCTCACAGACTTGTGGTGAAGGCGTGGAGGTCTCGTGACATCACCGAAGACAGGCAATTACCACAACACAATAGCCTTTTCAACTCTGCACATCAAGAATGGCAAGTATGCCAGAGGAGAGACGGCCTGAGCTAATATTTACATTTCTAAGGCAGCCCCCTATTTCACACCTTATCCCCCGCAGAAAGTGGAGGGGCCCCTTGTGCTCAAGTAGCTCAGCATAGAGCACCCCCTTATGTCTCTCTAACAATTCACTAGTAAGAGCTCCTGCACATGACAGTTGGCCGCTTTGTGGTCTGCAATTTGCGGTTCCGCAAAACACGGATATGAAAATGGGACCAATACAGATGCCCTCAGCTGCCAGGTGCACATGTAACAGGTCAGGTAGTTTCATAGGTACAAATCTGCTGACAGATGCTATTTAAAGTAATCAGCCCTGACAACCCTGAGCCTGTGCTGCAGCTCCCAGTCGCCCAAGTCAAGAGGATCTGCTTCCGCTACCGTTGCAGCAACTGTGCCGCATGAACGGTATTGTAATACATCAGTTTTTTTCTGTATAACCAGGACAAACACCGCCGATTTCTCTAAATTTTCAGTCCACGAGTAGTTAAGGGGGTTCTGCAGTTTTTTTTTAAACTGATGATCTATCCTGTGGATAGATCATTAGCGTCCGACACCCGGGCCCCAGGCTGATCAGCTGTTTGAGAAGGCAGCAGCCTTCTCACTGTTTACCGCAGGCCCAGTGACGTCACGACTAGTATCAATGCCCTGGGCATGGCTAAGCTCTCTTCACTTGAATGGAGCTTAGCCCCACCCAGGCCATTGATACTAGTTGTGACGTCACTGGGCCTGCGGTAAAAGCGAGAGGGTTGCGGCGCTCTCAAACAGTTGATCGGCAGGGGTCCCAGGTGTCAGATCATCAGCATCTGATTGGCGTGGGTCCATCTAGAGCAGGCATGTCCAAACTGCGGCCCTCCAGCTGTTGCAAAACTACAACTCCCAGCATGCCCTAATAGCTGTAAGCTATCCAGGCATGCTGGGAGTTGTAGTTTTGCAACAGCTGGAGGGCCCCAGGCATGTCCAAACTGCGGCCCTCCAGCTGTTGCAAAACTACAACTCCCAGCATGCCCTAATAGCTGTAAGCTATCCAGGCATGCTGGGAGTTGTAGTTTTGCAACAGCAGGAGGGCCGCAGTTTGGACATGCCTGATCTAGAGGATAGAGCATCAGTTTAAAAAAAATAAAAAAAAAATAATGCAGAACCCCTTTAAATCTGCGGTGTACATATGCAAAATTATACAGGGGAGTAGCCATAGACTGTGCAGAGGTAGCAGACGCACCTGGTCTCTGGATTCTGAGGGGGTCCAAAGCCTCCTTAGCCATATACGAAGGTACCAGTATTTATTATATATATTTTATATCTCTCTATCTATCTCACAAGATTTTTATTTGCTTACCCATTAACTTCAATGGGTCCACATTTTTCAGCCAGGTATAGGACAAGTTTTACCCTTTGTTGAATGGATATAGATGCGGAATGATGAAAGTCAGCGGCAGCAGAAATGTCTACAGACATCATCTTCTACATTGTGAATCGGCGAAATCCACAGCAAAGGGTTTCACCGGACACATTTCAGATTTCTCATACACCCCACAGGTCCATTTACGCTGCGTTTTTTTTTTTTTGTGGATGACATTTCTTAAAATCTCTTTGCTGGTACCATATAACGCTGCGGATATGCTGCACATATACGCACGAGGGCAAGCCTGCAGCTATTCCGTCACGTGTGGACTTTAAGAGGGACACCCGGAGCCGCACAATCCTCTCTTTATTAGGCTTTTCTCCTGCCAATGTTTGCAAAACAATGAACAGACGTGTAGGCCGGGCCAGGTCCACGCCCTGAGAATTCGCTGCACAGGCCCAATTATGTCAGCCACAAAAATAGAGGAGTCCTCAGAGCACTGTCTCGGGGGGAGGCAGAAGGCTGCAACATAACAACCTGCCGGAGAAGGGACTCCCCAAAGAGGTCACAGCCAGGAGGTTAAGAATAAGATGACAACTTCCAGCAGGCGCTGATTAATGGCATATGCTGGGAGTTGTAGTCCATGATAACTAGATTGCATAAGGGTAAGCCCAGATGAAAGAGATGAAAGATTTTAAAATTTAAAGGGGTTGGAACTAGGGATGAGCGAATCAATTTGTCTCCAGTGAGGGGCTGTCCCGACAGGTGAAGAAGCACCCATTCGCCCAGGCCTGCCAATCTGGTACCTGGTGAGATTACAAAGGGGTCTGCTCCGCTACTTGAACAGCGACTGCGCAAGCGTCTCTCTACTGCTTAGCGGCACATGAACAGCTGCTGCTCCCAAAGTGAAAACAAAGCATCTATGCTCCCACCTCTGCTTGGAGTTGTGGAGCAGGAGCAAGACTGTCCGGCCCTGGCCAGCAACAGACAGTGGGCTCTATTATTTGTGGGGGTAGCCCCCCAGAGGTGAAGAACTCTTACTAATGAGATCATTAGAATCGATTTGCTCACCCCTAGCCAGGACAATCCTTTTTTGATAGGCTGTATTTTTTAACCCTGTCCAATCCACATTTTTTGCAAATAGCAGACCCATTCATTTCTACGATGCCATGCGCACATCCATAACTGGTGGTGTGAAGCCTTAGAACAGTCTCCATCTGATCCCGGGGTGTCCTGCTGCCGGAATCACAGTGTAATCTATGGTGGAACCCCAGAGGAAGTTCAATTTCCATTACAAGTTCTCAACTGGTAATGTATGGTTATGCCGAGTCGTTCAGGGTAAGAGATGTTCTTTGTGGAATGCTTACACAATGACAGCAAGCAGAGATCTTGAAAACACTAAGGAACTGAAACATTCCTCACGACTGATGGACATTTATATAGGACTGCAAATCCACTAAGAAGAAGCAATGTAGCAGGGATGTGGGCAGTTTTATGACAGCCTGTTGCCGCTATGCTATAGGAAGTAACCTGGCTTCTAGAAACACAGCTGTGTTCTGCTGAGAGCTGCAGGACATAATAGGGCATCCTCCATTCCCTTTTTCTATTATAGCATAGAGCAGTGTTTCCCAACCAGTGTGCCTCCAGCTGTTGCAAAACTACAACTCCCAGCATGCCCGCACAGCCAAAGGCTGTCAAGGCATGCTGGGAGTTGTAGTTTTGCAACAGCTGGAGGCACACTGGTTGGGAAACACTGGCATAGAGAACGGTCCCGATTAAGGCCTCCTTCACACCACCGCAAGACGTACCTGCCTATACTTTGGACCGCAAATGGCAGTTCAGTAATAAGTAAGATACAGAGCGGAGGCACGGAGTGGAAGCTCCTGGACATGTCCTATCTTTTGCCATATATTGCAGACTCATTCACGTCAATGGGTCCGCTCCACAATAAGGGGTTCACATGGCTGGTGCCCGTGCACTGTGGAACACTATTTGCGGTCCACAGTACGGGCAGCTTATGTTTGTGTGAATCAGTCCTAAAGCAGTTGCTTTATATGCAATATCCTATTAACTTGTGGTTTTTGAATGGTGACGACTGTCATCTAGATGTCCACAATAGACAGACAATCGCATGTCCACATGCTACCCACTGATCGCTTCCTGGCATCATATAATGCACTTTATATCCTTTTTGATCAAAATTCATAAGCCCACTCATCACGGTGGCCTCTTTCCAGTGGGTCCCTAGAGTCATTTGGCGCAGCGCCAGGTGTTGACCACCATCGCCACAACACAGCACCAGCAAGCGGCGAGACCCAGCAGTCCAACAGCACCTTTTCTGTCAGGCTAAGTCCCCTTGGCATTGGGCCTCACCGACTCACAGGAACAGCGGCAATCGTCATGTGGCACTGCGCCAAACTACAGTAGTGACCCCATTCAAAAGAGGCCACTGTTCCGTGGTACGAAGGCCTTGTGTACAGTTTATATATAAAACCCTATTGAGAAGCTGTAGACCAATGCACAGCACGTGATATTGACAGGCCTTACCCAGCGCAAATGCTCATTTTGTCTGCAGCTCCATCAAGGGGTTAACCTACCTACTAGAAGGGTCCCTGCTGCAATAGATTTATAGATGCCAGGAAGACCACTGGACACAGGGACACCTGGGAATTACTTCTGATCTCCGATCTCCCGCCCATCCCTAGTGATCTCTGGCATAAAGCAAACAAACCCAACATCTGTATATCCCATCATGGCCAGCTGCTAACTCAATGACCTAGTGTGAAGGGGTTTACTGCGACCCAGGGTGGTGGGGTCAGCACTTGGCAGCTGAGGACATCTGTGTTGGTCCTATGTGCTGAGAAAAATGAAGTTGTAATATATGCAAATTAGCTTGTAAGAGCAACGGGGGCGTGGCTGTTACACTTAGAAGCGCCACTCTCTCTGTAACTACTGCGCCCTCTACACTTTGACAGGTCCAGGTGTGATGACGTTTACACTGCCTGGATCTATCAAACTGCAGAGGGTGCGGCCGAGCAGAGCCTCTAGGTGTAATGGGAACGCCCCCATTGCTCCTATAGGCCATTTACATATCATTTCAGCAATACATGAGATGTCTTCAGCTGCCAAGAGCACATGTAACAGGTCAGCCAGTCTCATAGGTACAAATCTGCTGACAGATGTCCTTTAACTTGTAGGTGGGGGAACTACAAACATCAGCCAGTTTGCTTTCACGGGACTACAAGCACCAATATCTACAGCCATGCTGGAAAACTACAGGACTACAAATCTCAGCATCCCCAGCCAAACAGCTGTATTAACAACCAGTCGATCGCTACTGAGCAGGATTGGCAACCTGATATTTTATATAATGGATAGCTCATGATTTGTGTGGCGGAAAAACAAAGTCCTAACGATTTACATCCACAGCCCAGAACGCAGAGAAGCCAGTAAAATTACAGTCACAATAACCGGGAAAAGCTCCTCCATCTTCATCAATAGAAAGAGAAATCCGATTCATTATTTTATAGATTGCTGCAGGTCGGTAACCTGGGGATCTACTGCCAGACAGCTTTTTCTGATAGAACTACAAGTACTTGCATGCCCAGCCAGACACAGGAAAGCTATAGGGTTTTGTAACGCAGGTGTGTTTAACCCAGTATATGGATGTACCTGCATGCCCGGCCACATGGAATAGGGGCGTTTCATTGACCTCATACTGTGTAGGGGCAGTCCTGTCCCTGTGGAGCTACAGGTTCCAGTAAACCCTGCCTGACACAGGGAGAGGCGTGTTTAACCCACTATGTGGATGTACCTGCATGCCCGGCCACATGGAATGGAGGCGTTATTAACCTCATACTGTGTAGGGGCAGTCCTGTCCCTGTGGAGCTACAGGTTCCAGTAAACCCTGCCTGACACTGGGAGAGGTGTGTTTAACCCAGTATATGGATGTACCTGCATGCCCGGCCACATGGAATGGGGGTGTTTTATTAACCTCATACTGTGTAGGGGCAGTCCTGTCCCTGTGGAGCTACAGGTTCCAGTAAACCCTGCCTGACACAGGGAGAGGCGTGTTTAACCCACTATGTGGATGTACCTGCATGCCCGGCCACATGGAATGGAGGCGTTATTAACCTCATACTGTGTAAGGGCAGTCCTGTCCCTGTGGAGCTACAGGTTCCAGTAAACCCTGCCTGACACTGGGAGAGGTGTGTTTAACCCAGTATGTGGATGTACCTGCATGCCCGGCCACATGGAGTGGGGGCATTTCCTTAACCTCATACTGTATAGGGGCAGTCCTGTCCCTGTGGAGCTACAGGTTCCAGCAAATCCTGCCTGACACAGGGAGAGGTTTGCGTAGCCTGCACTACAGCTATGTAATAGGATACCACATCCTAAGTCACAAATACAAGATGTAATCCATACAGCACACAACATATTACATATAATGCACGGTAACAGGCAACGTACCATATAGTACACAACATATAGACAAAATATAATACATATAGTACACCCCACAATACACATAGTACACCCCACAATACACATAGTACACAACATATAGACAAAATATAATACATGTAGTACACCCCACAATACATATAGTACACAATATAATACACATAGTACACCCCACATAGGTTAACATATCGTATAGCACAGAAATGACACGCTCGGCAGACTCCCCCCAGCCCCTTGTTCGCACCCCCTTCCTTCCTTTACTCCCTACACTTGCCCACAAAGCTTACACTCACCCAGAAGATGAAATTAAAGCCAAAGAGCAGGTATTTAATGCACTTGGTTCCTCCTTTGACGGGCATGGTGGCAGCTGGAGCTGTGCTGAACTCACGAGAAGTTGCTAATGTAAAGCGCCAGGCTGTGCTCAGGGTGTGCCTGTTGCCTTACTAGCAGGGCTGCAGTCCAGCCCACGGCTCGGGCGCCCCCTGCTGGCGGACACTCCCACAGCTGGCTCAGGTTACAGCCACACCCACATGGAGTAGTCCTGGAAGTTGCTCCTTATTAGAGGCAGCCATTCACTCAGTGATATATATTACTGTACCTGACTGGATTTACTCCAGATTATTGTGCTGTACAGGGACTCATCAGTTTCTGCTCCCAGCCCGCCTTTCCTATACAAGACTAGGGTTACTGGAGTCATCTGCACAGCTAGGACCCGGGTTCAGCTTGGCCCCCCTTCCCTCAGTGCTTTGTGGCCAGGGGCCGGGGACCACATAGCCTTCGTGCTGCCTGAGGCAAAAATTGAAATGGCCCCACCCCCACCTGCCAAATTCTTGACCTAACCCCTTCCCCCCAGCCAGAGGTATAACTTGACCATCAAGCACTTTCTATAATACCGGTGTCTTCTTATACGGCACAAGGGTCTTTGGGCCCCTCAGTCTCCTGGGTCCGGTCTGCACCCCCTATAGCAGTGATGACTAACCTCCGGCACTCCGGCTGTGGTGAAACTACGACTCCCAGCATGCTCTATTCATTTCTATGGAGTTCTGAGAACAACCAGGCAAAAATAAAGTTTTACCACAGCTGGAGTACCGGAGGTTAGGCATTTTTTATGAATTTTTTTTCAGTTTTTTGGCTTTTTTTTGCTGCATTTTTTTCTATAAAAAAAACCCCAAAACCTCCAAATGTTAGCTGAAAGTCTATCGAAATCATGAAAAATAGTTCACACCTGTTTATTTGTGATGTTTTTTTTTATTATTGCAATTTGTTTTACTGTCCACGCCATATTTTTTTATTTTATTAAATCACATTGTAGAAATTACATTTTTCCAAGGCCTGAAAAAATGCATTTCTGAAGAAAAAACACTATAGGGCCTCACGCACGCGAAGGTAGCCCGCCTGTGTCTGAATTGCAGCCCGCAAATTCACTTGAATGGGTCCGCAATCCGGGAGATACGGTGCGGAACGGAGGCACGGATTGAAGGTACTACAGAGTTCTTCCGTGGGTTTTTTTTCCGTGTCTTCTCATCGCAAAAACGGAGAGCATGCAGTACTTTTTTTTGCGGTGCAGTCTGTCGGATGTGGATCGAGGACTCCATTTAATTCAGTGCGCTAACATTGCGGACCGCAATTTGCCGTTCGCAGCACGGGCACGGCCGGCACACATTCATGTACATGAGGTCTAAGAGTGAGCTCACATGTCGGTTTTTGCAGTTTTTTTTTTTTTTTTGCACCTGCATTTTTTGTGTGTTAAAAATGCCAGCTCCATATCTTAGAAGAAGTCTATAGAGGCAGATGACACTTGATAAATTAGGCACATCTATGGCAATCTTTGTGCCCCCCTGTCCCCCCCAAAAATAAAAATGCCAGCGCAGTTACATTCGGCACTGCACAGTGTTAAAGAGAAATCTTTGTAAGGCCACTTTCACACTAACGTATTCGTTCCGTGCATTGGGAACTGCAATTTGCGATCCTCAATGCTCGGGCAACGTCCATGCGACGGCCAGGACGAATCCAGACCCATTCAACTTGAATGGATCCGCGATACGTCCGTTCCGCAAAAAGATAGAAGAAGTTCTATTTTTTTTTTTTTTGCGGAATGGAACCCCACGGAAGCACTCTGTAGTCCTTTCCGTGGGCTTTTGTTCTGCAGCGCTTTTCCGGATTTGCGGACCCATTCCGTGATGCAGAATGCCCACGGCTGGTGCCCCGTGTATTGCGGAACCGCCGTATGTGGCCCGCAATACGTCCGCGAAACAAATACATTCGTGTGAAAGAGGCCTTACACGACCGTATGGCTTTTTCAGTGTTTTGCATTGCGTTTTTCACAGATCCGTTTCGTTTTTCCGTTCCGTTTTTCCATATGGCATATACAGTATACAGTAATTACATAGAAAAAATTGGGCTGGGCATAACATTTTCAATAGATGGTTCCGCAAAAACGGAACAGATACAGAAGACATATGGATGCATTTTCGTATGTGTTCCGTTTTTTTGCGGACCTATTGACTTGAATGGAGCCACGGAACGTGATTTGCGGGCAATAATAGGACATGTTCTATCTTTCAACGGAACGGAAAAATGGAAACGGAATGCATACGGAGTACATTCCGTTTTTTTGGCGGACCCATTGAAATGAATGGTTCCGTATACGGATCGTATACGGAACGCAAAAAACGGTTGTGTGCACGAGGCCTTAGATGTAGATCCTTCCACACCTTTAAATGATTGAATGGGGAATGTAGGTCACAAGGGTAAGATTGCTCCACTTTATAAATGATTAGTTAAAACACTAATAACACATGTTCTCCTGGACAAAGAGCTTGGGGAGCTGAATGTTCAACTATGCAAGTAGATGACTGGGAGAACATATTGTCCAACCTAAGACTAGTGTCTCACAACTTTAATCCCGCTTTAGTTCAATTTAATATTCTACATAGTGTTTATGTCACGCCAGTATGGCTTAATAACTGTGGATTAAGGAATACATCTAATTGTCCTCGCTGTGATTCACCAGGAGCTGACATTATCCACATGTTCTGGCTTTGTACAGAACTAAAAGAATACTGGTCAGCGATAGATTACTTTATTACCCAAAAACTAGTAGTGATTCCTTTTATGGTGGAATGTTGGCTATTGGGTGATCTGTCATAAATATAAAAAGATTCTTTTGATAAAAGTAATGTTTTTGGCAAGACTTTTGATTAGGGTACTTTCACACTAGCGTTATTCTTTCCCGGCATAGAGTTCCATCCTAGGGGCTCAATACCGGAAAAGAACTGATCAGTTTTATCCTAATGCATTCTGAATGGAGAGCAATCCGTTCAGGATGTCTTCAGTTCAGTCTTTTTCACTTTTCAGGACGGAGATAATACCTCAGCATGCGCAATATACGGTGTGGAGCGGAGGCACGGATCGGATGCCCACGGAAGCACATGGGATTCCGGTCCATGTCTCTGTACCTGCAAAAAAATACATGTTGTATTTTTGTGCAGTGTGAACCGTATCTTGCAGATTACAGACCCATTCAAGTGAAGGGGCCCGCAAACGGCCTGCACACGAACTGTGCCCTTGCATTGCGGACCGCAATTTGCAGTCCATAGCACGGGCATGGGGCACACGCGTTCGTGTGCATGAGCCCTAACTTAATTGCATAAAAAAACTGCCACAAAAGCAGTGTCTGACACCACCGTAAAAAACATACATAGCAAAAAAATGCAGTTTTATAGGTTTTTTTTGCCAACCCCCCCCCAAAAAAAAACTAAACATGAGAATAAATTTATACAAGGGCGTAGCTATAGGGGGTGCAGAGGTAGCAGTCGCTACCGGGCCCAGGAGCCTGAGTGGGTCCAAAGACCCTTGGGCCACATAAAAAGACACTGTTATTATAGAAAGTGTATGCAGGTCAAGTTGAACCTCTGGCTGGAAGGAAGGGGTTAGGTAAAGAATTTGGCATGGGAAGCGAAGGGGGTCCCAAGCTGAACTCTTTATATATATATATATATATATGTATATGAGCTGTTAGGGAGCACCTTCCTTCCTGTTCACACAGTATTGGCGCCATTTAATATTTCATATGGCGTAGTGAGAAGCTGGAGAAAATATTCATGGAGTGGACATGGATGGGTTTCGTATTTATTGTGCTCACTGAGCGGTAACAATTGCACATTACTTTATTCTGCAGGTTAATATAATAGTGATACCCAATATATAGTTTTTCTTATGTTTTAAATCTTTTTAAAAGATTCTAAAAACAATCGAATTTTTTTTTATTTGGCTCACCATATTCTGACACCCATACGTTTTTTATATTTCCATCTTTTTCCCTCCAGAGCTTTCAGCCCTATTCTGAAGGGTAAAAGTATTTTCCGTATTCAGTCATCACCATTTGGACTATCAAAAAAATGTACGACCAAAGGTGGATTAAAATTTTTAACCAAGGTTTCCTACCTGGGGATCATAACGCGCCCTCATCCCATGAAGTTATTATGACACCGCCTGTGCCTTGATAGGGCTGGTTTTATACAAATTGTAGCCCTGGGAAAAATTTAAAGTAGGGCCTCAAAGCTGAAATCTTGTACTAACAATACCGTCACATTCAGTCGATTCAAAAATTGAGCTGCAGAGCTGAGGTCTAGTGATTTAAGGGGCTTGGCAAGCAGCGTTTTGGTGTCCGTCTCCAAAGCGGAATGGAGACTGAACTGACACAAACTGATGCATTCTGAGCGGAAAGCCAAAACGCGAGTGTGAAAGTAGACTAACTAGCAAGGGACTGGCTCCTTTTCCAGTTTCTGGCTGAACTTGTTTCAGAAAGAACTTGGCAGAAGAGGTAAGAGGCTAGTGAATATTTCTTTTGATCTCAGCTTGGATGTTTGCGGTAGGGCTAATGTTATCAATGCATACAATATGGTCAGGTGTGGTCCTCTAATGAGCAAAATGTCTAAGAAGAACAGGGAGGAGGTCAAATGTACACAAGAAGGAAGGGAAAATGCACATTTTCTTGCTGTTAGCTGGATGCTCTTATCACACCACAAACCACAATGCAGCAACAGCAGTGATTGAACCAGTTTGGACAGGAGTAAAAAAGTATGGCTGCTTTCTTCCAAAAACAGCAACGAACCTTCCTCAGATTGCGTGTGCTACTACAATATACTCTAAAAGCCTCATGCCAAAGGACAGTATCCATCCTGAGATCCGCTAAATGGGTTAGCGTGTGATCCGCAAAAACTGTGGATCAGATGCGGATCAAAACTAATGTGTAGGTGGCCTCCTGACTCACCCCTAAATGCAGATGTCAGGAGAAAGAAGGATCAGGCAGTTGTATTTTAACATACCTAACCATTTTGTTCTCAGGAACATACTGTATTTCTCAGTGCAGGTCAAGTTCAACCTCTGGCTGGAAGGAAGGGGTTAGGTAAAGAATTTGGCATGGGAAGGGAAGGGGGCCCCAAGCTGAAGCATGTGTATGGAGGAAAGGGTGGACAGCAAAGAGCCCCTTTGCAAAAAAATATTTCCGGACCCTTATCTCTCCAGTAGCTCATGAGAACACCCAAATCTTAAAAGCTGCTTTTAGGGTGGAAGTGGGTTCCATTTTGTACTGGGTGATGTGCTGCAGCTCAGGATGCATAACTGGTATGGTGAAGTCGGAGAGATAGCTGTGGGTCATATGACCATTCCACCAACTGCTATTTTAAGTAGTGATGTCTTGGCGGTTTGCCCGGCGGTTGGTTCGCGGTGAACGCACACCATATTCTTTTGCATTGTGCCGAACTTTGACCCATGACACATCCATCAACAATTAAGATGTTTCAGCACATAAACACCCCCCCCCCCCCCAACCCTATAACAGAACCCAATCTGGCAGCCATTTTACATTATGTGTTTTGCCAGTGTAGGGAGAGGTTGCATTTTGGAGGAGGGACAGACTGTTAGGGACTTAGGGACACCAAACGCTAGCTAATAGGGCCACAAAAGTCCTTTTAAGCACTAGTATATGTGTGCTATCTATAGGTGTGATACACAGAGGGGTGTAATATACTTATAATATAGTTTCTAACATAGAAAGTATATTATAGAGCAGTGATGGTGAACCTTTCAGAGACCAAGTGCCCAAACTGCAACCCAAAACCCACTTAACGCAAAGTGCCAACACAGCAATTTACCCTGAATACTACAGTCCAATATAGTATATCTTCCATGTACTTTATCATTTAGATATAATAGTCTGCCTGCATACAATGCACTGCCTGTGCTGTTCATAGTGCGCCCTGCGCTGATGAATGGCAGGAAAAGTCTGAGGCATATTGGTACACCATAGACTTTTTCAAGGGTGTGTGTGCCCACAGAGAGGGCTCTGAGTGCCGCCTCTGGCACCCGTGCCATAGGTTCGCCACCACTGTTATAGAGCATTTGTATTCTTCCAGAAAATACTGATTGAGGGCTGTGATCTATCAGCTTCTGCAAAATAGTGATTGAGGTTTCCCATATACCTGCATCCACAAAATTACTGCTTGAGGGTAATATGCCAGCTTCAACTAACAACTGATTGAAAAGGATTTGAATATGGGAAATAGCTCACCCTTTCACAACCACAGAGAGGTGCTCTAGTCTAAAATGATTCACCCTTCACAATTGCAAGAAAATATATAGTACTGTAAGACTGGCACTCTCAACACATGGAACCAAATGGTTTAGTGCAGATCACAAGGTTTATTGATAAGTACATAAAAAAGATAAAAATATATCTTAATAACAATTAGTAACGCACTAACACTGAATAGCTATTAAAAGGTTTCACATGATAGTATGCTGATAATGGCAGGATGTCATAAATCGTATATTTAAATGCCCTGTGTCATATACCGATCCTTATGTTGATCTGGTAATCGCTGCAAGAGAAAACACAAATGTTCGCAAATAAGTTCCTGAATGAGTAACTGTAAGGGAGAATTGGAAAAAGAAATAGAAACAAAGGGAAATCCTCCTTATTTTGTCCTTAGTGAAAAAAGGGATGTCCACTAGGATAAAGTCAATATTCCGATTATAGTTGGCTTCAAACGTGATTATTTCTTTCTTATGCAAGCTTTGCTTGACAATTGGCAGTTTGGGTATGCCTAGTAAAAACCCACTATGTGGGCTTACCTTTCCTTAGTGCCGGTCGGTCGGTCAAGTTATTCGGGGCCCACTGGATGCCGGCGTCCCGGCTGTTTCCAAATCAGCGTCCCACGTGAATTCGGAGATAGGTAAGTGTGGTTATTTTATATCAGATATCTTTCATATCTTTTTTTCTCTATTGAATTTTTCATATATTCGATTTTTCTTAGATTTTTCCATTTGCGATTGTGTTGCGTTTTTGATGCGTTTTATATTTGACACATGCGTTTTTTTGCCAAAAGCTGTAATTTTCCTTATGGTATAAGATACATAAAGGATTTTTTTTTCACTAGCCAGAGTTAGGCTTATATATCATTTTTTGGAGATCTATTCAATATATGTGCATTCGATCTACATTTGTATCATTTACTTGTATCATTTATATAGTTATGATGTTTCCATCATTCTTATCAGCACAAAGTGATTTTAAAATATAAAAATGTAAAAATCAACTTATAAAATTGTAGACTGCACATTTAATACATTGTGATTCTTCATATTTTTGTTGTATATATTAACATACAACATTATATATACATATCTATGTAATACCTTATTCAGACTTTTCAAAATATCTAAACTCTATAAAGATGTATTAATTTAATTTAGTAGCTTGTATTGAATAGATCCAACGCGTGTCAACAAGATAGGGAGGTCATGTTGATATATTTCTCTCTAGAGCTACTATAAAGACTTTTTTTTAGAATATTTGTTCTTTTCAAGAAGCATCATATTGGATGAAAAGAGGGATAAATGCGCCTATCTCCAAGGGAGGATCGCAGTGCCGATATGCAGCCAAACATGCGATCCCCCATCGGAGAAAAAGCAAATGCTCCATGATCTCAAAGAAAGCCCAAAATCTCCAAATCAGCATTTAGTCCCCTTGGTATGAGACTACCAAAGTCGTATATTCGTTTTGATTCAGCCCTTGACATTTTCTCAATATGGTTGCCCCCTCTCCAGTCGTGTTCTATCTGCTCCAGTGCTAAAAAGGACAAACCCTCACAGTCCTTGTTGTGGACTTCCTTGAAATGTTTTGATAGGGCATTGTTCTCACAACCCTTGGCTATATTGTTAAGATGTTCAGATATTCGCACTTTGAGTTGTCATTTTGTCCTACCAATATATTGTTTTGCACATGGGCACTGGATAAGATAGATAACGCTGGAGGAGTTGCATGTCAAAAAACTTTTAATGGTCATTGAGAATGAATTCTGAGTCGAGATTTTTATAGTTTTTTTTAAGAAATTTGTTTTTTTTGCAGCCCATACAAGATCCACATCTGAAAAAACCATCAGGTTTTAACCAGCTTTGATTTACTTTTTTGTGCTTTTTTTTGACAGTTGGTGCTATCTGGATATCTAAATTTGGTGCCTTCGTATATGTTATAAGGGGGTTTGTTGGTAATAGTGGACCAATAATCTTATCATGGAAGAAGTGGTGCCAATGACGTTTAATAATTCCAGTTATTTGTTTGGAGCGGAAGCTATATGGTAAGATCATTCTAAATTCTGAATTTTGATTTTGTTTTTGTATCCTTGTTTCATCAAAGAAGGATTCCCTATCCAGTTTTCTTACTTTATCTAATGCCTCTCCCAGTAATTTTTCTGGGTAGAATTTTTCTTTAAATTGTGTTTTCATTATAGAGGCTTCTTCTTCGAATTGGTTATCTTCCGTGCAGTTTCTTCTAATACGACAAAACTGTCCGAAAGGAATATTGATAAGCCAATTCGGCAGATGGCAGCTTGAAAAAAGGATGAATCCATTTTTGGCTGTGGGGTTGGGATAGGTGTTACAGACATACTTATTCTCTTTTTTGGTAATCTGGATATCTAAAAAATCTACCTTCTCTGTATTTAGTCCAGATGTAAAACGTAGATTATATCTGTTGTTATTGAGATCTTCCATAAATTTTGACAAACCGGTCTCATCTTTATGCCAAATGAAAATAATATCATCAATATAGCGTCGCCATAGGACCAGGTCCTCCCCCAGCCTAGGGCTGATGTTTTTTTGTTCCCACTGGGCCAAAAACAAGTTGGCATAGCTGAGGGCGAACCTACTTTAAAACCAGAACAGATAGACTTCATTGTGGAAGGAGTTGACCATATCTTACATCATAACTATTTCATGTTTGAAGAGAACTTTTATTTACAGTTAAGGGGCACCGCCATGGGAACCAGGTTCACCCCCAGCTATGCCAACTTGTTTTTGGCCCAGTGGGAACAAGAAAACATCAGCCCTAGGCTGGGGGAGGACCTGGTCCTATGGCGACGCTATATTGATGATATTATTTTCATTTGGCATAAAGATGAGAATATAGCCAAGAGTTGTGAGAACAATGCCTATCAAAAATTTTCAAGGAAGTCCGCAACAAGGACTGTGAGGGTTTGTCCTTTTTAGCACTGGAGCAGATAGAACACGACTGGAGAGGGGGCAACCATATTGAGAAAATGTGGGCTGAATCAAAACGAATATACGATATAAGTCTCATACCAAGGGGACTAAATGCTGATTTGGAGATTTTTGGCTTTCTTTGAGATCATGGAGCATTCGCTTTTTTTCCGATGGGGGATCGCATGTTTGGCTGCATATCGGCACTGCGATCCTCCCTTGGAGATAGGCGCATGTATCCCTCTTTTCATCCAATATGATGCTTCTCGAAAATAACAAATATTCTAAAAAAGTCTTTATAGTAGCTCTAGAGAGAAATATATCAACATGACCTCCCTATCTTGTTGACAGGCGTTGGATCTATTCAATACAAGCTACTAAATTAAATTAATACATCTTTATAGAGTTTAGATATTTTGAAAAGTCTGAATAAGGTATTACATAGATATGTATATATAATGTTGTATGTTAATATATACAACAAAAATATGAAGAATCACAATGTATTAAATGTGCAGTCTACAATTTTATAAGTTGATTTTTACATTTTTATATTTTAAAATCACTTTGTGCTGATAAGAATGATGGAAACATCATAACTATATAAATGATACAAGTAAATGATACAAATGTAGATCGAATGCACATATATTGAATAGATCTCCAAAAAATGATATATAAGCCTTACTCTGGCTAGTGCAAAAAAAATCCTTTATGTATCTTATACCATAAGGAAAATTACAGCTTTTGGCAAAAAAACGCATGTGTCAAATATAAAACGCATCAAAAACGCAACACAATCGCAAATGGAAAAATCGAAGAAAAATCGAATATATGAAAAATTCAATGGAGAAAAAAAGATATGAAACATATCTGATATAAAATAACCACACTTAAAACAACGAAAAATCAAAAGAAATGATAAATGTACATATTCCATGTCTGACTTTGGAACTCACCAATTGAGGGTATAAAAAACAATCAGATATGCAGCAGGGTCATTACCACTGAGGAAGGGGAGAGCCGTCCCCGAAACGCGTTTGGTTTCGAGAGATCACAATATGACCCATCTGTAAGAAGAAATATCTTTACTACGCGAAATAACAGTGCACTGTAAGATATTGGCCGCTACAACGAAAGTTTGAGCCCAAAAAAAATCGACGAACATAATCCTGTGTGCCGATACGTCACTTCCGGAGCAGTAAACCTATCTCCGAATTCACGTGGGACGCTGATTTGGAAAGGGACGCCGGCATCCAGCGGGCCCCGAATAACTTGACAGACCGACCGGCACTAAGGAAAGGTAAGCCCACATAGTGGGTTTTTACTAGGCATACCCAAACTGCCAATTGTCAAGCAAAGCTTGCATAAGAAAGAAATAATCACGTTTGAAGCCAACTATAATCGGAATATTGACTTTATCCTAGTGGACATCCCTTTTTTCACTAAGGACAAAATAAGGAGGATTTCCCTTTGTTTCTATTTCTTTTTCCAATTCTCCCTTACAGGAACTCATTCAGGAACTAATTTGCGAACATTTGTGTTTTCTCTTGCAGCGATTACCAGATCAACATAAGGATCGGTATATGACACAGGGCATTTAAATATACGATTTATGACATCCTGCCATTATCAGCATACTATCATGTGAAACCTTTTAATAGCTATTCAGTGTTAGTGCGTTACTAATTGTTATTAAGATATATTTTTATCTTTTTTATGTACTTATCAATAAACCTTGTGATCTGCACTAAACCATTTAGTTCCATGTGTTGAGAGTGCCAGTCTTACAGTACTATATATTTTATAACAACTGATTGAGGCTAGAGTTGAGCCGACACCTGAAGTCAATGGGGACCCGAACTTTGGAGCACTAAAATGGCTCTAAAAAAGTCATGGAAAGGGCTAGGGGGCTGCAAATGGCAGAAAAATGTGGTTAAGAGCATGGCAATGTCACCACCAGACATCTGAGAAGCTCTGACAGACGTTCTACAGAACCTCCTGCTTGAGGTTCCTTTTGTTTTGCTTTCGTTTTCTCATCTCGTTAGCCTCTCTCAGCTGTCATGTAGTTGCACTGATTGCATCCCTTTAAATCCCTTCCCATACTGCATCACTTTGCGGTTTATACAACTTCCTGGAGTGTGCTGATGCTAGAAGCTGTTACTACTGCATCCACAAGATAAGTCTGTTTTCTTTATTTCTGTTTGCCTGTGGGCTTGATCCTAGGTGACCCTGACTCCCTCCGTATTAAGTGTAGGGAGCCGGTGGTCGTGTCCCCTCACTATTATAGGGTGTTCAGGTGTTATACAGTCGAGGAACGAGGATATGCAATTTTCTACCATTGAGATTTTTGCATAGGCTGAGCAGTAAGGGAGAGAGCTAGTGCTCTTACAGGGCTTACCCTCCTGTTCCTTAGTTTTGGATCAAGTCAGTCGGATCTTCATTTGTGTCTTCTAGTTTTCTGTAACACCATCTGTGACATTATAAACCGCCAAAACCGTCTTAAGCATGAATCCAGTTTCAACCTTGATTGACCGCATGCAGGGTCTTTCACTGGAGGTAGCAGATCTCCGGAAAACTGTCTCTCAGTTTGAGGTGACCGTTTCTGCTTGCGTTCATGGAATTTGTTCTGAGCCTAAAATCTCGCTTCCGAATACGTTCTCCGGGGGTAGTAAGAATTTTGTTCGTTTTAGAGAGGCTTGCAAACTCCATTTTCGCCTACTTTCCCATTCCTCTGGTGATGAGGAGCAGAGGGTGGGGATCATCATCTCGCTGTTCAGGGATAACGCTCAGTCCTGGGCCCTTTCGCTGCCGGTGGGGGCACGGCCCCTCTGTTCAGTGGATGGATTTTTTTTAGCCCTGGGTCAGATATATGATGATCCGGATCGTATTGCTCTGGCTGAGTCTAGACTACGTCTTTTATGCCAGGGTAAACAGTCCGCAGAGATATACTGTTCAGAATTTCGGAGATGGGCAGCTGATACTGGTTGGAATGATGCTGCACTCCGAAGTCAATTTTGCCATGGTCTTTTAAAGGGATTGAAAGATGCATTTGCCTTTCATGAGAGACCTACCTCCTTGGACTCTGCCATGTCTCGGGCCGTTCGTATTGACAGGCGTCTTAGAGAGAGAGGAGAGATCACTCCTTCCTGTCATACTCAGTCCAAGGACAGTGCGGCGGTCTCATTCAGTGCAGTCGCTCTCAGTCCCCTCTGAGCAGGATCCCATTCAGCTGGGTTTGCTTGCCTCTGACAATAGAAGACTCAGCTCTCAGAGGAGGGGTTGTTTCTGTTGTGGAGGTATAAATCATTTGGCAAATGTTTGTCCCTCTAGGATATTCAGGCCGTTTTTTGAGAGTAATAAAGAAACAAAAAGAAAAAAATCCTCTAAAAACGTTCCATCTGTTACTATTGGCAAGGTTCATGCGGAAATTGAAGGTTCTCCGTTTGCTTGTAGTTCCCGTTTTGTCCTACCTGCCAGGGTGGCGCTAGAGAGCAAGAACATTTTTTGTGAGATTTTTGTAGATAGTGGAGCAGCTGTCAATCTCATTGATAATCAATTTGCTATAACACATGGTTTCCAGGTAGGCACTTTGGGAAAGGATATACCTGTTTTTGCTATTGATTCTGCTCCACTTTCTCAGAAATCGTTAAAGGGCATAGTTCACAATATCCGTTTGATTGTGAGTGATACTCATGTTGAGGATGTGTCATGTTTCGTTCTAAGCGGGTTGCCTACTCCTCTAGTGTTGGGGCTACCCTGGCTCACTAAGCATAACCCCACCATTGCTTGGCAAGCGAGGCAAATAAATGGTTGGAGCGATTTTTGCAGAGAGAATTGCCTCACGACATCTGTTTCAGAGGTTTCTACTAAGACTGTACCATCTTTTCTCTCTGGATTTTCGGATGTGTTTTCTGAGAGTGGTGTTCAGGAGTTGCTCCCTCACAGGGAGTACGATTGCCCTATTAATCTCATCCCAGGCACCAAGCTGCCTAAATCTCATTTATACAATCTCTCCCAACCTGAAAGGCTCGCTATGCGTGCTTATATCTCTGAGAGTCTGAGAAAGGGACACATACGACCCTCGAAGTCACCTGTTGACGCTGGTTTTTTCTTTGTTAAGAAAAAAGATGGTTCTTTAAGACCATGTCTAGATTTCAGGGAGCTGAACAGTATCACAATTCGTGACCCTTATCCGCTTCCTCTGATCCCGGACCTGTTTAACCAGGTTGTTGGGGCTAAAGTTTTTTCCAAGTTGGATCTAAGTGGGGCATACAACCTGGTCAGGGTCAGAGAAGGAGACGAATGGAAGACGGCCTTCAATACCCCTGAGGGCCATTTTGAGAATTTGGTTATGCCTTTTGGTTTGATGAATGCTCCAGCCATCTTTCAGCATTTTGTGAACAGCATTTTTTATCATTTAATGGGGAAATTTGTACTAGTGTATCTAGACGACATTTTGATTTTTTTCTCCTGATTTCAAAACTTATAAGGACCACCTACGTCAGGTCTTGCTCATCCTTTTCAAGGTTTAATTTTGTTGTCACGTTCTGCCCTGGGGTTAAGAATGTGAAGGCGGATGCTCTGTCACGTTGTTTTCCAGGAGGGGGGAACTTTGAAGACCCGGGTCCCATTTTGGCTGAAGGGGTGGTTGTGTCTGCTCTTTATCCTGAATTGGAGGCAGAGGTTCAGGCAGCCCAGGCAGAGGCTCCTGATCTTTGTCCTCCTGGGAGGTTGTTTGTGCCTCTCACTTTACGACACAAGGTTTTTAAGGAGCACCACGATACTGTCCTTGCTGGGCACCCGGGGGGTAGAGCCACAGTGGATCTCATTGCTCGGAGATTCTGGTGGCCGGCTCTTTGTAAGTCGGTTGAGGGCTTTGTGGCAGCCTGCGAGACCTGCGCTCGTGCCAAAGTCCCTCATTCACGGCCATCGGGTCCTCTTCTTCTGTTTCCCATTCCTTCCCGTCCTTGGACACATCTGTCCATGGATTTCATTACAGACCTGCCTCGTTCCTCAGGGAAGACTGTGAATCTGGTGGTGGTGGACCGTTTTAGCAAAATGGCGCATTTTGTTCCTTTTCCTGGTTTGCCCAATGCTAAAACGCTGGCGCAGGCATTTATTGATCACATTGTCAAACTGCATGGTATCCCTTCAGACATAGTCTCTGATAGGGGCACGCAGTTTGTTTCCAGATTCTGGAAGGCTTTCTGTTCTCACTTGGGGGTTCGGTTGTCATTCTCTTCTGCTTTCCACCGGCAGTCGAATGGCCAGACAGAGCGCGTCAATCAGAATCTGGAGACATATCTGCGCTGTTTTGAATCAGGAGGCTTGGTGTTCTTTTTTTGTCCCTTGCTGAGTTTGCTTTAAATAACCGTCGTCAGGAGTCCTCTGATAAGTCACCATTTTTTGGTGTATATGGGTTTCATCCGCAGTTTGGGACATTCTCTGGAGAGGGGGCTTCTGGTTTACCTGATGAGGAGAGATTCTCCTCGTCTTTGTCTTCTATTTGGCAAAAGATTCAGGATAATCTAAAGAGCATGAGTGAGAGATATAAGCGTGTGGCTGATAAGAGACCCGTGCCTGGTCCGGACCTGAATGTTGGTGATCTGGTATGGTTGTCTACTAAGACTATCAAATTGAAGGTTCCCTCCTGGAAGTTGGGTCCTAAGTTTTTTGGGCCTTACAAAATCTTGTCCGTCATCAATCTCGTTGCCTACCATCTTGAACTTCCTCAGACTTGGAAGATCCATAATGTTTTTCACAAGTCCCTATTAAAACCTTATGTCCAACCAATTGTACCCTCGTCTTTGCCTCCTCCTCCGATTGTGGTTGATGGTAATCTTGAATTTCAGGTCTCTAGGATTGTGGATTCTCGTGTTGTCCGCGGTTCTCTCCAGTACCTCGTTCATTGGGAGGGTTATGGTCCTGAGGAGAGGATGTGGGTCCCAGTGACGGACATTAAAGCCACTCGTCTCATCAGGGCTTTCCATAGGTCCCATCCTGAGAAAGTGGGCTCTGAGTGTCCGGAGTCCACTCGTAGAAGGAGGGGTACTGTCACCATCAGACATCTGAGAAGCTCTGGCAGACGTTCTACAGAACCTCCTGCTTGAGGTTCCTTTTGTTTTGCTTTCGTTTTCTCATCTCGTTAGCCTCTCTCAGCTGTCATGTAGTTGCACTGATTGCATCCCTTTAAATTCCTTCCCATACTGCATCACTTTGCGGTTTATACAACTTCCTGGAGTGTGCTGATGCTAGAAGCTGTTACTACTGCATCCACAAGATAAGTCTGTTTTCTTTATTTCTGTTTGCCTGTGGGCTTGATCCTAGGTGACCCTGACTGCCTCCGTATTAAGTGTAGGGAGCCGGTGGTCGTGTCCCCTCACTATTATAGGGTGTTCAGGTGTTATACAAACTTTTGCATAGGCTGAGCAGTAAGGGAGAGAGCTAGGGCTCTTACAGGGCTTACCCTCCTGTTCCTTAGTTTTGGATCAAGTCAGTCGGATCTTCATTTGTGTCTTCTAGTTTTCTGTAACACCATCCGTGACAGGTAAGTGCTCTGCAAACAAATGTGTATAGGGAAATGACTTTAAATAACATAAAATACGTAAAAATAAAAAATAATAATCTTGATTTAGGAGGAGGAGGTCTATATGGAGTAGGAGGTTGAGGAGGCGGTGGATGTGGTGGTGTAGATGGAAGCGGCGGTGGAGGAGGAGCAGGAGGTAGCCAACACAGTTTTTTTTTTTTTTTTTTTAAATTTGGGTAGACCCCAAAACATTGGGAAATATAAATAATAAAAGAAACAGAAAGTGGAGTACAACAATGGCTGGGTGAGGCCGGTATACATGTCTATTCTGCACTAGGTACGGACAAGTCCTGTGGGATCCCTGCCTGGTTCATTTTAATGAACGTAAGCTTATCCACATTGGTTGTGGACAGGCTGCTGTGCTTGTCTGTGATGACGCCCCCTGCCGTGCTAAACACACGTTCGGACAATACACTGGCTGCAGGGCAGGCCAGAACCTCCAAGGCGTAAAGGGCAAGCTCAGGCCATGTGCCCAATTTGGATACCCAGAAGTTGAAGGGGGCAGACCTGTCATTCAGTACGTGTAGGCGTGTGCACACATACTGCTCCACCATGTTGCTGAAATGCTGCCTCCTGCTAAGACGTTCCATATCAGCTGGTGGTGCTAGTTGTTGTGGCATGCTGTCAAAGCTTTTCCACATTTCGGCCTTGCTAACCCTGCCTTCTGAGGTGCTGGTGCTGCCCCTGCTGCCTTGTGCTTCCACTGTGCCCCCTCTGTCAGGTGGGAAAGCCATCAGCAGCGCGTCTACCAGCGTGCGTACGTTCCAGTGACCGAATTAAGGACGGTACGTTGTCCTTGTAACTGGGATCTAGCAGTGTGGCCACCCAGTAATCAGCACAAGTTAGAATGTGGCCAACTCGGCGGTCGTTGCGGAGACACTGCGGCATGTAATCGCTCATGTGTGCCAGGCTGCCCAGAGGCAACGATAAGCTTTCCTCTGTGGGAGGTGTATCAACTGTGTCCTCTGTATCCCCCCAGCCACGCACCAGTGATGGCCATGAGCTGGTTTGTGTGCCACCCTGCTGTGAACATGGTTCCTCCTCCTCCTCATCCTCCACCTCGTCATCCTCTAGAACTGTGCCCTGGCTGGATAATTGTGTACCTGGCGTATGTTGGAGCAGGAACCCACCCTCAGAGCCACTTGTGAATGACTGGCCTGAAACCCTTGTGAATGATCCCTCTTCCTCCTCCTTCTGTGCCACATCCTCTTCCATCATCGCCCAAAGTGTTTTTTCAAGGAGGCATAGAAGTGGGTTAGTAACGCTGAGAACAGCGTCATCGGCACTGGCCATGTTGGTGGAGTACTCGAAACAGCGCAACAAGGCACACAGGTCTCGCGTGGAAGCCCGCTCATTGGTAGTGAAGTGGTGCTGTTCCGCAGAGCGACTCACCCGTGCGTGCTACAGCTGAAACTTCACTATCGCTGCTCGCACAGTCTGGTCAGCATGTGCAAGGTGGAGTTCCTTGTGGGCACGTCGCATATGAGGCGGTGAGCAGGAAGTCTGAAGTTACGCTGCAGCGCTGACAGGCGAGCAGCAGCTGGGTGAGAACGCCAAAAGTGCACACAGATGGCCCGCACTTTCTGCAGCAACTCTGACATATTGGGGTAATTTTTCAGGAACCTCTGCACCGCCAAATTCAGCACATGCGCGAGGCAAGGGATGTGCGTCAAACCAGCTAGGCCCAGAGCTGCTACGAGATTTAGCCTATTATCGCACACCACCAGGCCGGGCTTGAGGCTCACTGGCACCAACCACTCATCGGTCTGTTGTTCCATGCTCCTGCGCAGTGTGGGGTTTGTCCCCCAAACAGATAAGTTTTAAAACTGCTGTCGTTTACCCATGGCTCTGCTGAAGTTGGTGGTGAAGGTGTTTACGCTGACCGGATGAGGAGGTGGTAGAGGATGAGGAAGCGGAGTAGAAGGAGGAAGCAACAGGAGGCAAAGAGAAGCGCCCTGCAATCCTCGGTGGTGGAAGTGCAGTGTCCCAGGGGGTCAGTAGTGTAGCTTTAGGTATGCTGGGCTTTGTAGTGCAGGGTAACCCACTAACCTGGGATTCACTGTCGTCTTCAATCTGGGCAGATACTGGAACAGGCAGTACATAAATGTCGTGACGCCAGTGTCAGTTGAACGGTGACACACCGTGTAATGATAGGTGGAATAATGGAGTAACCCAGGTATTCATACAACAGGTTAACTTTACTGCATGGATATGTAGTAGGGTAAACAGCCAGATAACACAGTTCCGGAGTTATGTCACACTTTATCATGCGATTAACAGTGGTGGTTCAGGCTTTTACTTACAACGAGGATAACTTCGAGACAGGCCTTCTAGGTATAGGGATTCCCTCTTATGCTACTTGCAGCAATACCCTCAAGGTCCAGACACCTAATTCTTGGTAATAACCCTTGAGCAAATACTTGGTAGAGGTATTCTTCCCTCCTGACGGCAGGCTCTGTCTTTGGAGTTCTTCAGGTAACACTATCCTGGAAAGCTGGGTGGGTATGACCCTCCACACCAGTGGTGCAATCTCTGCACTGCAGACTGAGCTCTGAACCTCTCAACACTGAGTCTAGAAACTTCTCTCTCCTGAGCTAGGCCCTAGCCTATTTATACTGAACTGGGGGCTCCCTCTGCTGGCTGTGACAAGGATTGCCGGTAACCGGCCTGACTGGCTTAAAGGGAAATACACGTTACAATCTAGCAGTGTCGGGTAGCCTACCCGTATGCTGCAGAAGGACATACGCCAAACTGCTATCCGCCTCAGGCCCAGCCGCCACTGCATTTACCCAGTGTGCTGTTAGAGAGATATTATGTCCCTGACCGTGCTTACTGGTCCACGTATCCATAGTTAGGTGGAACTTGCCACAGATGGCGTTGCACAGTGCACACCTGATTTTGTCTCCTACTTTTAAAACTCTTTGTCTCCACCAGACGGAATGACAGCATTTAAAAGGCCAGTAATTTTGAAATGCTGGCATTCAGGGCCAGGGATTGCCAGTGGGTAGGGGGGTACTTCCTCTTTTGCTCAAGTGTTCAGGAGATAGACAGCTGGACGCTTCCATGGGACATTGTGGAGATGTTTGGTGACCCAGGTGTTGGTGTTGCTGGCACATCCTCTGTTTGCGGGGTGGCAGGTACCACTGTCACTCCAGAGGGCGATGAAGAGGCCGAGACTGCAGCAGAAGAGGAAGCAGGAGGAGACAGTTTCTACTCCACTGCAGCACGTGCTTTGCACTTAGATGCCTGGTCATACAGGTTGTGCTCAGGTTGAGAACATTTATGCCTCGTTTCAGGCTCTGATTGGACAGCGTACAAACCACTCGTGTCTTGTCATCAGCACATTGACTGAAGAACTGCCACTCCAGGGAACTCCTTGGAGCTGGCTTTGGTGTGCTCGGTCCCCTGCTGTGGTGGGAAATAGCAGGCGTACTGTCTAGGGGATGGCCACTCCGCTTTTGCACCCTGCTCCCTCTTCTGCTGTGCTGGTGGCTCTGTGCGACCACCACCTATTCCTCCTAACTAGACAGGTCACTCGCATGACCTTGATTCCATGTGGGGTTGAGGACCTCATCATCCTCCACATCATCTTCCACCCAGTCTTCACCCCTGCCCTCCTTGTCGGTCTGAACACTGCAGAAAGCCACAGCAGTTGGCACCTGTGTTTCGTCATCATCCGAGACGTGCTGCGGTGGTCCTCCCATGTACTCATCCTGAAACATAAGTGGTTGGGCATCGGTGCACTCAATCTCTTCCACTTCTGGGGAAGAGCTATGTGGATGGCCCTGGGAAACCCTGCTAGCAGAGTCATCAAAAAGCAGAAGAGACTGCTGCATGACTTGGGGCTCAGACTGCTTGGCTGATTTGCAAGGGGGTGAGGTGAAAGACTGATGGACATGGGCTGCAGGTGCCAACCATGATCTTCAGGAGGAGACTGGGTGGGAGACAATGTGAAGGAACTGGAGGCACTGTCAGCCACCCTATCTATTTTCGCCGGTACTTGCTCTGGCCTCACCATTTGTAGAGAGGCATTCGGCCCTACCAAATAACGCTGAAGGTTCTGTCGCCTACTCGCACCTGAGGAAGGTGTTTCACTTGTGCGTGTGGCTGGCACAGATCGACCACGTCCTCTTCCTGCAACAGGAGCTCCACCAGCAGCACCACGACCGGGGCAACATCCCTTATTTGACGCTTTCCTCATTCTTTGCGTTCACCATCAAACAGATGGTTTATGTCAGACAACAATGTAACCGCCTATAGTCAACCATTATGTTCACTGACAGTATGGCAGTGCTGGTGTGACAGGCTAATTTTATGCAATTACTTCACGGTCACAATTTTTTTTTACATTTGTCAACCAACAATGGAACAGCAGTATTGACTGGTTGTATTGGACTGTGAGAAATGCAGCAAAGGCTGCAAATGTAGTGTCTTGCACAAAATGGTTGTAATTTTTAAACCCAGAATATAATTGCAGTATTTAAAGCTTATACTTAAATGTCACAAATGCAGCAAAGGCCCCAAATGTAGTGTCTTGCACAAAATGGGTGTTTTTTAAACCCAGAATATAATTGCAGTATTTAACGCTTGTATTGGACTGTCAGAAATGCAGCAAAGGCTGAAAATGTAGTGTCTTGCACAAAATGGGTGTTCTTTTAAAACCACAATATAACAGCAGTATTTAACGCTTGTATTGGACTCTCAGAAATGCAGCAAAGGCCCCAAATGTAGGGTCTTGCACAAAATGTTTTTTTTTTTTAAACCCAGAATATAACTGCAGTATTTAAAGCTTGTATTTGACTGTCACAAATGCAGCAAAGGTCGGAAATGTAGTGTCTTTCACAAAATGGTTGTTCTTTTTAAACCCAGAATCAGGGCCGGTGCAAGGATTTTTGCCAACACAAGCAAAGCTACATTTTGGCGCCCCCCCCCCCCCCTCACAGCTCACCTGGCCCTGGTCCCGTCTGCAGCAGCTGGCTTCTCCTCTGTGTGGTCCTGGTATCTTCTCTCTGCTTCAGACAATCACTGGTTTGAGGACCGTATTTTCCGCCCTCTAAGATGCACCGGCCCATAAGGTTTTAAAGAGGATAATAAGAAAAATATATTTATTTTCCATTGCACCTCAGGTCAGACCAGCAATCAGACCCCCAATGTTAATAAGACCTCAGATCAGACCCCCAATGCCTGAGATCATCCCCCATGTCAGCCATCAGCCCCCCATGCCAGTCAGCGGCCCCCCATCTCAGCCACCATGCCCCCATTTCAGCCATCATAGCCCCATGCCAGCCATCAGCCCCCCATGTCAGCCACCATGCCCCCATGTCAGCCATTAGCCCCCCATGTCAGCCATAAGCCCCCCATGTCAGCCATCATGCCCCCATGTCAGCCATCATGCCCCCATGTCAGCCATCATGCCTCCCCATGTCAGCCATCAGCGCAAATAAAAAATAATAATAATAACTTACCTCCCCTGCTCCTGGACGCCGCCGCTCCTCACCACCATCGTTCTCTCTCTTCTTCCTGGTTCTCGCTGTCAGCTGTGAAGGCTGCGCACAGTGAGGTAACATGGTGCGCAGTTCTTTACAGCAGACAGCCGAGCGGAGGACCGGGAAGCGGTGTGTACAGATCCTTCACCCCTTTGCGGTCCTCCAGTACTAATGAAGCGCTTCATTAGTATTCGCCCAATAAGACCCAGGGGCGAAAAATACAGGGTATTTAAAAAATAAAAAGTTTCATTTTTTACCCCCCCACCCCGTCTCTGCGCCCTAAGGCAGCCGCTTGGTCTGCCTTATTATAGCACCGGCCCTGCACAGAATATAATTGCAGTATTTAAAGCTTGTATGCAGCAAAGGCCCCAAATGTAGTGTCTTGCACCCAATGGGTGTATTTTTAAACCCAGAATATAACAGCTGTATCTAATGCTTGTATTGGACTGTCAGAAATGCAGCAAAGGCCCCAAATGTAGTGTCTTGCACAAAAGAGGTGTTTTTTTGAAACTAGAATATAACAGTGGTATTTAACGCTTGTATTGGACTGTCAGAAATGCAGTGCAGGGCGCAAATGTACTTTTTAGCAAAAAAAATATATTATTTGTCCCCACATAATTTAACAGATGGATTTACTTGGATTGTACTTTACAGAAAAAAATGTGAATATGTCATCCCCTAGGTCCTTGAACTCACAGAACGATTCCCTATATTATTTTCCCTTCCTCTGGCACATATGCAGTGCAGGTGCACTTAAAAAATGGGTATATGTTGCCCACTGAACTAAAAGAACAGGGTTAAATTATTGTCCCTGGCACATATGCTGTGCTGGTGCACTGAACTTGCACAAAATGGCCACTGACGCCCACCTAACTAACAGACGGATAAAAGTGATTTTTCCGTGTGACTTGGCTTAGGGCAGGGTAAAAAAAAATCTGAAAAATAAATATATGTTAGCACCGTGCTACAATATTGGGTAGAAAAAATGCACAGTTTATGATTCCTCAGGTGTTCATTTCAACTTGATCCTCAGTTGATCTCCTTCATGACCATCACTTCAACCTCTATACCGACCAGCAGTAAGCAACTCAGGGGCAAACCTGCTGGTAAAAAGCATTCAATCTTTTATTATACTCACAGAGCTTCCTCTTTCACAATAGCATATACATATAAAATGCTGCCTGACCCGGGTTTCACACCTGCTTCGTCTGCGGCGTCTCCATGCTAGTTTGCTGGGGTGGGTTTTCTAGTCCTATCCCAAGGTCACATGACTTAACCCTTTATTTTATACAGCTTTACTTATCTTTTCTAATATTTATTTTTTCATATCTCCAACTATATCATGTCACATCAAAATTATATCAGCTGTAAAATTTCATTTATTTTAAAATATATTCTAAAACTTCTTTATAAAATATATATTTTTTATAATAATGAACTCTGAATGCTATTTCTTATTATGTCTTGCCCTTAGTTGTTTCTAAAACCCTACTATACTACCATTATCTTCAACTAAAAACATAATGGCAAACATTTTTTTGGGTGAAAATAATTGCAATATTATAGGTTTTAGAAAACAATGTGAATAGCATAGTGGTTTACACAGAGTGAATATATGGTGAATCATTTTTAGGTGAAAATAATGGTAACATTGTAGTTTTTTAGAAACCTAGTATGTAGCGCCTCACACAGACTGAATATATGGGGGATTTTTTTAGGTGAAGATAATGGTAGTATAGTAGCGCGGTCCTAACATATATTTATTTTTCTGACTATTTTGGAAGTTTGGACCTATCTTCGCTTGTTTTAGGACTGCAGCTGGTAATACGTAAAGAGACACCTTTTTTGTTTTTTAAGCATATTTGTATAGGTCTAGGTCAGTGGTGGCGAATAGAGTTGAGCGAACACCTGGATGTTCGGGTTCGAGAAGTTCGGCCGAACATCCCGGAAATGTTCGGGTTCGGGATCCGAACCCGATCCGAACTTCGTCCCGAACCCGAACCCCATTGAAGTCAATGGGGACCCGAACTTTTCGGCACTAAAAAGGCTGTAAAACAGCCCAGGAAAGAGCTAGAGGGCTGCAAAAGGCAGCAACATGTAGGTAAATCCCCTGCAAACAAATGTGGATAGGGAAATGAATTAAAATAAAAATTAAATAAATAAAAATTAACCAAAATCAATTGGAGAGAGGTTCCATAGCAGAGAATCTGGCTTCCCGTCACCCACCACTGGAACAGTCCATTCTCAGATATTTAGGCCCCGGCACCCAGGCAGAGGAGAGAGGTCCCGTAACAGAGAATCTGTCTTCATGTCAGCAGAGAATTAGTCTGCATGTCATAGCAGAGAATGAGGCTTCACGTCAGCCACCACTGCAACAGTCCATTGGCATATATTTAGGCCCAGCACCCAGGCAGAGGAGGGAGGTCCCGTAACAGAGAATCTGTCTTCATGTCAGCAGAGAATTAGTCTGCATGTCATAGCAGAGAATGAGGCTTCACGTCAGCCACCACTGCAACAGTCCATTGGCATATATTTAGGCCCAGCACACACACAGGCAGAGGAGAGAGGTCCCGTAACAGAGAATCTGGCTTCATGTCAGCAGAGAATCAGTCTGCATGTCATAGCAGAGAATGAGGCTTCACGTCAGCCACCACTGCAACAGTCCATTGGCATATATTTAGGCCCAGCACACACACAGGCAGAGGAGAGAGGTCCCGTAACAGAGGATCTGGCTTCATGTCAGCAGAGAATCAGTCTGCATGTCATAGCAGAGAATCAGGCTTCACGTCAGCCACCACTGCAACAGTCCATTGTCATAAATTTAGGCCCAGCACCCAGGCAGAGGAGAGAGGTCCCGTAACAGACAATCTGGCTTCATGTCAGCAGAGAATTAGTCTGCATGTCATAGCAGAGAATGAGGCTTCACGTCAGCCACCACTGCAACAGTCCATTGGCATATATTTAGGCCTAGCACACAGGCAGAGGAGAGAGGTCCCGTAACAGACAATCTGGCTTCATGTCAGCAGAGAATCAGTCTGCATGTCATAGCAGAGAATGAGGCTTCACGTCACCCACCACTGCAACAGTCCATTGGCATATATTTAGGCCTAGCACACAGGCAGAGCAGAGAGGTCCCGTAACAGACAATCTGGCTTCATGACAGCAGAGAATCAGTCTGCATGTCATAGCAGAGAATGAGGCTTCACGTCACCCACCACTGCAACAGTCCATTGGCATATATTTAGGCCTAGCACACAGGCAGAGCAGAGAGGTCCCGTAACAGACGATCTGGCTTCATGTCAGCAGAGAATCAGTCTGCATGTCATAGCAGAGAATGAGGCTTCACGTCAGCCACCACTGCAACAGTCCATTGGCATATATTTAGGCCTAGCACACAGGCAGAGGAGAGAGGTCCCGTAACAGACAATCTGGCTTCATGTCAGCAGAGAATCAGTCTGCATGTCATAGCAGAGAATGAGGCTTCACGTCACCCACCACTGCAACAGTCCATTGGCATATATTTAGGCCCAGCACCCAGGCAGAGGAGGGAGGTCCCGTAACAGAGAATCTGTCTTCATGTCAGCAGAGAATTAGTCTGCATGTCATAGCAGAGAATGAGGCTTCACGTCAGCCACCACTGCAACAGTCCATTGGCATATATTTAGGCCCAGCACCCAGGCAGAGGAGGGAGGTCCCGTAACAGACAATCTGGCTTCATGTCAGCAGAGAATCAGTCTGCATGTCATAGCAGAGAATGAGGCTTCACGTCACCCACCACTGCAACAGTCCATTGGCATATATTTAGGCCCAGCACCCAGGCAGAGGAGGGAGGTCCCGTAACAGAGAATCTGTCTTCATGTCAGCAGAGAATTAGTCTGCATGTCATAGCAGAGAATGAGGCTTCACGTCAGCCACCACTGCAACAGTCCATTGGCATATATTTAGGCCCAGCACCCAGGCAGAGGAGGGAGGTCCCGTAACAGAGAATCTGTCTTCATGTCAGCAGAGAATTAGTCTGCATGTCATAGCAGAGAATGAGGCTTCACGTCAGCCACCACTGCAACAGTCCATTGGCATATATTTAGGCCCAGCACACACACAGGCAGAGGAGAGAGGTCCCGTAACAGAGAATCTGTCTTCATGTCAGCAGAGAATTAGTCTGCATGTCATAGCAGAGAATGAGGCTTCACGTCAGCCACCACTGCAACAGTCCATTGGCATATATTTAGGCCCAGCACACACACAGGCAGAGGAGAGAGGTCCCGTAACAGACAATCTGGCTTCATGTCAGCAGAGAATTAGTCTGCATGTCATAGCAGAGAATGAGGCTTCACGTCAGCCACCACTGCAACAGTCCATTGGCATATATTTAGGCCCAGCACACACACAGGCAGAGGAGAGAGGTCCCGTAACAGAGAATCTGTCTTCATGTCAGCAGAGAATTAGTCTGCATGTCATAGCAGAGAATCAGGCTTCACGTCACCCACCACTGCAACAGTCCATTGGCATATATTTAGGCCCAGCACCCAGGCAGAGGAGGGAGGTCCCGTAACAGAGAATCTGTCTTCATGTCAGCAGAGAATTAGTCTGCATGTCATAGCAGAGAATGAGGCTTCACGTCACCCACCACTGCAACAGTCCATTGGCATATATTTAGGCCTAGCACACAGGCAGAGGAGAGGTTCATTCAACTTTGGGTAGCCTCGCAATATAATGGTAAAATGAAAATAAAAATAGGATTGAATGAGGAAGTGCCCTGGAGTCCAATAATATATGGTTATGGGGAGGTAGTTAATGTCTAATCTGGACAAGGGACGGACAGGTCCTGTGGGATCCATGCCTGGTTCATTTTTATGAACGTCAGCTTGTCCACATTGGCTGTAGACAGGCGGCTGCGTTTGTCTGTAATGACGCCCCCTGCCGTGCTGAATACACGTTCAGACAAAACGCTGGCTGCCGGGCAGGCCAGCACCTCCAAGGCATAAAAGGCTAGCTCTGGCCACGTGGACAATTTAGAGACCCAGAAGTTGAATGGGGCCGAACCATCAGTCAGTACGTGGAGGGGTGTGCACACGTACTGTTCCACCATGTTAGTGAAATGTTGCCTCCTGCTAACACGTTGCGTATCAGGTGGTGGTGCAGTTAGCTGTGGCGTGTTGACAAAAGTTTTCCACATCTCTGCCATGCTAACCCTGCCCTCAGAGGAGCTGGCCGTGACACAGCTGCCTTGGCGACCTCTTGCTCCTCCTCTGCCTTGGCCTTGGGCTTCCACTTGTTCCCCTGTGACATTTGGGAATGCTCTCAGTAGCGCGTCTACCAACGTGCGCTTGTACTCGCGCATCTTCCTATCACGCTCCAGTGCAGGAAGTAAGGTGGGCACATTGTCTTTGTAGCGTGGATCCAGCAGGGTGGCAACCCAGTAGTCCGCACAGGTTAAAATGTGGGCAACTCTGCTGTCGTTGCGCAGGCACTGCAGCATGTAGTCGCTCATGTGTGCCAGGCTGCCCAGGGGTAAGGACAAGCTGTCCTCTGTGGGAGGCGTATCGTCATCGTCCTGCCTTTCCCCCCAGCCACGCACCAGTGATGGACCCGAGCTGCGTTGGGTGCCACCCCGCTGTGACCATGCTTCATCCTCATCCTCCTCCACCTCCTCCTCATCCTCGTCCTCCTCGTCCTCCAGTAGTGGGCCCTGGCTGGCCACATTTGTACCTGGCCTCTGCTGTTGCCAAAAACCTCCCTCTGAGTCACTTCGAAGAGACTGGCCTGAAAGTGCTAAAAATGACCCCTCTTCCTCCTCCTCCTCCTCCTCCTCCTGGGCCACCTCCTCTTCCATCATCGCCCTAAGTGTTTTCTCAAGGAGACATAGAAGTGGTATTGTAACGCTGATAACGGTGTCATCGCCACTGGCCATGTTGGTGGAGTACTCGAAACAGCGCAACAGGGCACACAGGTCTCGCATGGAGGCCCAGTCATTGGTGGTGAAGTGGTGCTGTTCTGTAGTGCGACTGACCCGTGCGTGCTGCAGCTGAAACTCCACTATGGCCTGCTGCTGCTCGCACAGTCTGTCCAGCATGTGCAAGGTGGAGTTCCACCTGGTGGGCACGTCGCATATGAGGCGGTGAGCGGGAAGGCCGAAGTTACGCTGTAGCGCAGACAGGCGAGCAGCAGCAGGATGTGAACGCCGGAAGCGCGAACAGACGGCCCGCACTTTATGCAGCAGCTCTGACATGTCGGGGTAGTTGTGAATGAACTTCTGCACCACCAAATTCAGCACATGCGCCAAGCAAGGGATGTGCGTCAAATTGGCTAGTCCCAGAGCTGCAACGAGATTTCGCCCATTATCACACACCACCAGGCCGGGCTTGAGGCTCACCGGCAGCAACCACTCGTCGGTCTGTTGTTCAATACCCCGCCACAACTCCTGTGCGGTGTGGGGCCTGTCCCCCAAACATATGAGTTTCAGAATGGCCTGCTGACGTTTACCCCGGGCTGTGCTGAAGTTGGTGGTGAAGGTGTGTGGCTGACTGGATGAGCAGGTGGAAGAAGAGGAGGAGAAAGCCGAGAAGGAGGAGGTGGCAACAGGAGGCAAAGAATGTTGCCCTGCGATCCTTGGCGGCGGAAGGACGTGCGCCAAACAGCTCTCCGCCTGGGGCCCAGCTGCCACTACATTTACCCAGTGTGCAGTTAGGGAGATATAGCGTCCCTGGCCGTGCTTACTGGTCCACGTATCTGTGGTTAGGTGGACCTTGCCACAGATGGCGTTGCGCAGTGCACACTTGATTTTATCGGATACTTGGTTGTGCAGGGAAGGCACGGCTCTCTTGGAGAAGTAGTGCCGGCTGGGAACAACATACTGTGGGACAGCAAGCGACATGAGCTGTTTGAAGCTGTCTGTGTCCACCAGCCTAAATGACAGCATTTCATAGGCCAGTAGTTTAGAAATGCTGGCATTCAGGGCCAGGGATCGAGGGTGGCTAGGTGGGAATTTACGCTTTCTATCAAATGTTTGTGAGATGGAGAGCTGAACGCTGGCGTGTGACATGGTTGAGACGCTTGGTGACGGAGGTGGTGGTGGTGGTGTTGGTGGTACATCCCCTGTTTGCTGGGCGGCAGGTGCCAACGTTCCTCCAGAGGCGGAGGAAGAGGCCGAGGCGGCAGCAGCAGAATAGGCCGAGGCGGCAGCAGCAGAAGAGGTAGCAGGGGGAGCCTGAGTGACTTCCTTGGTTTTAAGGTGTTTACTCCACTGCAGTTCATGCTTTGCATGCAGGTGCCTGGTCATGCAGGTTGTGCTCAGGTTCAGAACGTTAATGCCTCGCTTCAGGCTCTGATGGCACAGCGTGCAAACCACTCGGGTCTTGTCGTCAGCACATTGTTTGAAGAAGTGCCATGCCAGGGAACTCCTTGAAGCTGCCTTTGGGGTGCTCGGTCCCAGATGGCGGCGGTCAGTAGCAGGCGGAGTCTCTTGGCGGCGGGTGTTCTGCTTTTGCCCACTGCTCCCTCTTTTGCTACGCTGTTGGCTCGGTCTCACCACTGCCTCTTCCTCCGAACTGTGAAAGTCAGTGGCACGACCTTCATTCCATGTGGGGTCTAGGACCTCATCGTCCCCTGCATCGTCTTCCACCCAGTCTTGATCCCTGACCTCCTGTTCAGTCTGCACACTGCAGAAAGACGCAGCAGTTGGCACCTGTGTTTCGTCATCATCAGAGACATGCTGAGGTGGTATTCCCATGTCCTCATCATCAGGAAACATAAGTGGTTGTGCGTCAGTGCATTCTATGTCTTTCACCGCTGGGGAAGGGCTAGGTGGATGCCCTTGGGAAACCCTGCCAGCGGAGTCTTCAAACAGCATAAGAGACTGCTGCATAACTTGAGGCTGAGACAGTTTCCCTGGTATGCATGGGGGTGATGTGACAGACTGATGGGGTTGGTTTTCAGGCGCCATCTGTGCGCTTTCTGCAGAAGACTGGGTGGGAGATAATGTGAACGTGCTGGATCCACTGTCGGCCACCCAATTGACTAATGCCTGTACCTGCTCAGGCCTTACCATCCTTAGAACGGCATTGGGCCCCACCATATATCGCTGTAAATTCTGGCGGCTACTGGGACCTGAGGTAGTTGGTACACTAGGACGTGTGGATGTGGCAGAACGGCCACGTCCTCTCCCAGCACCAGAGGGTCCACTAACACCACCACGACCATGTCCACGTCCGCGTCCCTTACTAGATGTTTTTCTCATTGTTATGGTTCACCACAACAACAAATATATTATTTGGCCCAATGTATTGTATTCAAATTCAGCGGGATATAAATTTGAGGCCTAGTATTTAGGCGCTGGGTGACCGGTATGGATTTAGTGACAGAATTAGACTTGGAAATGCACAGAAGCGTGTGTGTGAAGTTATTCTGAATGACCCTATGTGCACCTTCAATATGATCTACCCTTTTAGGGATAGATTTCAAATAGCTCTGATATAGCAGAAACGACTAAATTATGAAATTGCTAAATTGGGAATTGTATTTCAACCCAGAACAAAAAATGTGCTTTGACGGACACTAAATAACTTTCCCAGCCACAACAGGACAGCGGTAACGAGAGATTTAGCGGGATATAAATTTGAGGCCTAGTATTTAGGCGCTGGGTGACAGGTATGGGTTTAGTGACAGAATTAGATTTGGAAATGCACAGTAGCGGGTGTGTGAAGTTATTCTGAATGACCCTATGTGCACCTTGAATATTATATACCCTTTTAGGGATAGATTTCAAATAGCTCTGATATAGCAGAAACCACTAAATTATGAAATTGCTAAATTGGGAATTGTATTTCAACCCAGAACAAGAAATGTGCTTGAACGGACACTAAATAACTCGCCCAGCTACAGCACTAGGGACAGATTTAGCGGGATATAAATTTGAGGCCTAGTATTTAGGCGCTGGGTGACAGGTATGGGTTTAGTGCCAGAATTAGACTTGGAAATACACAGTAGCGGGTGTGTGTGAAGTTATTCTGAATGACCCAATGTGCACCTTGAATATTATATACCCTTTTAGGGATAGATTTCAAATAGCTCTGATATAGCAGAAACCACTAAATTATGAAATTGCTAAATTGGGAATTGTATTTCAACCCAGAACAAGAAATGTGCTTGAACGGACACTAAATAACTCGCCCAGCTACAGCACTAAGGACAGATTTAGCGGGATATAAATTTGAGGCCTAGTATTTAGGCGCTGGGTGACAGGTATGGGTTTAGTGCCAGAATTAGACTTGGAAATACACAGTAGCGGGTGTGTGTGAAGTTATTCTGAATGACCCAATGTGCACCTTGAATATTATATACCCTTTTAGGGATAGATTTCAAATAGCTCTGATATAGCAGAAACCACTAAATTATGAAATTGCTAAATTGGGAATTGTATTTCAACCCAGAACAAGAAATGTGCTTGAACGGACACTAAATAACTCGCCCAGCTACAGCACTAGGGACAGATTTAGCTGGATATAAATTTGAGGCCTAGTATTTAGGCGCTGGGTGACAGGTATGGGTTTAGTGCCAGAATTAGACTTGGAAATACACAGTAGCGGGTGTGTGTGAAGTTATTCTGAATGACCCAATGTGCACCTTGAATATTATATACCCTTTTAGGGATAGATTTCAAATAGCTCTGATATAGCAGAAACCACTAAATTATGAAATTGCTAAATTGGGAATTGTATTTCAACCCAGAACAAGAAATGTGCTTGAACGGACACTAAATAACTCGCCCAGCTACAGCACTAGGGACAGATTTAGCGGGATATAAATTTGAGGCCTAGTATTTAGGCGCTGGGTGACAGGTATGGGTTTAGTGCCAGAATTAGACTTGGAAATACACAGTAGCGGGTGTGTGTGAAGTTATTCTGAATGACCCAATGTGCACCTTGAATATTATATACCCTTTTAGGGATAGATTTCAAATAGCTCTGATATAGCAGAAACCACTAAATTATGAAATTGCTAAATTGGGAATTGTATTTCAACCCAGAACAAGAAATGTGCTTGAACGGACACTAAATAACTCGCCCAGCTACAGCACTAGGGACAGATTTAGCGGGATATAAATTTGAGGCCTAGTATTTAGGCGCTGGGTGACAGGTATGGGTTTAGTGCCAGAATTAGACTTGGAAATACACAGTAGCGGGTGTGTGTGAAGTTATTCTGAATGACCCAATGTGCACCTTGAATATTATATACCCTTTTAGGGATAGATTTCAAATAGCTCTGATATAGCAGAAACCACTAAATTATGAAATTGCTAAATTGGGAATTGTATTTCAACCCAGAACAAGAAATGTGCTTGAACGGACACTAAATAACTCGCCCAGCTACAGCACTAAGGACAGATTTAGCGGGATATAAATTTGAGGCCTAGTATTTAGGCGCTGGGTGACAGGTATGGGTTTAGTGCCAGAATTAGACTTGGAAATACACAGTAGCGGGTGTGTGTGAAGTTATTCTGAATGACCCAATGTGCACCTTGAATATTATATACCCTTTTAGGGATAGATTTCAAATAGCTCTGATATAGCAGAAACCACTAAATTATGAAATTGCTAAATTGGGAATTGTATTTCAACCCAGAACAAGAAATGTGCTTGAACGGACACTAAATAACTCGCCCAGCTACAGCACTAAGGACAGATTTAGCGGGATATAAATTTGAGGCCTAGTATTTAGGCGCTGGGTGACAGGTATGGGTTTAGTGCCAGAATTAGACTTGGAAATACACAGTAGCGGGTGTGTGTGAAGTTATTCTGAATGACCCAATGTGCACCTTGAATATTATATACCCTTTTAGGGATAGATTTCAAATAGCTCTGATATAGCAGAAACCACTAAATTATGAAATTGCTAAATTGGGAATTGTATTTCAACCCAGAACAAGAAATGTGCTTGAACGGACACTAAATAACTCGCCCAGCTACAGCACTAGGGACAGATTTAGCTGGATATAAATTTGAGGCCTAGTATTTAGGCGCTGGGTGACAGGTATGGGTTTAGTGCCAGAATTAGACTTGGAAATACACAGTAGCGGGTGTGTGTGAAGTTATTCTGAATGACCCAATGTGCACCTTGAATATTATATACCCTTTTAGGGATAGATTTCAAATAGCTCTGATATAGCAGAAACCACTAAATTATGAAATTGCTAAATTGGGAATTGTATTTCAACCCAGAACAAGAAATGTGCTTGAACGGACACTAAATAACTCGCCCAGCTACAGCACTAGGGACAGATTTAGCTGGATATAAATTTGAGGCCTAGTATTTAGGCGCTGGGTGACAGGTATGGGTTTAGTGCCAGAATTAGACTTGGAAATACACAGTAGCGGGTGTGTGTGAAGTTATTCTGAATGACCCAATGTGCACCTTGAATATTATATACCCTTTTAGGGATAGATTTCAAATAGCTCTGATATAGCAGAAACCACTAAATTATGAAATTGCTAAATTGGGAATTGTATTTCAACCCAGAACAAGAAATGTGCTTGAACGGACACTAAATAACTCGCCCAGCTACAGCACTAAGGACAGATTTAGCGGGATATAAATTTGAGGCCTAGTATTTAGGCGCTGGGTGACCGGTATGGATTTAGTGACAGAATTAGACTGGGATATGGCCAAAAAATAAACAGACTATTGCTGGTTAAATGCACTTGGTGTGACAGCTTCACCCTGATGTAGGCTTTAGCCAAAAAACAACCACACCATTGAGGGTTAAATGCACTTGGTGACAGGCGCAGCTTGCCCCTGATTTAGTATATGGCCAAAAAATGAACAGACTATTGCTGGTTAAATGCACTTGGTGTGACAGCTTCACCCTGATGTAGGCTTTAGCCAAAAAACAACCACACCATTGAGGGTTAAATGCACTTGGTGACAGGCGCAGCTTGCCCCTGATTTTGTATATGGCCAAAAAATGAACAGACTATTGCTGGTTAAATGCACTTGGTGTGACAGCTTCACCCTGATGTAGGCTTTAGCCAAAAAACAACCACACCATTGAGGGTTAAATGCACTTGGTCGCAGCTTGTGCTGGCGCACCACAAGACACAAAATGGCCGCCGATCACCCCAGAAAAATGTGACTGACAAACGGTCTGGGCAGCCTAAAAACAGTGAGCAATTGAGGATCAGCAGCTCAATGATCCACAGCTGCAGATCGATCAGTTAATCAAGTCCTTTGGAGGAGTTAATCTGCCTAATCTCGCCCTACTGTCGCAGCCGCAACCTCTCCCTACGCTAATCAGAGCAGAGTGACGGGCGGCGCTATGTGACTCCAGCTTAAATAGAGGCTGGGTCACATGGTGCTCTGGCCAATCACAGCCATGCCAATAGTAGGCATGGCTGTGATGGCCTCTTGGGGCAAGTAGTATGACGCTTGTTGATTGGCTGCTTTGCAGCCTTTCAAAAAGCGCCAAGAAAGCGTCACAAAAGCGCGAAGAAAGCGACGAACACCGAACCCGAACCCGGACTTTTACGAAAATGTCCGGGTTCGGGTCCGTGTCACGGACACCCCAAAATTCGGTACGAACCCGAACTATACAGTTCGAGTTCGCTCATCCCTAGTGGCGAACCTATGGCACAGGTGCCAGAGGCGGCACTCAGAGCCCTCTCTGTGGGCACTCGCACCCTGGAAAAAGTCTATGGTGTACCAATATGCCTTAGACTTTTCCTGCCATTCATCAGCGCAGGGCGTACTATGAACAGCACAGGCAGCACATTGAGGGTAGGCAGGATATTATAGCTAAATGATAAATTACATTGAAGATATACTATATTGATATTCATTGCCATTGCAGTCTTGGCACTTTGCGATGAATAAGTGGGTGGTAGGGTTGCAGTTTGGGCACTCGGTCTCTAAAAGGTTTGCCATCACTGGTCTAGGTGGTCTTTTTCTGAGATACGTGTGGCAATGGATATCTTTACATTTAGAGAAAACATGCATCTAAATGTGGAAGAAGTTTTTGAGGAAAAAAGTGATATGCACTTGACAAATGATTTGGATAACACTTTTAGGGAGCTTGAGAACCTTATAACAAAAGAGATTGGAACCGTCTGTGACGTGATTTCACTGGAAAAATAGTGGAACAGAAAATCTCAGAGGGTTTAAGGTGGCAACTCCCTTTTAACTCCTATGATGAGGAGGAGTTAAAAGATTGGGAGACTTTTGTCAATTCTTGCGGTCTTAATGCAATCCGATTCATTATTGAAAAAAGAAAACACAAATTGACGAAATTATGTAATCATATAGAAGATATAAAAACAAGGTTAAGCCCATTTAAAGATATGGAGGAATATAAGGAGCTCTCATTAAAGTGTCAAAAAGAGGTTATGAAGGTAGAACAAGAAGTAAAAAAGAAAAACTGAAAAAATATTTAAAAGTAAAATAGGATTATAGTAAGAATCGAGTTTATAAGTGGAGAGAAAAAAAAGGATAAAGTGGAAGAAATAATGCACAAAAATTATACGATCTCACATACCTTACCCATTCAAGGGAAAACTGGCAACAATAGGGCCAATGATTATGAAGAAATAAACTGTCCAAAATATAACACAAGAGTATATCAAGAGGGGAAAATGGATTACCAACGGTATCAAGGCCCCTATAGATCGAATTACGAGTACTGAGGATGAGGATTCTCTTATCAGGGTGCCCGTGGCAACTATTACCGCCGTCCGCAATATGGAAGACAACTACAGCAGTACAATTATGGATACCGACAGAATTACGGTAGACAGTATTATTCAAATAGGAGTAGGGATGCAGGGAGTAATAACCATTTCCACCAAGAAAATAAGGGAGTACTAAATCAGACAAAAGAAAGAGAAAGAAGTATGGAGAAGGATAATACATCAGTAGAAATAAGACATAATAAAATAAAGGAAGAAATATTTCACATCAGAGTATCAAGGGAATTTTGACAAGCATAGAACCAAAACAGAGGGAAAATATAACAAACACTCCAGGGAAAAGAAGGTTTTTAGAGGAAAGAGAGGAGGACAAAGAAGAACAAAGTCCGAGAGCAAAGAAAGGCAGAGAAAGCAATGAGGCCTCTATAATTTAAGTACGGTACATATGAACTAACTGTAGAGGAGGAAAATGTATTGAATAAAAGACTTACATTTGCCCTGCTGAACAAAGGAAACGGATTCCAGACCTATTTAGACGTCCATAAATACATAAGAAAATTGAATATTCTGAAATACAGTGTAAGTAATCCCGTACAACAAAGAATAATGGAGAATACACATATACACACTTACCTTAAAAAAAATAAATCTATATTCTACCCAAAGAATAAAGAAAATGATTGCATTGACGCATTTCAAAGAAGTGTATTGAAGGGACTAGAAGAAATTAAAAGCAGTAATAAACAGAAATATAATCTAACTAAAAAAGAACAGGAAGCCTTGAGAAGAAATGAGAACATCGTAATAAAAACGTCCGATAAGGGAGGGGGGATAGTGGTCTTTGATAAAGTGCAATATGAAGAAAAAATGTTGGACATTTTGAATGATCGTACCACATATAAAGTATTAAGAGGGGATCCAGTAATGAATTAAAAAAAAAAACTAAAACAGCTTTTGGATAGAGGGTTAAAACAGGAGATCCTAAATAAAAAAGAATATGATTATTTAAACAACTTACACCCGAATATGCCAGTCATATATTATTTGCCAAAAATTCACAAAGATTCAAAAGACCTGCCCGGAAGACCGATAGTTTCTGGGATAGACTCAATAACTCGCAGGTTGTCAGAATATAAAGACATTTCCTCCAAAAATATGTTCCCACAACCCCCTCATATTTAAAAGACACGGGACAGGTTTTAGAAACATTGAGAAATATACATGAATTTAAGGGGGAGATGTTCCTAGTGACGGTGGACGTCACTTCATTGTACACTATTATCCCCCAAAAAATAGGCCTGGAAGCTGTTAGGGATAAAGATCTAAAAGAAATTCAAAAGAAGTTCATATTAGAATGTATAGTTTACTGCCTTGAACACAATTATTTTTGGTACGGTGGCTCTTTCTACCTCCAGATCTCTGGAACGGCGATGGGCGCAAAATTCGCGCCAAATTTCGCTAACTTTTTTTATGGCATATTGGGAGTATAAATTTATAGATCCCCTTCTGGAAGGCAGAAAAGAAGAAGGGAATTGAATAATATGGAAAAGATGCATCGATGACTGTTTATTTGTTTGGAGAGGAGTGAGTAGCTGTCATCATGATCCCTGGATAAAAAATATACCCAAAAGCCAGTTTAAAAGAGTGAGAAAAAACTGTTCCCAAATTAAAGACTATGATGCACAAAGTGAGATTATATTAAAAAGGTTTATAGAGAAGGGATATAAAGAAGAACAGCTGAGAACAGAAACAGAAGATGTACGACGAGAGGATATAGAGAAGAAGAAAACAGTAAAAGAAAAAGATGACAATTTAAAATTTGCCTTTTCTACTGTATATTCCTCAATGTGCCCGCTGATTAAAAACACTATGTACAAAAGTTGGTCCAGTATTGGGACCCCTAGTACCTGCTAAACCCCCAGTTATTTTCAGGCACGCACCCACTATTAAAGATAAAGTAGTCCACAGTTATATAAAGAAAGAAAAAACAAAATAAAAAACGCATTCACATGGTGTGGTTTTTGTGTAGGATGTAAAAACAGATCACAGGAAGAAAAAAAGATCAGAACCACAAACAAAACGATAGTAACAATAAATCAGGAAGAACTAAAAGTAAAAGGAAATATGACATGTGAAAGCACGGGCGTTATATATGTTTTGGAGTGCCCGTGCAAGCTGCAACATGTGGGTAGGACCCTTAGAAACGTGAAAGTGAGAGTTGGAGAGCATATAAGAAATATTAAAAAAGGTCTTGAATCCCATAGCGTGTCGGCACACTTTAAAACGGTACACCCCAAAAATCCAAAAGGTTTAAAGTTTATGGGGGTGGAACATGGAGAGGTGGGGACCCGATCAAACAAATAAACAAAAAGGAGGTGGAGTGGATATATAATATGAAAACACTCCAGCCAAAGGTTTAAACATAGATTGGGATGTTAAATCTGTATGTATGATGTAAATATAATTTAGATGTCATCCGTACTGTCGGAGGTCTTCTGAGGATAAAATAATAAAAGTTTTAAAATAAAGAAATAATCTACGCGGGGAAAAAACATTAAGAAATCATGATTCCTGGAAGTAGGCTGTAAGCTTTGATCTGAGGAAGGAAAAGACATTGTGACAGAAATAATCATGGAAATATTTGATAAGAGACAGCATGTTATTAAAACCATGGAGTGGTTAGAGCGATAGTACCTGGTCCCTGTCAATATGTGGAAATATTGTGGAAGAATCGAGATCACACAGTGTGAACAGCGCAGTGGTTCACACAGAGAGAATATATGGCGAACATTTTTTTAGGTGAAAATAATTGCAATATTATAGGTTTTAGAAAACAATGTGAATAGCATAGTGGCTCACACAGAGTGAATATATGGTGAATCATTTTTAGGTGAAAATAATGGTAACATTGTAGTTTTTTTTAGAAACATAGTGTGAACAGAGTAGCGGTTCACACAGACTGAATATTTGGGGGATTTTTTTAGGTGAAGATAATGGTAGTATAGTAGGGTTTTAGAAACAACTAAGGGCAAGACATAATAAGAAATAGCATTCAGAGTTCATTATTATAAACAATTATTTATTTTATAAAGAAAGTTTTAGAATATATTTTAAAATAAATGAAATTTTACAGCTGATATAATTTTGATGTGACATGATATAGTTGGAGATATGAAAAAATAAATATTAGAAAAGATAAGTAAAGTTGTATAAAATAAAGGGTTAAGTCATGTGACCTTGGGATAAGACTAGAAAACCAACCCCAGCAAACTAGCATGGAGACGCCCCAGACGAAGCAGGTGTGAAACCCGGGTTGGGCAGCATTTTATATGTATATGCTATTGTGAAAGAGGAAGCTCTGTGAGTATAATAAAAGATACTGAATGCTTTTTACCAGCGGGTCTGCCCTATGTTGATTTCCTTTTTTAACCCCTTAAGGACATAGGACGTACCGGTACGCCCTATTTCCCGAGTCCTTAAGGACCGAGGACGTACCGGTACGTCCTGACTTAAAATTCCGGCGCCGCGGGGGTTAATCGGAACGGGATTTCGGCTGAAATCATTCAGCCGGCATCCCGTAACAACGCAGGGGGGGGGGGGGTCATTTGACCCCCCCGTATCGGCGATCGCAGAAAACCGCAGGTCAATTCAGACCTGCGGTTTTCTGCGTTTCCGGTCCATTCGGGTGTCCTGTGACCCGATGAACCGGAAAAAGACTGCGATCGGTGGCGTAATTATACACCACCAATCGCAGTCCGAGGATTTGGAGAGGCGGTGCTGGCCCTGGTGCTGAACACTGCTGTCCAGGGTGCTGATTGGTGCAGGGGAGAGAGGCTCCTGTGTCCCCTTAATCGGCATCCATCACCCTCCTGCACCCATGTAGTACTTTTATTCCAAACTTCCATCTATCCATCTAACCCTAACCCAGACCCCCCCCCTGCCACTTGCCCAGGGGGAAAAGTTGTCTTTTGCCAAGATATTTTTCTCACCCAGCATGGGTATATGTAAAATGACACCCCAAAACACATTCCCCAACTTCTCCTGAGTACGGCGATACCAGATGTGTGACACTTTATTGCAGCCTAGGTGGGCAAAGGGGCCCACATTCCAAAGTGCACCTTTCGGATTTCGCAGGCCATTTTTCACACATTTTGATTGCAAACTACTTCTCACACATATGGGCCCCTAAATTGCCAGGGCAGTATAACTACCCCACAAGTGACCCCATTTTGGAAAGAAGACACCCCAAGGTATTCCGTGAGGGGCATGGCGAGTTCCTAGAAATTTTTATTTTTTGTCGCAAGTTAGTGGAATATGAGACTTTGTAAGGAAAAAAAATAAATAAAAAAATCATCATTTTCCGCTAACTTGTGACAAAAAATAAAAAATTCTAGGAACTCGCCATGCACCTCACGGAATACCTTGGGGTGTCTTCTTTCCAAAATTGGGTCACTTGTGGGGTAGTTATACTGCCCTGGCAATTTAGGGGCCCAAATGTGTGAGAAGTAGTTTGCAATCAAAATGTGTAAAAAATGGCCTACGAAATCTGAAAAGTGCACTTTGGAATATGTGCCCCTTTGCCCACCTTGGCTGCAAAAAAGTGTCACACATGTGGTATCGCCATACTCAGGAGAAGTTGGGGAATGTGTTTTGGGGTGTCATTTTACATATACCCATGCTGGGTGAGATAAATATCTTGGTCAAATGCCAACTTTGTATAAAAAAATTGGAAAAGTTGTCTTTTGCCAAGATATTTCTCTCACCCAGCATGGGTATATGTAAAATGACACCCCAAAACACATTCCCCAACTTCTCCTGAGTACGGCGATACCAGATGTGTGACACTTTTTTGCAGCCTAGGTGGGCAAAGGGGCACATATTCCAAAGAGCACCTTTCGGATTTTACCGGTCATTTTTTACAGATTTTGATTGCAAACTACTTCTCACACATATGGGCCCCTAAATTGCCAGGGCAGTATAACTACGCCACAAGTGACCTCATTTTGGAAAGAAGACACCCCAAGGTATTTTGTGATGGGCATAGTGAGTTCATGGAAGTTTTTATTTTTTGTCACAAGTTAGTGGAATATGAGACTTTGTAAGAAAAAAAAAAAAAAATCATCATTTTCCGCTAACTTGTGACAAAAAATAAAAAGTTCTATGAACTCACTATGCACATCAGCGAATACCTTAGGGTGTCTACTTTCCGAAATGGGGTCATTTGTGGGGGTTTTCTACTGTCTGGGCATTGTAGAACCTCAGGAAACAAGGACAGGTGCTCAGAAAGTCCGAGCTGCTTCAAAAAGTGGAAATTCACATTTTTGTACCATAGTTTGTAAACGCTATAACCTTTACCCAAACCATTTATTTTTTTTGCCCAAACATTTTTTTTTATCAAAGACATGTAGAACAATAAATTTAGCGAAGAATTTATATATGGATGTGTTTTTTTTTTTTGCAAAATTTTACAGCTGAAAGTGAAAAATATCATTTTTTGGCAAAAAAATCATTAAATTTTGATTAATAACAAAAAAAGTAAAAATGTCAGCAGCAATGAAATACCACCAAATGAAAGCTCTATGAGTGAGAAGAAAAGGAGGTAAATTCCTTTTGGGTGGTAAGTTGCATGACCGAGCAATAAACGGTGACAGTAGTGTAGTGCAGAAGTGTAAAAAGTGGCCTGGTCATTAAGGGGGTTTCAGCTAGCGGGGTTGAAGTGGTTAAAAAGGTCTTGAATCCCATAGCGTGTCTGCACACTTTAAAACGGTACACCCAAAAAATCCAAAAGGTTTAAAGTTTATGGGGGTGGAACATGGAGAGGTGGGGACCCGATCAAACAAATAAACAAAAAGGAGGTGGAGTGGATATATAATATGAAAACACTCCAGCCAAAGGTTTAAACATAGATTGGGATGTTAAATCTGTATGTATGATGTAAATATAATTTAGATGTCATCCTTATTGTCGGAGGTCTTCTGAGGATAAAATAATACAAGTTTTAAAATAAATATACGCGGGGAAAAAACATTAAGAAATCATGATTCCTGGAAGTAGGCTGTAAGCTCTGATCTGAGGAAGGAAAAGACATTGTGACAGAAATAATCATGGAAATATTTGATAAGAGACAGCATGTTATTAAAACCATGGAGTGGTTAGAGCGATAGTACCTGGTCCCTGTCAATATGTGGAAATATTGTGGAAGAATCGAGATCACACAGTGTGAACAGCGCAGTGGTTCACACAGAGAGAATATATGGAGAACATTTTTTTAGGTGAAAATAATTGCAATATTATAGGTTTTAGAAAACAATGTGAATAGCATAGTGGCTCACACAGAGTGAATATATGGTGAATCATTTTTAGGTGAAAATAATGGTAACATTGTAGTTTTTTTTAGAAACATAGTGTGAACAGAGTAGCGGTTCACACAGACTGAATATTTGGGGGATTTTTTTAGGTGAAGATAATGGTAGTATAGTAGGGTTTTAGAAACAACTAAGGGCAAGACATAATAAGAAATAGCATTCAGAGTTCATTATTATAAACAATTATTTATTTTATAAAGAAAGTTTTAGAATATATTTTAAAATAAATGAAATTTTACAGCTGATATAATTTTGATGTGACATGATATAGTTAGAGATATGAAAAAATTAATATTAGAAAAGATAAGTAAAGTTGTATAAAATAAAGGGTTAAGTCATGTGACCTTGGGATAAGACTAGAAAACCAACCCCAGCAAACTAGCATGGAGACGCCCCAGACGAAGCAGGTGTGAAACCCAGGTCAGGCAGCATTTTATATGTATATGCTATTGTGAAAGAGGAAGCTCTGTGAGTATAATAAAAGATATTGAATGCTTTTTACCAGCGGGTCTGCCCTATGTTGATTTCCTTTTTTAACACCTTAAGGATATAGGACGTACCGGTACGCCCTATTTCCCGAGTCCTTAAGGACCGAGGACGTACCGGTACGTCCTGACTTAAAATCGTAATTCTGGCACCGCGGGGGTTAATCGGAACGGGATTTTGGCTGAAATCATTCAGCCGGCATCCCGTAACAACGCAGGGGGGGGTCATTTGACCCCCCCGTATCGGTGATCGGGGGGGTCAAATGCGTTTCCGGTCCATTCGGGTGTCCTGTGACCCGATGAACCGGAAAAAGACTGTGATCGGTGGCGTAATTATACACCACCAATCACAGTCCGAGGATTTGGAGAGGCGGTGCTGGCCCTGGTGCTGAACACTGCTGTCCAGGGTGCTGATTGGTGCAGGGGAGAGAGGCGCGAGATTCAAACTTCCTGCGCTCCTCTCTCCCCTCCTCTTCCTGTCCAGCACCCTGACCGTGCAGCATCGTCCAGCACCAGCTCCTGTGTCCCCCTAATCGGCATTCATCACCCTCCTGCACCCATCGCCACCCAGGTAGGTTAGGGTCAGTGAGGGAGAGGCACCGTTAGGCAGGGAAAGAAGGGAAAAGTAAGTTAGGAAAAAAAAAAAAGTACTTTTATTCCAAACTTCCATCTATCCATCTAACCCTAACCCAGACCCCCCCTGCCACTTTCCCCCCCCCACCAGCCCCACCAGCCCCCCCACCCCCCACCAGCACCGCCACCCCAACCCCCCCCCCCTCACCACCACTTTTTTTTTTCTGCGTGCGCTGACTGGCCGTCACTTTTTAGCGTCCATCCACTGTTAGCGCATTGCCCGCCCCACCGCTGATCAGGTTGTACCGCTGAGGGGCATATTGAGTCCATGAAAGATTTCAATTTTTGTACCCAAGTTAGCGGAAAGTGAGACTTTGTGAGTAAAAACAAAAAAAAAAATCAATTTCCGCTAACTTATGCCCCAAAAAAAATTTCTATGAACTCGCCAGGCCCCTCATTGAATACCTTGGGGTGTCTTCTTTCCAGAGTGGGGTCACATGTGGGGTATTTATACTGCCCTGGCTTTTTAGGGGCCCTAAAGCGTGAGAAGAAGTCTGGGATCCAAATGTCTAAAAATGCCCTCCTAAAAGGAATTTGGACACCTTTGCGCATCTAGGCTGCAAAAAAGTGTCACACATCTGGTATCGCCGTACTCAGGAGAAGTTGGGGAATGTGTTTTGGGGTGTAATTTTACATATACCCATGCTGGGTGAGTGAAATATCTTGGTCAAATGCCAACTTTGTATAAAAGAATTGGAAAAGTTGTCTTTTGCCAAGATATTTCTCTCACCCAGCATGGGTATATGTAAAATGATACCCCAAAACACATTCCCCAACTTCTCCTGAGTACGGCGATACCAGATGTGTGACACTTTTTTGCAGCCTAGGTGGGCAAAGGGACCCACATTCCAAAGTGCACCTTTCGGATTTCACCGGTCATTTTTTACAGATTTTGATTGCAAACTACTTCTCACACATATGGGCCCCTAAATTGCCAGGGCAGTATAACTACGCCACAAGTGACCCCATTTTGGAAAGAAGACACCCCAAGGTATTCCGTGAGGGGCATGGCGAGTTCCTAGAATTTTTTATTTTTTGTCGCAAGTTAGTGGAATATGAGACTTTGTAAGGAAAAAAAATAAATCATCATTTTCCGCTAACTTGTGACAAAAAATAAAAAATTCTAGTACCTCGCCATGCCCCTCACGGAATACCTTGGGGTGTCTTCTTTCCAAAATGGGGTCACTTTTGGCGTAGTTATACTGCCCTGGCAATTTAGGGGCCCATATGTGTGAGAAGTACTTTGCAATCAAAATCTGTAAAAAATGACCGGTGAAATCCGAAAGGTGCACTTTGGAATGTGGGTCCCTTTGCCCACCTTAGCTGCAAAAAAGTGTCACACATGTGGTATCGCCGTACTCAGGAGAAGTTGGGGAATGTGTTTTGGGGTGTAATTTTACATATACCCATGCTGGGTGAGTGAAATATCTTGGTCAAATGCCAACTTTGTATAAAAGAATTGGAAAAGTTGTCTTTTGCCAAGATATTTCTCTCACCCAGCATGGGTATATGTAAAATGATACCCCAAAACACATTCCCCAACTTCTCCTGAGTACGGCGATACCAGATGTGTGACACTTTTTTGCAGCCTAGGTGGGCAAAGGGACCCACATTCCAAAGTGCACCTTTCGGATTTCACCGGTCATTTTTTACAGATTTTGATTGCAAACTACTTCTCACACATATGGGCCCCTAAAATGCCAGGGCAGTATAACTACGCCACAAGTGACCCCCTTTTGGAAAGAATACACTCCAAGGTATTTTGTGATGGGCATAGTGAGTTCATGGAAGTTTTTATTTTTTGTCACAAGTTAGTGGAATATGAGACTTTGTAAGAAAAAAAAAAAAAATCATCATTTTCTGCTAACTTGTGACAAAAAAATAAAAAGTTCTATGAACTCACTATGCCCATCAGCGAATACCTTAGGGTGTCTACTTTCCGAAATGGGGTCATTTGTGGGGGTTTTCTACTGTCTGGGCATTGTAGAACCTCAGGAATCATGACAGGTGCTCAGAAAGTCAGAACTGCTTCAAAAAGCGGAAATTCACATTTTTGTACCATAGTTTGTAAACGCTATAACTTTTACCCAAACCATTTTTTTTTCCCAAACATTTTTTTTAAATCAAAGACATGTAGAACAATAAATTTAGTGAAAAATGTATATATGGATGTCGTTTTTCTTACAAAATTTTACAGCTGAAAGTGAAAAATATCATTTTTTTGCAAAAAAATCATTACATTTTGATTAATAACAAAAAAAGTAAAAATGTCAGCAGCAATGAAATACCACCAAATGAAAGCTCTATTAGTGAGAAGAAAAGGAGGTAAAATCATTTGGGTGGTAAGTTGCATGACCGAGCAATAAACGGTGAAAGTAGTGTTGTGCAGAAGTGTAAAAAGTGGCCTGGTCATTAAGGGGGTTTCAGCTAGCGGGGTTGAAGTGGTTAAAAAGGTCTTGAATCCCATAGCGTGTCTGCACACTTTAAAACGGTACACCCAAAAAATCCAAAAGGTTTAAAGTTTATGGGGGTAGATAATGTTCAGAAACAATGGAGAGGTGGGGACCCGATCAAACAAATAAACAAAAAGGAGGTGGAGTGGATATATAATATGAAAACACTCCAGCCAAAGGTTTAAACATAGATTGGGATGTTAAATCTGTATGTATGATGTAAATATAATTTAGATGTCATCCGTATTGTCGGAGGTCTTCTGAGGATAAAATAATAAAAGTTTTAAAATAAATATACGCGGGGAAAAAACATTAAGAAATCATGATTCCTGGAAGTAGGCTGTAAGCTTCTGATCTGAGGAAGGAAAAGACATTGTGACAGAAATAATCATGGAAATATTTGATAAGAGACAGCATGTTATTAAAACCATGGAGTGGTTAGAGCGATAGTACCTGGTCCCTGTCAATATGTGGAAATATTGTGGAAGAATCGAGATCACACGGTGTGAACAGCGCAGTGGTTCACACAGAGAGAATATATGGAGAACATTTTTTTAGGTGAAAATAATTGCAATATTATAGGTTTTAGAAAACAATGTGAATAGCATAGTGGCTCACACAGAGTGAATATATGGTGAATCATTTTTAGGTGAAAATAATGGTAACATTGTTGTTTTTTTTAGAAACATAGTGTGAACAGAGTAGCGGTTCACACAGACTGAATATTTGGGGGATTTTTTTAGGTGAAGATAATGGTAGTATAGTAGGGTTTTAGAAACAACTAAGGGCAAGACATAATAAGAAATAGCATTCAGAGTTCATTATTATAAACAATTATTTATTTTATAAAGAAAGTTTTAGAATATATTTTAAAATGAATGAAATTTTACAGCTGATATAATTTTGATGTGACATGATATAGTTGGAGATATGAAAAAATAAATATTAGAAAAGATAAGTAAAGTTGTATAAAATAAAGGGTTAAGTCATGTGACCTTGGGATAAGACTAGAAAACCAACCCCAGCAAACTAGCATGGAGACGCCGCAGACGAAGCAGGTGTGAAACCCGGGTTGGGCAGCATTTTATATGTATATGCTATTGTGAAAGAGGAAGCTCTGTGAGTATAATAAAAGATATTGAATGCTTTTTACCAGCGGGTCTGCCCTATGTTGATTTCCTTTTTTAACCCCTTAAGGACATAGGACGTACCGGTACGCCCTATTTCCCGAGTCCTTAAGGACCGAGGACGTACCGGTACGTCCTGACTTAAAATCGTAATTCCGGCGCCACGGGGGTTAATCGGAACGGGATTTCGGCTGAAATCATTCAGCCGGCATCCCGTAACAACGCAGAGGGGGGGCCATTTGACCCCCCCGTATCGGCGATCGCAGAAAACCGCAGGTCAATTCAGACCTGCGGTTTTCTGCGTTTCCGGTCCATTCGGGTGTCCTGTGACCCGATGAACCGGAAAAAGACTGCGATCGGTGGCGTAATTATACACCACCAATCGCAGTCCGAGGATTTGGAGAGGCGGTGCTGGCCCTGGAGCTGAACACTGCTGTCCAGGGTGCTGATTGGTGCAGGGGAGAGAGGCGCGAGATTCAAACACCCTGACCGTGCAGCATCGTCCAGCACCAGCTCCTGTGTCCCCCTAATCGGCATCCATCACCGTCCTGCACCCATCGCCACCCAGGTAGGTTAGGGTCAGTGAGGGAGAGGCACCGTTAGGCAGGGAAAGAAGGGAAAAGTAAGTTAGGAAAAAAAAAAAAAAGTACTTTTATTCCAAACTTCCATCTATCCATCTAACCCTAACCCAGACCCCCCCCCTGCCACTTGCCCCCCCCCAGCCCCCCCACCCCACACCAGCCGCATCCTCCTCATCATCATCGGATGACGATGAGCCACCAAGGCGGCGGAGACAGGGGCCGCACATGCTTGGGATCCTGTGGCCCACCCTAGTAGGAGCCGCCCTTGGGTTCGTACTGGTTTCCCGGCCCACCAAATAAGTCCATCGGAGCCCCCTGCCAATGAACTTAGCTGGTGTCCCCCAGTGGACTTTGAGCCTGAGATTCCGGATTTCGCTGGCAATCCTGGAATCCAGATTCCCACAGTGGGGTTTACTGAAATAGACTATTTTTTTTTTTTTTTTCAGTAACCCACTGGTGAATTTGATGGTGGAGCAGACGAATCTGTACGCCCAACAGTTCGTCGCTCAAAACCCAGGCTCAGTTTTGGCTAGACCCGGTGGCTGGACGCCGGTCAGTGTAGCCGAAATGAGGACATTTTGGGGCCTCGTGCTGCATATGGGTCTAGTCCAAAAACCCAGTGTCAGGCAATACTGGAGTGGGGATGTCCTTTACCAGACCCCACTGTACAGTATGGTCATGACACGTCACCGGTTTGAGGCCATCCGGAAATGTCTGCATTATTCCGATAATGCAGCATGTCCACCCCGAGGTGATCCTGCCTATGACCGGCTGTATAAGATACGGCCGGTCATCGATCACTTTGGGGCCACATTTCAGCAGGCCTACGTACCTGGAAGGGAGGTCGCAGTTGATGAGTCTCGCGTTCAAGGGGAGACTCAGTTTCCGCCAATATATTCCCACAAAGCGGGCGAGGTATGGCGTGAAGCTATACAAAATTTGTGAGAGTACCTCAGGGTACACTTACAAATTTCATGTGTACGAGGGGCGAGATTCCCATATTCAACCCCCAGAATGTCCCCCCACTCTGGGTGTTAGCGGGAAACTCGTGTGGGACCCTATGTACCCACTGCTGGATAGTGGTTACCACTTGTACGTGGATAACTTTTATACCAGCATTCCCTTGTTCAGATCCCTTGACGCCAGATCCACGTTCGCTTGTGGGACCGTGCAGAAATATCAACGCGGCCTCCCTGCCTACCCCCTCCAGGTACCTATCCCCAGGGGTGAGACCCGTGCACTTACCAGTGGAAACCTGTTGCTGGTCAGGTATAAGGACAAGAGGGATGTCCTTATGCTGTCCACAATCCACGGTAACAGCACCACCCCAGTCCCTGTGCGAGGTACCGCGGCAACGGTCCTCAAGCCCGATTGTATCGTCGACTACAATCGGTATATGGGAGGAGTTGATCTCTCTGATCAAGTCCTCACGCCATATAACGCCATGCGCAAAACCCGGGCATGGTACAAAAAAGTTGCGGTCTACTTGGTGCAGGTTGCCATGTACAACTCTTTTGTACTATCCCGAAGCGCTGGCAGCACAGGGACATTCCTCCAATTCTATGAGGCAGTCCTCAAGGACCTGATTTTTTCGGACCGGGAAAGAGCAGGCCGGAGTACCTCGGGAACTGGAGGCGTCTGGATCGTCCCTGGCCAACACTTTCCAGGTGTGGTCCCCAATACTGGAAAGAAGGGACGAACCCCAAAAAAGTGCAGAGTGTGTCACAAGAGGGGGATACGGAAGGACACCACTACTTAATGTGACACGTGCCCCGATCATCCGGGCCTCTGCATTATCGATTGCTTCAGGGAGTATCACACTTCCATGGAGTACTAAATTTTTATAATCCCCAACAGTTCACTAGAGAACATAAAACACTATGGCTCTCAGACTTTGGAGACACGAAAACAATTTTTCTTTCCCCCAAAAATATTAGTTTTAGTGCAGGCATCCTGAAACTGCGGCCCTCCAGATGTTGTAAAACTATAACTCCCAGCATGCCCAGACAACCTACAGCCATCATCAGGGCATGGTGGGAATTGTAGTTTTACAACATCTGGAGGGCCGCAGTTTTAGGATGCCTGCTTAGTGTCTCCAAAGTCTGAGAGCCATACATATTGGGCATCGTCGCGTGCGTAAAAGTCGTCGCTATAAAAATAACTTTTGACCAAACGCCTCGGATGAACGGTGTTAAAAATATAAAATAAAAACGGTGCCAAAACACCTATTTTGGGGCAAAATTTCAATTTAAATCCATTTTGCCGGTAATAAAGCAAGGGTTAACAGCCAAACAAAACTAAATATTTATTGCCCCGATTCTGTAGTTTGCAGAAACACCCCATATGTGGTCGTAAATGGCTATATAGCCGCACGGCAGGGCATAGAATGAAGGGAACTCCATACGGTTTCTGGAAGGCAGATTTTGATGGACAGTTTTTTTTTTGACACCATGTCCCATTAGAAGCCCCCCCTGATGTAGCCTAAACTAGAAACTCCAAAAAAGTGACCCCATCTAAGAAACTACACCCCTCAAGGTATTCAAAAGTTACTTTACAAACTATGTTAACCCTTTAGGTGTTCCACAAAACTAAATAGCGAATGTAGAAACAATTTTAGAATTTAATTTTTTTGTTACATTGCCTCAAAAAAGAGTAATATAGAGCAACCAAAAATCAAATTTACCCCAAAAATAGTCCCAAAACAACAACCACCTTATCCCGTAGTTTCCTAGATGGGGTCACTTTTATGGAGTTTCTACTCTAGGGGTGCATCAGGATGCTTGAAAGGGTACATGGTGTAAATAAACCAGTCCTGCAAAATCTGCCTTCCAAAAACCATATGGCGTTCCCCTTCTTCTATGTCCTGCCGTTTAGCCAAATAGTAGTTTACCACCACATATGGGGTGTTTCTGCAAACTACAGAATCAGGGCAACCCATTTTGAGTGTTGTTTGGCAGTTAACCTTTGTTTTACTCCTGGAAAAAAATGATTATAATTTGTCACAATATTTGTCACTTTTTAAAAATTTCTATTCTAGGGGTGCAACAGGGGGCTTCAAATGGGACATGGTATAAACAAAACCAGTCCTTCAAAATCTGCCTTCCAAAACCCATATGGTGTTCCCCTCCTTCTATGTGCTACCGTTCGGCCAAACAGTAGTTTACGACCATATATGGGATGTTTTTGCAAACTACAGAATCAGGGCAACCCATTTTGAGTGTTGTTTGGCAGTTAACCCTTGTTTTACTCCTGGAAAAAATTGATTATATTGGAAAATTTTCCAAAAAATAGAAATTTCAAAATTGTTTCTCCATCTGCCATTAACTCTTGTGGAACACCTAAAGGGTTAACAAAGTTTGTAAACCCAGTTTTGAATACCTTGAGGGGTGTACTTTCTTAGATGGAGTCACTTTTTTGAAATTTCTATTCTAGGGGTGCAACAGGGGGCTTCAAATGGGACATGGTATAAACAAAACCAGTCCTGCAAAATCTGCCTTCCAAAACCCATATGGTGTTCCCCTCCTTCTATGTGCTACCGTTTGGCCAAACAGTAGTTTACGACCACATATGGGGTGTTTCTGCAAACTACAGAATCAGGGCAACCCATTTTGAGTGTTGTTTGGCAGTTAACCCTTGTTTTACTCCTGGAAAAAATGGATTATATTGGAAAATTTTCCAAACAATAGAAATTTCTAAATTGTTTCTTCATCTGCCATTAACTCTTGTGGAAGACCTAAAGGGTTAATAAAGTTTGAAAAAACAGTTTTGAATACCTTGAGGGGTGTAGTTTCTAGAACGGGGTCATTCTTGGGAGGTTTCTATTATCTAAGCCTCACAATATGACTTCAAACCTGAACTGGTCCATAAAAAGTGGGATTTTGAAGATTTCTCAAAAATTTCTAAATTTGCTTCTAAACTTCTAAGCGTTGTAAAAAATAAAATATCATTCCCAAAATGCTACAAACATGAAGTAGACATATGGGGAATGTAAAGTCATCACAATTTTTGGGGGTATTACTATGTATTACAGAAGTAGAGAAACTGAAACTTTATAATTTGCTAATTTTTCAAAATTTTGGGTAAAAAATGTATTTTTTATGCAAAGAAATTAACTTTTTTGACCCAATTTGAGCAGTGTCATGAAGTACAATATGTGACGAAAAAAACAATCTCAGAACGGCCTGGGTAAGTCAAAGCATTTTAAAGTTATGAGCACTTAAAGTGACACTGGTCAGATTTGCAAAAAATGGCCTGGTCCTTAAGGTGAAAATGAGCCTGGTCCTTAAGGGGTTAAAGGAAAGGTGGTTGCGGTTTTATCTGGTATTGCGGAAGAAGGAGAATATATATATGACTTGCTTACTGCTGGTCGGTATAGAGGTTGAAGTGATGGTGATAAAGAAGATCAACTGAGGATCGAGTTGAAAGGAACACCTGAGGAATCATAAACTGTGCATTTTTTCTACTCAATATTGTAGCGCGGTCCTAACATATATTTATTTTCCTGACTATTTTGGAAGTGTGGACCTATCTTCCCTTGTTTTAGGACTGCAGCTGGTAATACGGAAAGAGACACCTTTTTTGTTTATTAAGCAGGGTAAAAAAATGTTGCACTGCACCCACAAAACAAAATCACTGTAGATTGCAGAGTTAACAAGTTCTGATAACAGATAGATTCTTTCCTATTCTCTCCCTCACAGCAGCAGCATCCTATCCCTACACTACTAAGAGCAGAGTGATGTGCAGCGCTTTGTGACTCTAGCTTATATTGAGGCTGGGTCACATGCTGCACTGGCCAATCACAGCCATGCTATTAGTAGGCATGGCTGTGATAGCTTCTAAGGGCACAAGAGTTAAACGCTTGTTGATTGGCTGCTCTGCAGCCTTTCAAAAAATGCCATTAAATCGCCGAACACCAAACTCGAATCCGAAATTTTACTGAAAAGTTCGGGTTCAGGGTCCAAAAATCCTAAAGTTTGGTATGAACCCGAACTTTTACAGACCTGCCATATATCAGCTTCTACAAAATATTGATAGAGTTTTTCCATATACCTGCGTCCACAAAATTACTGCTTGAGGGTGATATACCAGCTTCAACTAACAACTGATTGAGGCCTGCCATATATCAGCTTCCACAAAATAGTGATAGAGGTTTTCCATATACCTGCGTCCACAAAATACTGATTGTGGGTTTTGATATTCCTGCTTCAACTAACAACTGATTGAGGCCTGCCATATATCAGCTTCCACAAATACTGCTCTTCTCTAGGGACTTTGGCACAGGGTCATTTTGAAAATGACAGGCAGAGGAAGAGGCAGGCCGTTCCGCAGGGATGGTAGGGGTCGGGCAGGTGCACCAGGCTGGAGCCTAAGTGGGAAGTTGGAGAAGGTGCGTGCGATTATGTCAAAGGACGCACCAGAGTTGGTTGAGTGGCTCACTCAGCCTTCCGCTTCTGCACCCTCCTCACTGTGTGTGTGTGTGTGCACCCCCAAAAACACCACCACCATTGCCCCTCCACTTGAGTCAGAGGAATTATTTTCCCATCCATTCCCAGACCATTGTCATCGGATGAGGAAGAGGAGGTCGCCACCCAGCGGTCTGACGACAGTACCCAGATCAGCCCAAGGAGGGTGGTCTCCGCTGTTGCTGCCTACTCCGAGATCTCCAATGTCAGTGGTGGTGAAGGTGACGATGATGACGTGTCGATGGACGGCACGTGGGTGCCCACAAGAGAGGAAGAGGAGGGGAGTTCAGAGACAGAGCAGCAGATAGGGAGGAGGAGAAGCAGGCAGAAATCGCAGTGCACAGGAGGCAAAAAGCAGACTGCAAATGTATCTGGAGCGAGCCATCCACCATGCACGGTCATATCTTGCGCTCCCAGGACGCTGGCACATGGATCCTCAGTGTGGGCTTTTTTTTTAACGTGTCAGCTGCTGACAATAGTGTTGCCATCTGCAGCCTGTGCTGTCAGCGCATAAGTCGCAGTAAGCCCAGCACTCACCTAGGGACAACCACCTTAAGAAGGCACCTGGCCTCCCATCATCGTGCCCAGTGGCAGCAACACCATCAGAACCCACAAAGCCACACTCCCGCCACTCCACGTCCTGCCTCTTCTCCTTCTCCACTCTTCTCCCATTTGTCCTCCACTCCACCTTCCACTGTACCATCGTCGCGTTCATCTGGCACAAGGCAGGCTTCCGTGGCCCAAATGTTCGAGCGTAAAAAAATTATGACGCCGGATAATCCTCTTGCCCAACGGCTGACTGCTGGCTTGTCGGAACTGCTCGCCCGCCAACTACTGCCATATTGCCATACTGCCAATTCCCTACATCGAGGGTGCCTCATACAGTCAGGAGGTCAGGGATAGGATTTAGGGATGCTTAGTTGGTTTCCAGCTTCCTTTTCCCTGTTTCAAGGCCTAGCTCCTACCTTATTTTCCCTACATTGTTTCCCCCACTCCCCCACTCCCCACAGTGACACTATGTTGTGGGACTATTTGTGTACTTCTAGTAAGTGTTTGCTGGCTGCAAATATGACCGGAAGTTTTTGCAGGTTTGTCTGGCATTAAAAAGAATGGAGCCCACCGTGAATGCACGGTTCGCGAACATTTGATTGCCAACGCGCATTTGCGTTTGCGAATCGTCCCAGCCGATGTTCCTCCATCACTAATCTTAAGTGTATGGCTGACTTATCAATGGTCAAAGTGAATAATTGGTCAGGGATTTATTCTGATTGCATATTTGGAAATAAAGTCAATTGGCGACTACCTTTTAGTGGTTGCTCTGCCTTCTTCTGAATCAACATATTGAATAAAAGGATGAGCTATACGACCTTGATGGGTCTATATGGGTATTTCTAACCATACATTACTATGTACTTGTTGTCTTAATTTAGGTGACTTCTATCTCTCTGCTATCACTTTATAGTGAAGAAATTGATTTCAAGTGACCAAAATAATCCATACTTCTTTACAAGGATGAAAGATAGGATGCTAACATAGACTCCACACCCAGTTTATACAGCTCCAACCATATGAAGGCAAATCTCTGAATCCAGAATCTTCGGAAGATATGGAGTTTTGGAAGAATACTAAGTAGAAACTTTACATTTCAGGTTAATTCTGGCCAATAATTAACAGGACATAGTTGCTACTTTTACGGAATGTGGTCTTTCCTCCCATACCAGGTCTGTATGACTGGTGCCAGTAGTCATTCTTCATTCCATCAGCACTGTAAATGACATCATTCAAGAATGTCACAGAAAAAATAACTAACTATCTTGCACCAATTCCCACAAGTCACAAAGTGTAATAAGGTGTAACAATTACCGAAATTTGACTTTTTGCCTCCAGGTCTTCTGGTTTTAACTCAGGATCAGATGCTTCTTGAACCAATTTAGGACTAAAGAGCAACTCCAATCATGTATGATTATTTACTTTTTGCCATTTAGTACTTTTTAGAGTATATGTTCATCAGTAGAATGTTGCCAGTTATACAATACCCCATAGTGGAACGGGGCCAACCCCAAGCAACTTCTTTGCAACCCCCCTCCATTGCAACCCTCAATCCTGCGGCTAGTCAAGACTGGTCTTTCAGACCAGGCCTGGCAACCACTCTGTCCATTTGCTACACGTATATATAACGTCATGTCACTGTATATAATGTCATTGTATAATACGGTTGAGGGGGTTCTGACAATAACATTTTTTAGTCCTTCTGAGTTTGGGCCCAGTAGCAGCCTCTTCCCCTGCTTCCCCAATATAATTATGGAAGTGGAAGCTTTACTAATTATTCACTCTAATAGGCTAGGAATACACAGCGATAAAAAAAGGGTATCATTATTGCATGACAAAAAAGTCACACAACATGTAATATAATTCAATGGTGCCGCAATATACAGCTGCAAGAAAAAGTATGTGAACCCTTTGGAATTATATGGATTTCTGCACAAATTGGTCATAACGTGTGATATGATCTTCATCTAAGTCACAACAATGGACAATCACAGTCTGCTTAAACTAATAACACACAAATAATTTTATGTTACCATGTTATTATTGAACACACCATGTAAACATTCACAGTGCAGGTGGAAAAAGTATGTGAACCCCTAGACTAATGACATCTCCAAGAGCTAATTGGAGTGAGGTGTCAGCCAACTGGAGTCCAATCAATGAGATGAGATTGGAGGTGTTAGTTACAGCTGCCCTGCCCTATAGAAAACACACACCAGTTCTGGGTTTGCTTTTCACAAAGAGCATTGCCTGATGTAAATGATGCCTCTCACAAAAGAGCTCTCAGAAGACCTATGTATAAAAATTGTTGACTTGCATAAAGCTGGAAAGGGTTATAAAAGTATCTCCAAAAGCCTTGCTGTTCATCAGTCCACGGTAAGACAAATTGTCTATAAATGGAGAAAGTTCAGCACTGCTGTTACTCTCCCTAGGAGTGGCCGTCCTGTAAAGATGACTGCAAGAGCTCAGCGCAGACTGCTCAATGAGTTGAAGAAGAATCCTAGAGTGTCAGCTAAAGACTTACAAAAGTCTCTGGCATATGCTAACATCCCTGTTAGTGAATCTACGATACGTAAAACACTAAACAAGATTGGATTTTATGGGAGGATACCACAGAGGAAGCTACTGCTGTCCAAAAAAAAGATTGCTGCATGTTTACAGTTCGTACAAGAGCACCTGGATGTTCCACAGCAGTAATGGCAAAATATTCTTTGGACAGATGAAACCAAAGTTGAGTTGTTTAGAAGAAACACACAACACTATGTGTGGAGAAAAAGAGGCACAGCACACCAACATCAAAACCTCATCCCAACTGTGAAGTATGGTGGTGGGGGCATCATGGTTTGGGGCTGCTTTGCTGCGTCAGGGCCTGGACGGATTGCTATCTTCGAAGGAAAAATGAATTCCCAAATGTATCAAGACATTTTGCAGGAGAACTTAAGGCAATCTGTCCACAAGCTGAAGCTCAACAGAAGATGGGTGTTGCAACTAGAGATGTCGCGAACATAAAATTTTCCGTTCGTGAACGGCGAATACGAATTTTCGCAAATGTTCGCAAACGGGCGAACCAGGCGAACTGCCATTGACTTCAATGGGCAGGCGAATTTTAAAACCCACAGGGACTCTTTCTGGCCACAATAGTGATGGAAAAGTTGTTTCAAGGGGACTAACACCTGGACTGTGGCATGCCGGAGGGGGATCCATGGCAAAACTCCCATGGAAAATTACGTAGTTGACGCAGAGTCGGGTTTTAATCCATAAAGGGCACAAATCACCTAACATTCCACCCAGCCACATACAACACCAAGGGTCCCCGAAAGGTGACAACAAGCCCCCTGGGACGCCTGCTGTGTTTGGTCTTCCACCTCCTCAAAGCCACTCCTCTTCTTCAGACTCCTCTCTCTGAGTTGCCTCTCTCTGCATTATTATAAGGTGTGTTAAGTAGTACTATTCCTATCAGTTTAATCCCTGTTACGTCCCCTATCAGGGGACGTGTATATGGCATCGATTTTAGGAACCGGGAGATGGAAAAAGATGCTTGGTCGGTCCTCCTACTTCAAATTTGGGGCACTGCGCGTGCAATCTAATGTGCCACCAGATATGAGTGGCGTGTTAAGTAGTACTATTCTTATCAGTTTAATCCCTGTTACGTCCCCTATCAGGAGACGTGTATATGGCATCGATTTTAGGAACCGGGAGATGGAAAAAGATGCCTTGTCTGTCCTCCTACTTCAAATTTGGGGCACTGCGCGTGCAATCTAATGTGCCACCAGATATGAGTGGCGTGTTAAGTAGTACTATTCTTATACGTTTAATCCCTGTTACGTCCCCTATCAGGGGCCGTGTATGGAATAGATTTTAGACAACCGCAAAGAGTTGTCAATAGTTGACACTCTCATGACATAAATTTTATTTCTCTATGCGTCAATCTTGGTGTAGTGATGACTGTGCTCGTGCGCACGTTTGGGAAATTGCAGGCGATGGGATTTTTTCAAAGTCTATGGTCATGCTGAGGTAGTTCAATGACAGTTAAGTGACCCAGAAAACAATGATTCTGCAGTGTGGGCCCATTGTTGGCCTAGTAGGCTTTAATGATCACCTTAGATGATCACAAAGAAAATGAATGTTTTTTCTATGCAAAATTATCCAGCCGATCGCTTTTGGTCTGTTCACAATGAAGCAACAACCTTATCATCTGGGGTGTGCCAACATTGCCATTGCCAACACACTCATAGAGGTGGCCTCTTCATTGTAATACGCAAGCCCCTTCACCACAACAAGGTAAAAATCACAAAGGGGAATTGACACATGTATGTGCCTTTTTTTTTTTTTTTTAAGCCACAGTGCAGCACCAGAGGCCCAAAAAATTAGGTATTGTTGCAGCCTGCCTGCAAGTTGTGGCGGTGTCACCAACTCCTCTGCAGAGCCACGCATTCCATGCTGTAGCAGCGGCCAGAAAAATTGATGTTTGTTTCCCAGGCAGAAAGTGCCCTAAAACATTGCGGCTTGAACTCTAGTTGGTGGCGGATAAGTCACGCAAGTCATCCGGCATTCAGAGATAAAATACAGCAGCGTGTGGACCATTTTTAGCCCAAGGCAGATCATCTCATCACCAGGCCTTTTTTAGTCGAATGTATCGCCCACTGTCAGTCTCTTCGGGATCCATCCCTCATTCATCTTAATAAAGGTGAGGTAATCTAGACTTTTTTGACCTAGGCGACTTCTCTTCTCAGTGACAATGCCTCCTGCTGCACTGAAGGTCCTTTCTGACAGGACACTTGAAGCGGGGCAGGCCAGAGGTTCTATCGCAAATTGGGATAGCTCAGGTCACAGGTTAAGCCTGCACACCAAGTAGTCAAGGGGTTCATTGCTCCTCAGAGTGTCGATATCTGCAGTTCAGGCGAGGTAGTCTGCTACCTGTCAGTCGAGTCGTTCTCTGAGGGTGGACTCCGAAGGGCTGTGGCGATGCATAGGACTTAAAAAGCTCTGCATGTCCTCCATCAACAACACGTCTGTAAAGCGCCCTGTCCTTGCCGGCGTGGTCGTGGTAGGAGGAGGATTACTTTCACCTTTTCCCCTGTTAGATTCCCGTTGTGCTGTGACATCACCCTTATACGCTGTGTAAAGCATACTTTATAATTTAGTTTGGAACTGCTGCATCCTTTCCGACTTGTGGTAATTCAGTAACATTTCAGGCACTTTCTGCTTATACCGGGGGTCTAGTAGTGTGGACACCCAGTACAGGTTGTTCTCCTTCAGACTTTTTATACAAGGGTCCCTCAACAGGCACGACAGCATGAAAAACCCCATTTGCACAAGGTTGGATGCTGAGCTACTCATGTCCCGTTCCTCGTCCTCGATAGTACCGGATATACACTATTCTGCCACGTTTTTACCAACATTTCACCTGCATGGATAAATAAATATCAAATATAATATTTCCTTTGATAACTTGTCACATCTAATTGCGTTGATCAAGACTATTGTTTATTATTTTTCGGACTTTACAAATGAAGGTATCAGACCGCAATAGGTCTACCTTGTAATATCTATATATAAATGGTACTCCTATCAGTTGGTAGGACATTATCATTAGTTAAAAGTATTAACAATACAATGTCCTTCCCTGTTTCCATTTACTGTCCCATACTACTGATTCCAACTCTTTTTTTAAAACTAAATCTATATATGCTTTATTTGACATTATCATTTTAAAATTACAATGTTCACTGATTATATCTATATAAGATGCCTTTTTTCCCATTTTGGAGTGTATTCATTGTAAATCTGCACATACCCACTATCGATGTACCCTGGAACGCACATATTTATGCGCTCCAGTGTCCTGTCTACGTCATCCCTGGCGCATTGTGCATACTTCCGGTTTCTATGCGGTCCATCTCCGGTCTGCGTTCCACCAGCGGCCAATAGTAGCGGTCGGCGCATGGGACATGACGCACTTCCGGTTTTGGCATGGCCGACGGTGGAACGCACGCCGCTCACAAATTATCCCATGAGGTACTTATTCAATTTAATGCATTTTGTTAATCTATACCAGCATATATAGAGGCGCAGTTGCAGAGAGCACTCTGGACTGCATCATTCAGTTGGATACATCGATAGAGAGCCATTGTTGCTGACGGCTATTGTGCCATTCAACTATCTTTATCCATATATATATTTTTTCTTCCCCTGATGAATCCGGTCATATTTGTATTGGAGGAAACGCGTTGGGAATTTAAAACTACTTTATTATTGGCTGTACTGACACTGGGAGCTATTTTTTAGGGATAGAACAACAGGGACAGCCGTCGATAAGTGGGGTCGCTTCCTCTGGGGGTGATTCTCCCGCATTTAGGCGGGAGACCTCTCCGCTTGTAGGCAGAATCTTAATAGTCTGATAGGGATACCATCTCCCCAGCACCCTCTTTTTCCTGTCCTGTATAAGAAGAGCCGTTTACCTTAACACTCTTCTATCAAGATTTTTGTGGACCTTCCCACTACATTTATCCTGTTGTGGTACGATTCATCTCCATAAACGGAAAAATCATCAAACCGTGAGTGGGACCCTTGGTCCAAATCCGAGCACTTGATTTTGTACATTCACCCTGTGTCTTATTGTACATAAGTCCATTGTATCTGACCTATGCAGCTATCAAAAATACATATATTTTTTCTGTGGGACTTATTTTAATTAATAATGACTAAAAGTTAAGTTTTAAGTAGGATAATTATTCAGTGATATACAGTTTATATTCCTACATTATACACATTTTTTCTACTGTGAATTCCTAGTGGAAGCTGTAGAAGATTGGGTGTCCTGTGTTAGCCAGTCAACTATGTCCTCAGAACTTTTCGAGTTCAGGGTACGTGGCCTCTGAACACTGGGCATTATTCTAGGGCCAAAGGGAATTACAGCACCACGACCACGACGGCCCCTGCGGGGTGGCCTGCCTCTGCCTGTCATTTTTTTTTTCGATTAGTGGTACTATGCGTGCAAGCTACTGTGACACCAGATATGAGTGGCACTGTGCACTGGCAGAAGTTGGCAGAGTAGACGCTGTAGGCCTGACACACACGCTTGCAGACAACTAACTGCTATTCAATCTATTACAGTCAAATTTCTAGTTTTAAAAAAAAGGTACACTACTGTTACACCAGATATGAGTTGCACTGGTGTGACACTGTGCCCTGGCAGGCCCTGAAACGCACACGTGTGAAGGGCAGGCAACTGACTGCTATTATTTCACAGTCAAATTTCTAGTTTTATTAAATGAACACTACTGTTACACCAGATATGAGTGGCACTGGTGTGACACTGTGCCCTGGCAGGCCCTGAAATGCACACGTGTGAAGGGCAGGCAACTGACTGCTATTATTTCAGTCAAATTTCTAGTTTTATTAAATGAACACTACTGTTACACCAGATATGAGTGGCACTGGTGTGACACTGTGCCCTGGCAGGCCCTGAAACGCACACGTGTGAAGGGCAGGCAACTGACTGCTATTATTTCACAGTCAAATTTCATTATTTTATTTTTTTATGAACACTACTGTTACACCAGATATGAGTGGCACTGTGCACTGGCAGAAGTTGGCAGAGTAGACGCTGTAGGCCTGACAGATTAAGAGCATGCTGCAATAAAAAAAATTCTAGTGACCACAAAAATTCTCCAAGTGTCAAAAAATACACTATTACGAAAAAGGCACGTTTATGTTGCTTTTAAATTTTCCCATACACTTCCATATAGCATCTGGAGCTGTTTATTTTTCCCCTTAATTTCTGGGTGAATGTCTGTGCATTTCCGCACCAAATCTGCATCAAAATCCACATGCGTTTCTTGCGGATTTGATATGATTTTGCTGCAGATCTCACCCTTGCATTGAAATTAGTGAAATCTGCACCAAAACAGTTGACATGCTGCAGATTTCACAATCCGCACAGCAGGTCGATTTCCGCACAGAAGAAAAAAGCAAAGGGTGTAAATTAAGAACAGATATACCTGGCACAGATTCTGTCGCACGCCATATTGCGGCAGAATCTGCGTGCGACCTCTTCCCCGCTCACTCCAAGTCTAAAAAAGGGTGTGTGGAGGGGCTTTATGTACAAACCGTATTCCCAAAAAGTTGGGACACTATACAAATCGTGAATAAAAACTGAATGCAATGATGTGGAGATGGCAAATGTCAGTATTTTATTTGTAATAGAACGTAGATGACAGATCAAACGTTTAATCCGAGTAAATGTATAATTTTAAAGGAAAAATACGTTGATTCAAAATGTCACGGTGTCAACAAATCCACATAAAGTTGGGACAAGTAGCAATAAGAGGCTGGAAAAAGTAAATTTAAGCATAACGAAGAGCTGGAAGACCAATTAACACTAATTAGGTCAATTGGCAACATGATTGGGTATAAAAAGAGCTTCTCAGAGTGGCAGTGTCTCTCAGAAGCCAAGATGGGTAGAGGATCACCAATTCCCACAATGTTGCGCAGAAAGATAGTGGAGCAATATCAGAAAGGTGTTACCCAGCGAAAAATTGCAAAGACTTTGCATCTATCATCATCAACTGTGCATAACATCATCCGAAGATTCAGAGAATCTGGAACAATCTCTGTGCGTAAGTGTCAAGGCCATAAAACCATACTGGATGACCGTGATCTCCGGGCCCTTAAACGACACTGCACCACAAACAGGAATGCTACTGTAAAGGAAATCACAGAATGGGCTCAGGAATACTTCCAGAAACCATTGTCAGTGAACACAATCCACAGTGCCATCTGACATTGCCAGCTGAAACTCTACAGTGCAAAGAAGAAGCCATTTCTAAGCAAGATCCACAAGCTCAGGCGTCTTCACTGGGCCAGGGATCATTTAAAAGGGAGTGTTGCAAAATGGAAGACTGTTCTGTGGTCAGACGAGTCACGATTCAAAGTTCCATTACCAGAAACAACACAGATGCCTATTGATCCACAAGGAAAACCTGTCAGATCAAACCACGTGTTGCCAGTCTCACCGATCTCCTGCCACCTGTCGGGGGAGCCTCCTTGACACAAGCTCTGGTGGGACCCCGCTGCAATCTCTGGAGATTCTTCTGGTACGTCTCAGGACTCAGGTTGTACTGCTGGACCATAGCATGCTTGATATCCTCATAGCTCAGGAGGACAAGTCTTGCAGGACAGGTACCCGAAGATTTCCAGGGGTTTTCCCCTGAGATGTGGCATTAGGAATTGGACCCACTGGTCCTCTGGCAGCTGGTATTGATGGCAGGCCATCTCAAATGCCAACAAAAAGGTGTCCAAGTCCCCATCTTTTTCCATCATGGGGAAGTGGCTGGGGAGGGCTGCTGGATTTGGACCTGAAGCATGTGCAGCTGGTGCTCACGCTCTGCCTGTTTGCGACGTTCTGCAGCTGCCATGAGGATCTCATAGGCCGCCTGGTCTCCGGCCTGAAGATGGTCCAGGTTTAGCTTTTAGGAGAACAGCCGAGCCTGCCTGGCTGGGGTGAGGGGCAGGTGGAAAGTGGGCTTGACCACTGGCAACTGGCTCCTTGGGGAGCTTTGGGTGCTTTGGGAGCTTTGAGTGTCGCCTTGAAGAAAGTTGCCTTCCACCTCTTCTTGGCCCCTCATCTGGTCTTCGTCCTCCCCGCCACCATTAATAGCATCGGACATCTCCTTAGCTTTGCTCCTTGTGATACTGGCCATCATTGCCACCGATGATCACTGACACAGGCTGCAACCTGATGCACACACACCTTGTATTTGCACTCAGACTGTATAGTGTTGAGCTGATCTTAAGACTCCAGCGGCAAAAGGTGCTGCTGATAGTCTTTAGTGTCTGGGAGTATGGGTCTTACACTCACATACACTAGTATCTCAATCCCACTTTGCTGCCACCAATATTTGACGAATCCCGCAGCTCACAGCCTACGTCAAGCCCACGAGATAAGGTTTCGTCACTGAGGAAAAAAAGGAATTGTTGGTCCAGCTTGTATTCGTGGTAATCCAAAGCTTTATTCAATATTCAGTAAAATCCAGGTACAGGAATGCAGGTCTACATGTTTCAGGCACAATAAAATCCTAGCCCTTACTCATGAGTAAGGGCTAGGATTTTATTGTGCCTGAAACATGTAGACCTGCATTCCTGTACCTGGATTTTACTGAATATTGAATAAAGCTTTGGATTACCACGAATACAAGCTGGACCAACAATTCCTTTTTTTCCTCATATCTATATTTCTCCTACTTCGGGTGAAGGAGCCGGTCCGCGCTATACTAGTGGAGTGGTTTACAAGATGTGACGTTGCGCCCTCCCTGAGAGCACGTAAGGCTAGCTTGGTACAGTTTACACGGACACCTCCTATCCAGGCAGGTACTGGGAGTGAGGGAGTATGGTCCATGCGACCGCTGGCGTAATTCAACACTCGCTCACAACCCTGACAACCTGAGAGGGCCTTTTCACTGCTCCAGTGAAACAGTGTCCTGTCAGCTTGGTAGACTGCCACCAACCCCTCGTTAGATATAAGCCCGGTCCGTTAGCGGGATTATATTGGGGCAGGAACTGCCCCAGGTAGCTATAACTATGCCGAAACACGGATGTGGGGATTCGTGATCGAGATACAAGGACAGCACAAGATTAAATTATATATTTACTCGCCTTAAGGGTGCACTAGACAATACACAATATACTCAGAGAATATATACAGTGGTCAGATGTGCAAATACAGGTGGTATCATACAACAGAGTTAAAGGGGTTGTCTCATCATGGACAATGGGGGCATATCACTGAGATATGCCCCTATTGTCTTATAGATGCGGGTCCCACTGCTGGGACCCGCACCTATATAGAGAACGGAGCACCACAAGGTGGTGGCTGGAGGACTCTGGTCCAGCCACCACCAAGCCGGCCCCCGCTCCCATTCATTTCTATAGGGCTGACGGCCCCATAGAAAACTAATGGAGGGCGGCTGCGCCTCCATCACTTTCGGGGCTCTGTTCTCGATATAGGTGCAGGTCCCAGCTGTGGGACCCGCACCTATAAGACAATGCGGGCATATCCTAGCCATATGCCTCCATTGTCCATGATGAGACAACAGAGCAAGGGTCAGTTACCAGGTGGATGTGTATTCCTTTGCGTTATGATGAATTCTGGAATGCTGTAATCCTTGGCTGTAGTCACATGGGGCAGTGATGTCAGCACTTTGTCCACGGTCCCTCCAAACACATTAATCGATGTGACCTCCTTCAGAAAAAGACCCTGGGCTCTGGCTGCATGGTCCTTTTCACCTATAGTCGGTCACTCCCCTTTCTCCCTCTGGGAGGAGTTCACCCTCCCCTCCTTGTCCTGGTAGTCAAAGACCCACAAAACCCATTATGGCCCATAGCTCCATACTGGAAGGCCACAGGGAGTTGGTTCTGGGACCAACGATCCGGCTGGGTTCTGTCTACAGATGGAGACCAAACATGGCCCCTGTATTAGGTTCCTGCTTGGAGATCTCTGTATCTCCCCTTCCTGGCACCCGACCCCCAAACTACAACCAGGGGAAAGTCCATCTTGGTCCCAGGGTCGCAGATGTGTAAGTGGCTTATGCCTGTGATGGACGGGCAATTCATAATACCTTATGAACCCCCGGTTCCATGATGTCTGATGGATTCTTTTGTTTTGATGACCAGCTCAGCCCCCCTCTTCCCCCCCACTGGCATTCATCCTGCAAGAGTAGTTGAGTTGCCATTGTGGCTTCTTTGAAGCCAGGCCCCATGTGGAGTTTACTCCCTGTGCTATCTGACAGCAAATGGCTGGAATTAGATCATAACTCCATATTCCTCACAGTAAGCATGATGACACATATGTCTGATAGGAGCTGTGTACACAAAGATAGAATATTTTTACTAAAGACTATTTCATAGAAGCTTTGTTTTTGGTAGTGCGATACTTGTCTCGCCTAAGGATTGTAGTGGGATTGCAGTGTAGAGGTGCGAGGAAAGAAATGAATGGGGTCGCAGCGTGACTTGCATATTGCCATGACCCCAGAATTGCCAAAAATCCAGCTGTTATATGACCAAGATTGCAGTGTAGCCAAATTCTTATAGTCGATGCATTAAAACAATAAAAATGGATGCAGAAATGCTCCTTAATAATTCACCCTGCCATATATTACATAGCAAGCCCAGGCACATCTGCTTTAAATACGTGAAATGATGTTAACTGGCATAATTAGATAACCTCTTGTTTCTGCAGTTATAGATTTTATATCTTATCATATGCATATGTTATAAACATGATCATCATCAATCCCTGTCAGCGAAAACCCCATCCAAGACCTATATCAGCGCAAGGTGAACATAGGCAGATATCAGGCCCCGTGACAATCCAAAGAAATATTTTCTGCTCTTATTAAACAATTGTGGAATAGACAGAAGTCTCATTATGAACAGTGGCTGCTTTGGCATCTACGCAAACCATGTAATTGCATGGATGGCCCGGTTTGAGGGGTTTCCCCTGCTACCTTTGGCAGCGGGGTCCCCCGCAGAATCTTTTCCAACAGTATCCATGTTCTCAGGAGTTGAAGCAGGGAGACATCAGCTCCCTGTTCCACCAATCACTCTGCGACCAGTGGTTTGGTGCAGGCAGGAAAGATGAAGTGACGTCATCGAGGCTGCTGCGCCTATCCAATGGACACATTGACAGATCTGCTCCGTTTGTCGTGGAAACATGGGCTAGGTGAGTACGCCCTGTGAGGGGCACAGCAGGGGGAATTATTCTTATGAGGGGCACATATATGGGGCATTATACAGTATGAAGGGCACAGAAGGGGGGCAATTATTGTGTGACTGGGCACATTAGGGGGCATCATACTGTATGGGGACACAAAAGGGGCATCATACTGTGTTGGAGGTACATAAGGACTATTATACATTGTATGGTGGGAACATAATCGTCACTATATTAGCTGGATGGATTTTTGTGCAACTGTTGCGTCGCAGTCGCAGCATGTTGTACGTCACAGTATGACACCATTGACTAGCATTACAAAAAATATGTAGTCTGTATTTGTACTCTTTTGTCACGCGACAATAAGTCAATGAGAAATGTGGTTGTGTTGCCCTAGCCCAGTGATGCCTAACCTCCGGCATTCCAGCTGTGGTGAAACTGTGACTCCCGGCATGCTCCATTCATTTCTATGGAGTTCTGAGAACAGCCAAGCAAGGGGGCATCTTGGGAGTTGTAGTTTTAATACAGTTGGAGTGCCGGAGGTTAGCCATCACAGCCCTAGCCTAATACTGGTGTCTTCTTACCTGGCAGGGGGGCTCCTGGGCCCTCTCAGAGAACAGGGCCCAGGTGCCGGTACATTTGCACTGCCTACTGTAAAAGAGCCCATGTACTGGAGTCCCCAAAATCTGACTCCATATCTGGATCTAAAAACGTGCGTCCCTCTCTGGCAGCTTGGATAGAACAAGCATGTTTTATGGCAGTGAAAGATCAGAACAAAGATGTCATTGTGCTGCGAGCTGAGCAGTCTGCTCCAGAAAATCCTGACCATGGCGAGGCTCTGTGCTGCAAGAGCCAGTTCCAACAGCTGCCAGGAGGAAGGGCGTCACAATAGTAAAAAATGATCAGTTCTACATGCTAGGCAAGAAATAGATTCATCAGATCATCATGTTTTTTCAGAATATTTTTTTGTGCATCTGGTAAAGCTAGATGATGACCAGTATGGCTGCCAATACATCTCCTGCACTAGTTATTACATTATTATTATTATTATTACATTAAAAGGGCATCCGTCAGCAGATTTGTACCTTGAAACTGGCTGACCTGTTACACGTGCCCTTGGCAGCTGAAGGCATTTGTGTTCCCATGGTCATAAGTGCCCGTATTGATGTTGATGTTTTAATATATGTAAATGAGCCTCTAGGAGCAACGGGGGCATTGCTGTTAAACCTAGAGGCTCTACTCTCTCTGCAGCTGTCCTACCCTCTACACTTTGATTGACAGGGTCAGGCAGCGAAAACTTTATAATGCCTCCCTGCCCCTGTCAATTTAAAATGGAGGGGGTGCCGCAGTTACAGAGAGTGCAGAGCCTCTAGGTGTAACGACAACGCCCCCGTTGCTCCTAGAGGCTCATTTACATATATTAAAACTTCCTGTTTCTCAGTAATGCGGGCCCATAGGAACATGGGACCAACACAGATGCCTTCAGCTGCCAAGTGCACATGTAACAGATCAACCAGTTTCATAGGTACAAATCTGCTGACAGAGGCCCTTTAATTAACCTCTTGCTTCTGTATTCTTTTATCTTAAATGGGTATTCCAGTTATAATGCTTTTTAAGCAAGTGTGCGCAGCCTGCTCCTTCTTCCGGTCCCCGCACTGTTTACATCCAGCTGGCCATGTGCACCTCTCCAGCCATTGACTAGCTGCAGCAATGACTTGCTGCTTGTGGCCACAGCACCACAGAAGCCAGCCTGCCAGAGTTCATCGTATCCAGTATAGCCAGATACTGCTTTTCCCCCCGACGGAGTGCCGCCAGGCCCCAATGACTATAATGAAACCAGACGGGGATTTATACACAATCAACGCAAAAAACTTTCTATTATCTTGCCTACACATACCTCAACTCTGATAAAAACTGCAACATGCCTGCCCAATTCCTAGCCATACACACCCAATCTGAGCCAGTCTGAGGCCTATTTCACATCTGCGTTAGAGCAGCCTTGGCCGGGAACAGCTGCTGAATCTGTCAGTGCTGGGCCCTGCCACAATTCCGTTTGGTCCTATTCACTATAATGGGGACCGGTGTTGATTCGGCCACATATGTTCAGAAGCGGCCGGAGAAAAAGGGCAACGGCAGTGACGGATCAGGCAGGCTGCTCCCGGCCAGAACAGCCTTCTAGTTCTGCATAAACGCAAATGTGAAAAAGGCCTAACAATGCCTCTTTGTGCCCACCACACAGTAAGAATATCCCCCACACAATAACAATGTCCACAGACAGTAATGACACTCCCTTAGTGGCCCTCAGACAGTAATAATGCCCCTTAGCCCCCCCACACACAGTATGGTTCCCCCATGCAGTATGATGTCACCTTTGTGGCTTCCCACATAGTATGACGTACCCTTAGTGCCTCCTATGAAGTATTATACTCACTTAGTGGCTCTAAGTGTAATACTTACTTAGCCCCATTCCCACAATGAATGGAACTCACCACTATGTGCAGGACTTTCCTGGCCTATGCTGTCTGTGGCTCGTAGCAGGAGAAGTGGAAAGGGCATAATGCATTAGTACCCACTAGAGATGAGCGAATCAAATCAGATGAAGTAGAATTTAATACGAATTTCAGGAAAAATTAGATTCGCAACAAATATGAATTTCCTTGCGCTTTGTGGTAACGAATCACAATTTTTACTAAAATGGCGGTTACAATGGTAGCTACACATGTGAGGACATAGGGCAATGAACTCTGGGAAGGCGGGCTGACCCATAATGCTATGTGTGGCGAAACCAACCTCGCCACTAAGTTTTGGAGAGGCCTGTTTAAAAGCCTCTTGCCTCAGGATTATGGCCCATACTAACTTTTAAACCCCTGAACCTATTCAAGTGAATTTTGGATAGGGTTGTCCCCAAGTTATACTGGTTAAATTGATGTAAGTTATATGTATGGACAATGTAAACTCACAAAGTTGTAACAATTTATAATAAGTGCAACTTGTCAGCTTGGGAGATAGTTGAGTGGATAGACAGAGGGGAGGAATATGCTGGGTGTGTTTCTATTGTCCCATTGTGCCATTGTCCCATTGTCCCATTGTGTGTTTAAATGGTGATGTCTGTCCTGTTGTCTCCACATGTGTATTGGCGATTTCCCTTTGTCCTGAGAGATAATTGGATTGCTCCTCGGTTGTCTCCAGGGCAGAGAGGAGGAAACCATGATGCATTGTGGGGATGTGTTGTATCTGTCCTGTGTCGCAGTCTCCCTTCTGGTCCCCTAGGGGCGTGAACGATTGGTTGCTGTACTTACATTGTATGTTTTGTAATATACTGATTGGTTGTATTTCAAAACCCTGTGGGCAGTACTATGTTTTGGTTTGTGAATAAAATAGGCTGTACGTGAAGTACAGTCAGTTCCTGTTTTAACCCTCAAAGTGAAGTGTTGTCTCATTCTTGGGGGAGGATTTATGGTATGCTGTTTCAGTTTGACTGCTAGGAGCGTAAACCTATTCGTATGGTTTCCTATTCAACTGTCTACAGCATTCATATGTTTGAAGAGGATTTATCTGCTTCTTCGGTTCGGTGATGGTGGTATCTGCCAGAGTGCTTGGAGACCTCAGGAAACGCTAGGAGCATCCAGCAACGGAGGAACTCAGTCGGGGTGCCAGGTGATCCGTTACACTATGCATGCAGCCAATCAGCAGCCAGCCAGCCCTGTGATGTCACAGCCCTATAAATATGGTGGCCATCTTAGAGTCAGACGTTGCTAGGGACAGCAATTGGAAAAACCTAATTGTGAAAAAAAAAATGATTTATATATGCAGGGAAAGGATAGGAAGGAATCCTTTCACAGCATCTTATTGCAGGAAGAGATGTCAGAAAGTGCTAGGAACAGTGCCAGAAAAGCGATTTACAAGTGTAGGGAAAGGATAGGGAGGAATCATTTCACAGCATCTTAGTGCAAGCAAAGACGTCAGAAGGCGCTAGGGACAGTGCTCACTGGGAGTGCACAATTAGTGGAAGGCTGAGATTTTCATCCCTTGGGGCACTTGCTTTGTGGGGCTCCTGCCTGATGGTAGTTAGGGTGCCCATGATGTTAGATGGTTGGCAGGGTGCAAGGCAAGAGTATGGATGCAGGGCTGGTGGATAGATGATGGAGTCAATAATAAGGCCTGTTGGTTGCAATAAATAAAGTCTGTCTTTACTACTCGATGATTGGAGTAGTAGTACATATAGCAGCAAAATGCAGTTCCAAAGTATATCACAGTATGGTCTCCTCCAAATATCAGTGTATGGGCAACAACAATGATGGTGATAGTGGTCTCTGACTTTCCTTCTAAGGACACTTTACAGTCTTTTTAAACAACCACAGACATGCTATTCTGTTCCTGTTAACCCTTTATGCAGTTTCCGGGCTAAGGGGGGCAAAATTTAGATTTAGATGGCCAGTCTGTCTCAAAGTGTGGCAGGTTCAGGAAGCTTTTCCCCAGCAGTCTTTTTGACATAAACAAGCAAATACCTTGCTGACATTATCTTTTATGACCTTGATGGTTCTGGACTTTCTATGATGTCTGGTCTCTTTCCTTCAGGGGCACTCTGATGATAAAGTATCTTCTGTGACAGCTGTAGTATCAGACAGTAAGGCTGGGTTCACACCTGAGCGTTTTACAGCGCGTTCCTACGCGCTGTAAAATGCTCAACAAGTAGAAACCAATGCTTCCCTATGGGAATGGTTCTCACCTGAGCGTTTTTAAAACGCCTGACTCCCCAAGAAGTACATGAGCTTCTTTGGGGCGTCTTGTCGCGCGTTCCCGTACATAGACTTTCGGGAACACGCGACAATGGGCGTTCGCATGTCTCTGTATGCGCGATTGCAAACTCCGGTACAATCGCGCATACAGAGCGCTCCTTTCAGAACGCTCAGGTGTGAACCCAGCGTAAGGCTCACTGGACTTGGGCCTAGTCTGCAGGAGCTTGCATATGTAGGTCTTGTCTGTAACTCTGCTTCAACTCACTAACCAGGCAGACCCTGTCCATCACCCTGGTAATCTAATCAGGTCTGCCAGTGTTAACTATATGTTGCCCTATACATAGTGAGTAAAGTGCTATACTTTCTAACATGACATTAAACCTTTTAGTAGTAATTAACGCTTTACAGTCATCATCTAGGGCACTGCAGATATGCTTGGTATTTACTTGAATGGGACTGAGCTCCTCATAGGCCATGTGACTAATGAACGTGATGCCACTGGCCTAGGAAGAGGCCGCAGATCTCTCACCTGAGTGCCGCAGCCTTTCTAAACAGCTGATACGTGGTGGTGCCAGGAGTGAGACCCTCACAAATCAGATACTGATGACCTATCCTGAGCATAGGTTATCAGTATTCTACACCTGAAAAACCTTAAACGAGGACCTGTCACCACTCCTGACACGCATGTTGTAATAACTACTTGCATTCTCCATGTAATAAAAATTCTGGAGCATCTATTCTTATGACTCTGTGCCCTGCCATTCCTTTATTATTTCTACTAGAAGTTTTGAATTGCTAGTAGTCTGCATTAAGGGTGCAGAGAGGTGTTACCTCCCCTCTGTACCGTTACTGCAGACTGCTAGCAATTTATTCATAACTTCTAGTAGAAATAATAGATGAATGGCAGGGCACAGAGTCATACGAATAGATGCTCCAGAATTGTTATTACATGGGCAATGCATGTAGCTATTTTCACCCAGGCAGCCCCCCTGACTTGAGCATCGGAGCAGTTCATGCTCCGATGCTCTGCTTTGCCCTGCGCAGGGCAAAGGCATTTTCAGGAGTTACGGTGATGTACCGGGGCTGTACATGGGGCTGCCAGGAAGCCCAGTGACGTCACCGCCACTGATGGGTGGCCTTTAGCGCTGCCCTAGCCAGTAAAAGAGCTAGGGCAGCGCTAAAGCCTGCACATCAGAGCCGGTGACGTCACCGAACACATTGCAGTCTGTTATGATAAACAAAAGAGCCCCTGCCCTGCGCGATCTAGCGCAGGGCAAAGGAGAGCATCGGAGCATGAAATGCTCCGATGCTAGCCTCAGGGATGCTGCCGGGGTGAAAATAGGGTATGTCCGGGTTCAGGCGACAACCCCTTTAAAACAAGCATGTCAGGAGTAGGGAAAGGTCTTCTTTAATAAGTAACAGGCTCAGTATTGCTAAAATATGGCAAGAAATCTGGTTTTGGGCTGTGGTTAGAAACTTGGTCAAAAGCCAATTTGTATCATACCCAACTGCTAAATGGACATGATGCCTTGGAATGTCGCACTTGTACTCCATTTGTACTCCATTTTGGGAAAGTTATGTTTTCTTACATCAGATGACTGCAGAGCCTGGTGCAAAACAACACTTCCCAGAAGGCAGATCCCCAGAGGAAAGTTTGGGCAGGCACTTGCATTTTGGTCAAAGAAAATTTATTTTTTCTTCAAAAGATCAATAATCGGGATGCAGGAGAGCTCAGAAATATCAAGCTCTCCCAGTTTAGGCCTTGTTATAATGTCTTTCCAGCATGCTACACCCACAATGCTCCTTTTGAAACATCCAAATAAGAAGGATGAGGGCGATGTCATATTTTTGGCTTTTGCATCTCTATCACCACCCAGTGGTCAGAAGTGGGTTTTTGTCCTAATTTTAAGGTATGATTTTGCAAACTGAGGTTCAAGTTTACATACATGTCTAGTGATATGATAAGATCTTATTGGTATAGGTAATGTGTAATGTAGGGCGTGTAATAAAGAGTGGACTCAGAGAACAAGTATCTGTGTTTTAATTATCCTTACTACAGCAAGCCTGCTATAGGCCCATACCGTACCTTCCTACTTAGAAGGCAGTACCTTTCATAGGCATCATATGGAGGTACACTGAGTACCTGAGTCTGTAATTTGGACCCTTGCGGACTCACAGGGTCCTTGCATGAACGCCATGTCCATAAACCCTAAACTTTGCCATATACATTAATAATTTATGTCAACCAAGCCTACCAATTTTGCCGGGACCAGCTAATGTGTATGGGGGCCTCCTGACTCTCACCTGATGACAGAAGAAGGAAAGATGTAAGATGGGTTGGCCATGTTGGACTTCAACATCCCCAATTCTTTTGTTCCCAGGGGAGATAAACTGCTGCTAGAGGAGCCTAGCAGCAGCTTACTCCAATCCACTTAGGGCTGTTTTAACACATTAGTGGGTCCAAAGCATAAATTTCATGAGTGGGCCCCCTCCTTTCTGAATATTCTCATATTCTAAGTAGAATGTACTATGTTGTACTGTACTATACTTAGTAGAGTGTGTTGTACTGCATTACTATGGTCTCAATGTTCTACTACTGTGTTATATGCAATAATATACCTCCCACCTTTTAACCCGTTCCCGACCACCTTATGTATTGTGGTGTTGCAGCGTGATATCTATTATACCGCTGGAGCCAAATACTGACTGGCTGCAGGATCAGCAACAAAAAGTACTGTCTCTGTAATCTGGGGAAGAAAAAGGAGTGGCAGCGGCACTGAAAATGTTGAGATAAGTTATTTTAACATTTCCCTGGCTGCATGGGATCTACCAGGGGCGATTAAGTGCATGACAGGCCAACCATTTTAGTTTTTTGTTTTTTTTTCTGTATGAAGAGGCTTCATTGCTTCGTGAGCGCCACAGTCTCTTCCTAGGACATATGACATCTCCAGACTAAAGAAAAGATCCCAAATTACCCCAAATTGAAAAATGTTGTCGCCAAATTTAAAATACATATAATTATAATAAAAAAAGACTTGGAGGAGAATACAGCACCACATGCCTCTTACATCCAGGGACATCTCCTGTCACGTAGACCTTCTCTTTCCTCTTCTCCTCCGTTTGACTCAGACCTCCATGACAAATTATTTCAGCCTCATCTAGTCTCTATAGAAAAAAAACACACAGAAAGGACGGGTTCGACAACCAGACCTATTTACTCCCAAAATTAATGTGGCAAATGTACTGATCCCCTAGAGGACAGAGGGGTAAAACTTAGTATTTAGTATCGGTAATTCTAAAATAAGTAGACACTAGAGGATGGACCTCTGTAACAAACAACATGAAACAGCCCTAAGGGCCTAGACTGAACATACACATACAGTATGGTAAAAAGGGTATATATATATATAAACAGGAACTTTCTCACCCAGGTGTGGAGGTGGACCGCGGGTTCTCTCAAACGGTGTTGAAAGTAGAGACGGACCTGTAATGGTGGATCGCCATACTGGAAGGTACCAAGCGTGTTCACCCCTGTACGTTATTGGATAAGAGGGCAGATTGGCCCTAGAAAACCCTATATGAGGGACAGGTGCTAGTACGCCCTACATATCTATACGGGGAACTTGCCCCGCAAGGGGCGTCCCCGTCCGGATACCTGACCCTGTAAGGGCGGAATCCCTAATAAACCCTATGAGGTTACTCCCGACGTGTCACGTTTTATTCCGTGAGTGAAATCTTCAGGGGATAAAATGGAAATAACAAGACTATGGATGGGGCTTGTATAACCAGAAAAAGATGGTAGAGGGAGGGATTTGCAAGGGTCAGTCAATGTCAAAAAGGGGGACAAAGGTGTATGGTCAGTCGGACATAAACACCCATGAATGACCACAACAAAACCTCCTAGTTAGAGTACAGGTATACCAGTGGGTGATACCTATAAAAGTCAGATAATGACCAAGGATAATCAAAATCCAAAAGGGCTGTCAGCAGAGTATGCCCACCTGTCAGTGTCTTTTAAAAGTGCAGAGAATCGCGCCTGTTACCCTGTAACGCCCCACTTCCGGTCATGTGACTCTGATAAAGGGAAGTCACATGTCCGGTGGAACGCAAGGAAGTGAGCGTGCGTTCCAGGGTGATGCGGTCGGTAGTGCGCGGCGCCGTTGGATGACGTCACACCTCATGTGAAGAATCACATGATCGGGGAGGCCGACCACAGAGCGCATCACACCCAGTAAGCAACGCCCAATGCCTGAGTGGGAGCGGTTAGAGTTGTAAACAGGGGGCGGGATTAAGCACAAAGCACCCATATTGTCACAAAATAAATGTGAATCAACATGGTTGCAGTTGGGGCCCATAGTTAGAGGGATCCCTTGGTAACAAAAAGATATTAATAGACCGAACTATTAGAGGCAGGCTCTCAGAGGACACCAGCCCCAGGAGAAATGTGCCTGACATGGTGGAAGCATGGAGATTAGGAGTTGAATAAAGAGAAAAAGAAGTTTAAATAAAACAATGGGCCCGGAACTGCTGACCCGAACGTCACTATTATAATCCGCCATTAGGACCCACCACTTCTTTTTTTTTTTATGGGAGCAGAATTGGAGGCCATGGTTTACAGCTGTAACCAAAGCCAAGAATGTATATGTCCTTTCTTGACGCAATTGTGAGCCGTGGCTATAAACTGTGGCCACTTGCGAGGCAGGTTCTGAGCGACTGCTGTCACAAGTGAACTGGAAGAGTCTCTTCAAGAGACTCTTTTGTGGTTGTAGAGACAGACTTCAGTGATTCATTTTTAATCAAACTCATTGAGACAGACTGAAATTGAATTAGTGAAATGATGATTAGAAGTTTGAGGAATAATCTATTCTGACTCTGGGCCTAAGGGCCTTACGCTCTGCAGACGGTGCCACTGCTGCCTGATTAGGTAGGGAGCCAAGAAGACTGGTCCGGGACTTAAAAGGAGCTTAACCGGAGCCTGGAGGCCTCACTGGCCCTGGATACTGCTGTAATGGTGGCTGTGGTGCAGATACAGGAGAGCAGCCTTGACTTGATGTACTGGCAGGAAAACATTTACTTAAGCCGGCGAACAGGGGTGCTGTCTGCTGTGCTTTTCATACCAAGTACCTCCTAGTGACAAACTGTTCAAACTGAGTACTCCCAAGGAAGTGGTAAAGGTTAACCAAATAAGGCTATTCTCTTGCCACAGTAATAAACTCTGTTTAAGCCTCTGTCAGCAGTTTCTTCAGATTTAACAGAGATTGGCACAGCATGCAGCCAGGGGCGTAGCTATAGGGGGTGCAGAGGTAGCAGTCGCTACCGGGCCCAGGAGCCTGAGGGGGCCCAAAGACCCTTGTGCCACAAGAGAAGGCATAATCATTATAGAAAGTGCATGCTGGCCAAATTACACCTCTGGCTGGAGGGATGGGGGTTAGGTCAAGGATTTGGCATGGGGGGGAGGGGGGGGTGCCGTTTTAATTTTTGCCTCAGGCAGCAGGAAGGCTATGTGCTTCCCTGGCCACAAAGGGCACTATCTGTTTCTACAGCATAGTATTGGGGAGCACAGCAAGCAAAGTATTAGGGGTAGCAGGATGAGATGTTCAGAAGGTGGGGAGGATGATAGAAAAGTAGGAACCTAAGATGTCTATGTGTCAAACTCTGCAGAGACAAGATGTGGCTGAAAGAAGTCATCAATGAGCCTTTAGCTACGCCCCTGCATGCAGCACTAATCTTCCTGTCAAATAGACACACACCACACTAGGACTCGTGATGGATGACTATTTAAAATACATTCCACGCTACCAAACATACAGGAGAATACTGAACTACATACCTCTTACATCCAGTAACATCTCCTCTGATATAGATGTTCTCTTTTCTCATCTTCTTCATTTGGATGAGACTGTCATGATGACTTCTTTCAGCCACATCTTGTCTCTGCAGAGTTTGAAACATAGACATCTTAGGTTCCTACTTTTCTATCATCCTCCCCACCTTCTGAACATCTCATCCTGCTACCCCTAATACTTTGCTTGCTGTGCTCCCCAATACTATGCTGTAGAAACAGATAGTGCCCTTGAAAACTATTACCACACGGATAGTGCCTCCCACCAAAAGTATGGACACATAGTGCCCTAAAAAATAACTGCAACCAGGAAATAGTGCTTTTAACGGTAATAGTGATGCAAACATAGTGTCCCCCAAAGTAATTGTGCTAAGCTGATACTCTGCCAGGGTTCCCCCACAGTAATAGTATTCCCAAAAGTCCCACCAATAGTAATTATTCTCTCCCAGAGTGCCCTTAGTGATAATGAAGTGCCCCCCCCCCCGGTAGTAATAATTTTCTCTATGGTCCTCCAATTGTAATAATTCCCTCTTATAATGTGTGCCAGCATAAAAATGACATCCAATAATGTGTCAGTACAAAAAAAATGCCCCTTTATAATGTGTGCCAGTACAAAAAATGCTCCCTTATATATATAATTGCAAAAAAAGACCCCCTTATATGTGCCAGTACAAAAAAAATGCCCCTTTAGAATATGTGCCAATAGAAAAAATAACCTCCTTATAATGTGTGCCAGTACAAAAAAATGTCCCGTTAGAATATATGCCAGTAAAAATATGCCCCCTTATAACACGTGCCAGTTCAAATGCCCACTTATAGTGCCCTCTGGAAAACCAATATCCCCATAGTGCCACCCTATAGTGGCCTAATGGCATGCTGCAAAATAAAAAAATATAAAATACCTCTATGCCACTGTCTCTGGACATCACTGGTGCATCATGGGATCTCCAGAAAAAGCCTTTGCCCTGTGCGATACAGCGCAGGGCAAAGGAGAGCATCGTCGGGGCTGCCTGAGTGAAAACGGGGATATGTCCAGGTTCTGCTCTGAACCCGGACAACCACCTTAACAGTGAAGCAAGTTCAAAATAGTCCAGAACTTAGACCTGTTGGACAAAGGGACCAAGATGCCCAAAGAAAAAACGGTCAATGGACTGAACCAGAAATCACAAGGTGAAGTGGGAAGTACATAATGGGGCCCTAGACAAAAAGCATAAGAAGGGTAGTTTCCCGCTTGCCATTTTAAAGAGAGAATGACGCTCCCTAGTGTAATACCACCATTGCTAAGTGGTTAACCCCGGCAATAAAAAAAATTAAATTATTGGAGCATGTTGTGCAAAGCCAGGCACAGCGAAATTTCTCTAGAGGTAGAGGAAACCCGGGCTGCTGCGCCTACTTGCCGGACATGTCCCCTGGAGTCCGGAAACAAGATCAGAGAGCAGATCATCAAGATAAAAACGGAAAAAAAGCGAGCTGCATCTGAAACTTCTAAATAAAATATTTTTATTAAAATAAATAAAACAATTAAAAAAAGACAAGCTACGCATTTCATCGGCGGCCTGCTGCCTTCCTCAGGATCTGGGAGCATGAGGAAGGCAGTGGGTTGCTGCTGAAACGCATAGCTTGTATTTTTTATTTGTTTTAATAATAAAATTAAATAAAATAAAATATTTTTTACGTTTCCAGTGCAGTGCGCTATATAGTGCCTAAGTAATATGCAGCACCTGAAAAATACTTTGCCCTCTAATACCGTCATCTTCATATTTTGCCTATTATTAAGATGCTGGTTTCTATGGGAAATGTTTCCCTATCCTTTGTAGGAGTTTTTTTTCCACACAATTTCCATACCTTTTCTTGGTAGCATGCAAATAAAAAAATAAAAAAATGTGGTTCTAGCCCCTACTGGTCATTTGTAGTCAGTGCTTGCATCACATACCAGTGACCGCGGAAATTCATTGTTTTGCTGTTGGGCAGTGGAAGGATTTCCCCTTGTGAGCAAATATTTTTAGTGTATGCCAGAGACTGTACAGGCCAAGTCCTTGGAAATATTTCCTTCTGAAGGATAACATTTGGCATCTGCCTGTGATGGTGAAGGATTCTTTCATTTCAAGGATTTTGACTCCACATCCTTTAAAATTAAAACAAAACAGTATCTATTCCCTTAGTGCTGTTATCACATTAGTATTCTCAGCGTTGTATTATAGCGGTCTAAAGCTGTGGTCACGCTATAATGGCTGCTGTCCGGCTGTGCAGTAGGTTTTCTGCCTGTTTTTTTTGCCTTGTCAAAGCTTTTATTTGTTCTGTTTATCCTCAAAATATGGTGCTGTACACCCCACAAATTTAATTGAGCCCAACCCCTTTTACAGTCTACATTGAGGGACAGTTTCACAATAAACAGAGCTGTTGGAAATGATGGTATATGTTCCATAATCAGTGGCAGATACTGTACAGTGGCGTACCTAGGGTGTTTGGCACCCGGGGCGTGTCATTTCTCTGGCACCCCCAATACTTGACCACATACCTCTTACATCCAGGGACATCTGCTGTCATGTAGATCTTTTTTCTCTTCTCCTCCATTTGACCGCCAAGCCAAATTCAGCCACATCTCGTCTCCACAGAGTTTGTAACACAGACATGTTATATTTCTCAGTTTTTCCATCAACCTCCCCCTCCTAGTGTCCCGCATGTGTCATCCTGCTGCCACCCCCAATATTGTGTCCGTTGTGTCCCCCAATGCCACAGGTACTATACTGTTGAAAAAATTGTGACCCCAGTAGACATAATTGGGGTCATTTATCAAACTGGTGTAAAGTAGAACTGGATTTCCAAAAGAGCTGTCAAATATGAAAGGTGGAATCTGATTGGTTGCTATGGGCAACTAAGCCAGTTCTACTTTACACCAGTTTGATAAATTACCCCAAATGTTCCTATAGTGTCCACAGCAGCTATAACGTCCCCTAGAGTGCCCCAATAATAAGAATAACATATATTGTGCTCCAGGATATAATCCCTGTATAGTGTCCCCAGAAATAATAGAATTGCCCCTACAGTGCCTACCCAATAGCAACGCCCCCACGCTGCCTCATATAGTAATTTCCCCCACACTGTCCCCCATAGTAATTTGCCCCCACACACAGTAATTTTATTTCAAGACACGGAGGCTCCTATTGCTATATCTCTCTTTACTGACAAACCACAGCAGCAAAGAAAAAACTTAAGAGATTAGCATATCTCCATGGTAACAAACCCCTCCCCCTTGCTCCCCTATATATAGTCTCTGTTACAGGAAGCCTTCCTCTTTCTTTGCTGCTGCCACAGCTAAGTACCTCACTGTGCCCATTTTCTACTGTTTATACGTAATATACACTGTATATATATACATTTCTTTCTTTACAGGGTGCAGTCTTTACCCAATTATTCATTTCTTGTGGTTTGTGTCATTTTGCCAGTATATTTTGAAATTTTTCTCCACAGGTTGCGCTCCTTTCATTTATTCGCCGTATATCCCATTGTTTCTTTCTCAAATGCTTTTCCTTCTTTCACGCTGACCCACCCTGTACTCACCCCCTTTTTTTTTCCGTCTGTTTCCTCTCAGTCCCAAAGACCTTGCGCTTCTTCGGCCGGTCGCCATTTTAGTCGCGCTGCCCCGAGATCTCGCGCGGACCCCTCCGCTCGCGAGAATCTCGGCGGCCATTTTGATCCCTTCTGGCCACTCCGGAGATCTCGCGTTTCTCTATCGCGAGATTCTCGGCGGCCATTTTACCTTCATATTTAGGCGCGCAATCACGTTCAGTCACACCTCGGCCTTCCCTGACATCGCTGCCAGACTGCGTCTTCTATACTGCGTCTTGTGGGGTAACTCACCCCAATTAAATTGTTTGTTTTTCCCTAACTACCCTGTTTATTAGATTCATCACTAGAGCCCAGATTTATACTTAGACACAATAAATCTCGGTACATCACCTCAGTTACCATGTCACATACCCCATCTAGACATTCTATGGCTGAGGAGTCTGAGGTAGAATTTCACTCCCCTCCTACAGCACCTGAGTTTAGTGCAGCCCCTTCCACTCTACACCCTTCCCAGGTGGATATTTTACAGCGCTCTGTGTCAGAGGCTATTATAGCGGCAATGGGATCTATGTCCCATTCCCTTTCCATGACAATTGCAGATGCACTTAAGAGTCAACCCCCCACACCCACGGTTGATTCCCAAGCAGGTGCTACTTCCCATCCAACCTCCAGAATTGATTTGACTGGTGTGACCATAGCCACCCAAGACAGCGCGCCAGGATCACGCAAAAGAGCCTTTTCCCGCCAGGCAGAAAAGGCGAGGAGTTGGAAATGTGCCAGAGCACAACCAGAGTCAGTTTCAGGATCCAAATTCGGTTCCGACTATGAGGAGGCTAGATTTGAGGATGAGGAATTTCCAGATACAGACCTGTCTGACTCCCCATATGCTCGGCCTACTGACAGTTCCGCTACTGCGGCAGTACCGTCTACATCCCAGGCTGCATTGGGTTCATCTGGTCCTTTGACCGACCCCTCTGGAGAACCATTATTTGACCCCGACTCCTTGCACCACCCGAGGTCGGCTGAGTGGCTACCGCTGGATCATGTAGCCCAATACTTAGAATCCAGAGTCCGCTGCCCCCTCAGTAAGGAGGCGCGTAAAAAGCTCAGGGCTGAATGCCCGCGGCCCTTAATATCAAACAAAGTGTGCGATACACCATCAGTAGACCCTAAGATGGTCCAATTTCTATCCAAATCTGGCTGGAATCCTAGGAGAGGCCTAGATTCTGCTCTTCGAGCATGCCAGGATAAACTACTGGACATATTTGGGCCCCTAGCAAAAATCTTTGAATTAGCTGAGACCGCTAAAGCGGCTAATGAGTCTGTGGACCCTGAGGTCCTCCGTGCTTGGGCACAACGTGCCATTTGTATAGCCGGGAATGTCAACACTTCCCTTTCAATAGAAAGACGTAAGGCGATCTTATTTAAGATCGAGCCTAAATTAGCTAATCTGGCTCTGTCCGAATCTGGTAGTGAGGCTCAGGGCCTCCTCTTTGGTGACTCATTTATTAAAGACATGAGCAAATTTGTGGGAGCATTCACGGCCCTTGACAAGGCCCAATCCTCCATGAAGAGGGTTTTCCACCCTCGTTTTTCACACAGGGCCGGCAGCTCCAGGGGCCGTCTGTCCGGCCGCTCCTCATTCCAGACCCGGGGCTCGGGTCGAGGTTCCTACAGCCACCGTACCTTTTCCGAAAGATCCTCATTCCAGGATTCCAGACAACCAATAGGTTTCTTCCCATCCCGAGGTGCCCCCAATCGTAGAGGTTTCCGTGGAAGCTCCGGCTCCCGCCGCCCTTTCGGTAAGTGTACCACCACTTCTTTTTTCTCCACTTTGTGTAGGGGGCAGACTACGACATTTTTCTCGTCCTTGGTCCGCCATCACCACGGACACTTGGGTGCTCTCCACAATCCTTGGCTTCCAAATAGAGTTGGTAAGTTTTCCGTTTCTTCCCACCCCTCCCCTACCCTATGGCCACTTCATCAGAGACCCTCTTCCACATAGACAAAGAATTGATGGACCTACACAGAAAAGAGGCGATCGAACGTGCGCCAGATTGCTCCGGAGGCGTTCTGAGCACTATCTTTCTGGTGCACAAGAAGGGCGGCCAAATGCGCCCAGTCATCAACCTGCGCCCTCTGAACAGGTTTGTACGGTATCGACACTTCAAGATGGAGGGCATCCATCTTCTCAGGGATCTTCTACTAAAAGGGGATTGGATGGTGAAGCTCGACCTAAAGGACGCGTACCTCACCGTCCCCGTAGAAGAGTCCTCCAGAGACCTGCTTCGCTTCAGATGGAAGGGAAAAACTTGACGTTTCACTTGCCTCCCCTTCGGCCTTTCATCGGCTCCATGGTGTTTCACCAAACTCATGCGGCCGGTGGTAGCATGGCTTCGCAGTCGAGGAATTCGACTAATTATCTACCTGGACGACATACTTCTGTTGGCCCAGGACAGACAGACCCTTCTCTTGCATCTTGAGCTTACTTCAAACCTATTAACCGGATTGGGATTCCTCATCAACTACGACAAGTCCGTTTTGACCCCAGCACGGATAATGGAATTCCTAGGCTTTTCCGTGGATTCGGTAGCAGAAACCCTCAGTCTTCCGACGACAAAGATCAAGGAGATTCGCAAGGAACTACGCAGAACGCTGGACATGCCACGGATTTCCCTTCGACATCTGGCTCGGATCATCGGCCTCCTATCTTCCTCCATCCAGGCCGTTTTTCCAGCCCCTTTACATTACCGAGCCCTACCTGGTCCTTCCGTCTGAGTCGGGAACTTACAGTGGTGGCGGAATACATCCCAGGATTACACAACGTCCAGGCGGACTGGAGCTCACGCTATCTCAGGGATGCCAGCGATTGGAGATTAGATGCGCAGGTGTTTTCTACCATCTCCTCAATCTGGGGCCCTGCTTGCATCGATCTCTTCGCCTCCCGTTTGAACAAACAACTACCGAGGTTCTTCAGTTGGCGCCCGGACCCGGAAGCGGAAGCTGTAGACGCATTCCTTCAAGATTGGTCAGAGGATCTTCACTACGCGTTTCCGCCGTTCTCAATGATTCCGAGAACCCTGAACCAGGTCCGTTTCCAATCAGCGGAGATCATCTTGATCGTTCCGTTTTGGACCACTCAGTCATGGTTCCCCAACCTTCTAGAGCTTCTCATCTTCCCTCCTTTTCTTCTACCAGTTTATCCAGATCTCCTCTTAGGTCCGGGAGACGTTCAACATCCTCTCCTTCTGGATGGTTCTCTCCGATTACTGGCGTGCAGAGTATCAGGCGTTCCTACGAAGGCTACGTCCTTTCGGAAGCAACTTGGAGATTACTGGAAGAGTCTTGGGCTCCCGGCACCAGACGGGCTTATAGAGCGGCCTGGAGATCTTGGTCTAGTTGGTGCGTGGACCGGAGTCTGGATCCCGTTTCAGCCCCTGTAACAGACATCTTGAATTTCCTTACTTCCCTATTCGAAGACGGTAAGGCTTATCGGACTATAAATCTTTTCAGGTCCGCCATTTCCTCTTTTCATCAAGGTTTCGAAGGCCGTCCAGCAGGCCAACACCCTTTAGTCTGCCGCCTACTCAAGGGCTCCAGGATGGCTCGTCCTCCCAGACCACGCCTTTCCGCCACTTGGGACGTTTCTCTGGTTTTAAATTTCTTCTCTTCCTGGCCATCCAATTCTGAACTCTCATTACGCCAATTGTCAGCTAAACTGGTCACTCTGTTCTGTCTTATCTCTTGTAAGAGAGTTTCTGACGTGAGAGCGTTAGATCATAACGCCAGATTTTTCTCTCCTGAAGGAGTCACCTTTGACATTTCTCGTCGGACTAAGACCCAGATTCGTTCTGTGTCTTACCCTTGTTTTCCGGGAGTTCCTGCTCTTTGTCCCGTATCTTGTTTACGGGAATACGAGTCTCGAACTTTATCTCATCGTTCCAACGAGCTCCCTCAGTTGTTCCTTTCTTACCGACGTCCGTTTGCCCCGGTTTCCACCACAACTTTGGCTAGATGGGTTAAATGGCTCATGTCTTTAGCGGGTGTTGATACTTCAATATTCACCGCCCATTCTACTCGAAGCGCATCTTCCACTTCTATGATGGCGGCGGGTGCTCGCCTGGAGGACGTTATGAAAATTGCAGACTGGTCCAGAGTATCGACTTTCAGAGACTTCTATTTTCGTCCTACTCAACATGTTTTTACTCCTGTTATTGGACAGCTTTAAACTCGCAATAGGAGCCTCTGTGTCTTGAAATAAAATTGCATGATTTTGCTAATTTATGACGTAAAGTCATGATTTTATGAAAGACACGGAGGCGAGTATTGCCCTCCCTCACTTACTTTTTTCCCTCCCTGGTCACTTTACTTTAGTTATTTATTTGATTATTTTATTACCTTTCACTTGCTGATGATCACTTATATTTGCCATTTATTATGCTTTTTGCTGCTGCACATGCACATGTTACTTTAGTGTATATTATTACCCCCTCTATATGATTTTCCTGTTTCTCTTTTCTCCTAGTGTAACTTAATCCTCACTATCGGTTGGATTACGTATGATCTACGTTCTTAGTTTCCAGTTACGACATTGCAGTTCCGGTTTGACCAGTTCTCGGCTTCTGTTTCAAAGTTCCTGAAGAGTTGGAGTGGCATCCGCCAAGAAAGAGGAAGGCTTCCTGTAACAGAGACTATATATAGGGAAGCAAGGGGGAGGGGTTTGTTACCATGGAGATATGCTAATCTCTTAAGTTTTTTCTTTGCTGCTGTGGTTTGTCAGTAAAGAGAGATATAGCAATACTCGCTTCCGTGTCTTTCATAAAATCATGACTTTACGTCATAAATTAGCAAAATCATACAATTTCCCCCACACTGCCCCCATGCAGTAGTTTCCCCCACACTGCCCCATACAGTAGTTTTCCGCACACTGCCCCTATATAGTAATTTGCCCCACACAGTAATTTCCCCACACTGCCCCATACAGTAGTTTTCCCCACACTGCCCCTATATAGTAATTTGCCCCACACAGTAATTTACCCACATTGCCCCATACAGTAATTTCCCCCACACAGTAATTTCTCCCCACACAGTAGTTTCCCCCACATTGCCCCATATAGTAATTTGCCCCACATAGTAATCCCTCCCATAATAATTTGCCCTTACACAGTATCCCACCATAATATTTCCCCCCCCACCTAGTAATTTCCCCCCATACTGCAATTCCCCCCCAATTTACTGTCCCCCAAAGTTGGCACATAAAATAAAAAACTAAGAAAAAAAAACTAAAAGCTAAATACTCACTTATGTCCAGGTGGGTATTTAGATATTGATTTGGATATTGATACTCCTATATCGTGGAGAGTGTTGTTCACTTGGTTGGCTGTTGTGAAGGAACTTCTCTTAACCACCTCCCGACCGCTGTACGCAGATATGCGTCCGGGAGGTGGTTGCTTTACTCCTCCTGGACGCATATACGCGTCATCTCGCGAGACGCGAGATTTCCTGTGAACGCGCGCACACAGGCGCGCGAGCTCACAGGAACGGAAGGTAAGCGAGTGGATCTCCAGCCTGTCAGCGGCGATCGCTCGCTGGCAGGCTGGAGATCCGAATTTTTTAACCCCTAACAGGTATATTAGACGCTGTTTTCATAACAGCGTCTAATTTACCTCCTACCTGGTCCTCTGGTGGTCCCTTTTGTTAGGATCGACCACCAGAGGACTCAGGTAGGTCAGTACAGTCGCACCAAACACTACACTACACTACACCCCCCCCCGTCACTTATTAACCCCTTATAAACCCCTGATCACCCATGATCACCCCATATAAACGCCCTGATCACCCCCCTGTCATTGATCACCGCCCTGTCATTGATCACCCCCCTGTCAGGCTCCGTTCAGACGTCCGTATGATTTTTACGGATCCACGGATACATGGATCGGATCCGCAAAAAGCATACGGACGTCTGAATGGAGCCTTACAGGGGGGTGATCAATGACAGGCGGGTGATCACCCATATACACTCCCTGATCACCCCCTGTCATTGATCACCCCCCTGTCATTGATCACCCCCCTGTAAGGCTCCATTCAGACGTCCGCATGATTTTTACGGATCCATGGATACATGGATCGGATCCGCAAAACACATGCGGATGTCTGAATGGAGCCTTACAGGGGGTGATCAATGACAGGCGGGTGATCACCCATATACACTCCCTGATCACCCCCCTGTCATTGATAACCCCCCTGTAAGGCTCCATTCAGACGTCCGCATGTGTTTTGTGGATCCGATCCATGTATCCATGGATCCGTAAAAATCATGCGGACGTCTGAATGGAGCCTTACAGGGGGGTGATCAATGACAGGCGGGTGATCACCCATATACACTCCCTGATCACCCCCTGTCATTGATCACCCCCCTGTAAGGCTCCATTCAGACGTCCGCATGATTTTTACGGATCCATGGATACATGGATCGGATCCGCAAAACACATGCGGACGTCTGAATGGAGCCTTACAGGGGGTGATCAATGACAGGCGGGTGATCACCCATATACACTCCCTGATCACCCCCCTGTCATTGATCACCCCCCTGTAAGGCTCCATTCAGACGTCCGCATGTGTTTTGTGGATCCGATCCATGTATCCATGGATCCGTAAAAATCATGCGGATGTCTGAATGGAGCCTTACAGGGGGGGTGATCAGTGACAGGGGGGTGATCACCCCCTGTCAGGCTCCATTCAGACGTCCGCATGTGTTTTGTGGATCCGATCCATGTATCCATGGATCCGTAAAAAATCATGCGGATGTCTGAATGGAGCCTTACAGGGGGGGTGATCAGTGACAGGGGGGTGATCACCCCCTGTCATTGATAACCCCCCTGTAAGGCTCCATTCAGACGTCCGCATGTGTTTTGTGGATCCGATCCATGTATCCATGGATCCGTAAAAAATCATGCGGATGTCTGAATGGAGCCTTACAGGGGGGGTGATCAGTGACAGGGGGGTAATCACCCTGATCACCCCCTGTCATTGATAACCCCCCTGTAAGGCTCCATTCAGACGTCCGCATGTGTTTTGTGGATCCGATCCATGTATCCATGGATCCGTAAAAAATCATGCGGATGTCTGAATGGAACCTTACAGGGGGGGTGATCATTGACAGGGGGGTGATCACCCTGATCACCCCCTGTCATTGATAACCCCCCTGTAAGGCTCCATTCAGACGTCCGCATGTGTTTTGTGGATCCGATCCATGTATCCATGGATCCGTAAAAATCATGCGGATGTCTGAATGGAGCCTTACAGGGGGGGTGATCAGTGACAGGGGGCTGATCACCGTGATCACCCCCTGTCATTGATAACCCCCCTGTAAGGCTCCATTCAGACGTCCGCATGTGTTTTGCGGATCCGATCCATGGATCCGTAAAAATTATACGGACGTCTGAATGGAGCCTTACAGGGGGGTGATCAATGACAGGGGGGTGATCAGGGAGTCTATATGGGTGATCACCCCCCTGTCATTGATCACCCCCCTGTCATTGATCACCCCCCCTGGTAAGGCTCCATTCAGACATTTTTTTTGGCACAAGTTAGCGGAAATTTTTTGTTTGTTTTTGTTTTTTCTTACAAAGTCTCATATTCTACTAACTTGTGTCAAAAAATAAAATCTCACATGGACGCACCATACCCCTCACGGAATCCAAATGCGTAAACATTTTTAGACATTTATATTCCAGACTTCTTCTCACGCTTTAGGGCCCTAAAAAGCCAGGGCAGTATAAATACCCCACATGTGACCCCATTTCGGAAAGAAGACACCCCAAGGTATTCCGTGAGGGGCATAGTGAGTCCATGAAAGATTGAAATTTTTGTCCTAAGTTAGCGGAAAGTGAGACTTTGTGAGGAAAAAACAAAAAAAAAATCAATATCCGCTAACTTATGCAAAAAAAAAATAAAAATCTAGGAACTCGCCATGCCCCTCATTGAATACCTTGGGGTGTCTTCTTTCCAAAGTGGGGTCACATGTGGGGTATTTATACTGCCCTGGCTTTTTAGGGGCCCGAAAGTGTGAGAAGAAGTCTGGGATCCAAATGTCTAAAAATGCCCTCCTAAAAGGAATTTGGGCCCCTTTGCGCATCTAGGCTGCAAAAAAGTGTCACACATGTGGTATCGCCGTACTCAGGAGAAGTTGGGGAATGTGTTTTGGGGTGTCATTTTACATATACCCATGCTGGGTGAGAAAAATATCTTGGTCAAATGCCAACTTTGTATAAAAAAATGGGAAAAGTTGTCTTTTGCCAAGATATTTCTCTCACCCAGCATGGGTATATGTAAAATGACACCCCAAAACACATTGCCCAACTTCTCCTGAGTACGGCGATACCACATGTGTGACACTTTTTTGCAGCCAAGGTGGGCAAAGGGGCACATATTCCAAAGTGCACCTTTCGGATTTCGCAGGCCATTTTTTACACATTTTGATTGCAAGGTACTTCTTACACATTTGGGCCCCTAAATTGCCAGGGCAGTATAACTACGCCACAAGTGACCCCATTTTGGAAAGAAGACACCCCAAGGTATTCCGTGAGGGGCACGGCGAGTTCCTAGAATTTTTTATTTTTTGTCACAAGTTAGCGGAAAATGATGATTTTTCTTTTTTTTTCTTTTTTCCTTACAAAGTCTCATATTCCACTAACTTGCGACAAAAAATAAAAAATTCTAGGAACTCACCATGCCCCTCACGGAATACCTTGGGGTGTCTTCTTTCCAAAATGGGGTCACTTGTGGCGTAGTTATACTGCCCTGGCAATTTAGGGGCCCAAATGTGTGAGAAGAACTTTGCAATCAAAATGTGTAAAAAATGCCCTGCAAAATCCGAAAGGTGCACTTTGGAATATGTGCCCCTTTGCCCACCTTGGCAGCAAAAAAGTGTGACACATCTGGTATCGCCGTACTCAGGAGAAGTTGGGCAATGTGTTTTGGGGTGTCATTTTACATATACCCATGCTGGGTGAGAAAAATATCTTGGTCAAATGCCAACTTTGTATAAAAAAATGGGAAAAGTTGTCTTTTGCCAAGATATTTCTCTCACCCAGCATGGGTATATGTAAAATGACACCCCAAAACACATTCCCCAACTTCTCCTGAGTACGGCGATACCAGATGTGTCACACTTTTTTGCTGCCAAGGTGGGCAAAGGGGCACATATTCCAAAGTGCACCTTTTGGATTTCACCGGTCATTTTTTACACATTTTGATTGCAAAGTTCTTCTCACACATTTGGGCCCCTAAATTGCCAGGGCAGTATAACTACCCCACAAGTGACCCCATTTTGGAAAGAAGACACCCCAAGGTATTCTGTGAGGGGCATGGTGAGTTCCTAGAATTTTTTATTTTTTGTCGCAAGTTAGTGGAATATGAGACTTTGTAAGAAAAAATAAAAAAAATAAAATCATCATCATTTTCCGCTAACTTGTGACAAAAAATAAAAAGTTCTATGAACTCACTATGCCCATCAGCGAATACCTTAGGGTGTCTACTTTCCGAAATGGGGTCATTTGTGGGGGTTTTCTACTGTCTGGGCATTGTAGAACCTCAGGAATCATGACAGGTGCTCAGAAAGTCACAGCTGTTTCAAAAAGCGGAAATTCACATTTTTGTACCATAGTTTGTAAATGCTATAACTTTTACCCAAACCATTTTTTTTTTTGCCCAAACACTTTTTTTTTTATCAAAGACATGTAAAACAATAAATTTGGTGAAAAATTTATATATGGATGTCGTTTTTTTTGCAAAATTTTACAGCTGAAAGTGAAAAATGTCATTTTTTTGCAAAAAAATCGGTACATTTTGATTAATAACAAAAAAAGTAAAAATTCCAGCAGCAATGAAATACCACCAAATGAAAGCTCTATTAGTGAGAAGAAAAGGAGGTAAAATTCATTTGTATGGTAAGTTGCATGACCGAGCGATAAACGGTGAAAGTAGTGTAGTGCCGAAGTGTAAAAAGTGCTCTGGTCATGAAGGGGGTTTCACCTAGCGGGGCTGAAGTGGTTAACCATGGTAATTATTCTGCGATCATCCACCACTGTTGTCTTTCATGGGTGTCCGGGTCTTTTTGCATTGTTGAGGTCACCAGTGCTTTCTTTCTCAGGTTGTACCAAACTGTAGTTTTTCCCACTCCTAATAGTGTAGCAATTTCTCAGATGGTTTTTTTCTGTTTTTTCGCAGATGAAGGATGGCTTGTTTCACCTACATGGAGAGCTCCTTGGACCGCATGTTTACTTCTCAGCAAAATCTTCAAAATGCAAGCGCCACACCTCAAATCAACTCCAGGCCTTTTGTGTGCTTAATTGAGAATGAAATAATGAAGGAATTGCCCACACCTGCCCATGAAACAGCCTTTTAGTCAATTGTTCGATTACTTTTGGTTCCTTTAAAAACAGGGTGCCACATGTAAAGGAGCTGAAACTCCTAAACCCTTCATCTAATTTTAATGTGGATACCCTTAAATAAAAGCTAAAAGTCTGGACTTTATGTCCATTATATAACAATAACTTGAATATGTTTTAGTAAACAGGTAAAAAAACTAAATTTTTGTCAGTGTCCAAATATATATAGACCTAACTGTTTGTATACTTAGTAGAAGGACAGAGATTAGAGATTAGCGAATTTTAGAAATGTTCAATTCGGCCGATTTGCCAAATTTAACAAAAAAGCTTTTTTTTGTAAGTAGCAGATGCAATGACAGGGAGCTGCGATAACACTGCCCCCCTGTCATTGTACCCCTCAGATGCCGCATTCATACATGATCCCAACTATATGTATTCTGACACCCAGTTTCTGTGTCATGTCAACCCAGAGAGTAAGATTCAAACTAATACGGGTAAGCTGGGAACTCTTTTATAAAATATAAAACTTAGCTTTTATTTCGTTTGACAGATAAAATAAGATGAAAAAGGTGCTCAAAGAAGTATAATATATAATGGAGGGTCAGATCAGGTACCATTTGGTGAGGCTAAAGGGTTCAAATGAAGCCCACAAGTCTCAGTGGTGGTATGAACTCCACATTGCAGCAATATAGCAAAGTGCCTAGGTAGACTATCCCTCATAGATCCTAGTCTGTTGATGGGGAATACCTAAATGGCTGCAATCGGAGCACCCGCCCTGAAAATAGCTACCCCCAGCCTCTGGAACCTTGGACCTATGCCATCCACCCTAACCTAGACTAACCCCTAATGGCTCTAACGCATTCCGCCGGTCATCCGGCTCATCAAGGAGCAGCGTTGTGGGTCAGTGCATTAGTGAGCGCCAAAATGCGTTGGTGACATCATACGTCACTGCGCACAGGATTTCGGCTGAGATCTTCAATCAAGATGGCGGCTGCCGGACAGTCGCAAGCAAATGGAGGAGGTAAGTATGAATTTTTTCGTTATTTACACTATTTCAGGTTAAATCAATTTGCTAACACGAAGCACGAGGAAATTTGTGCCCGTTCCCCTAAAGACACCAGAGTTACTGGCAAAACATGTTGGAGGGCAGTGTTTGAGCATTTTTAAGAGGAGGAGTGAGGCATTCTTAGAATAGGAAGACATTTAAAGTGACTGCAGTAATGAAGGACAGATATAGCAGTGAGCTGGAACTAGCGCGCAAGGACCAACCCCCTTGAGTCCCATGATAATGCAACAGCACTGTGGGAACAACAATGCTCATATATTTAAAACATAAAAGTAAAAAAGAATGTGACACAACAGAAAGTTTTTACATGATTTAATTGTTTTATTATTTATTTTATACATCAATAATTAAAAGTTATGTCTTATTAATAAGTAACAAGAGACATATGTGAAAATTAGGCAACTACTAGTCTGAATGGCTATTTGTAAATAATGTTCTAAAGTGCCTTTACGTATGTCTAGGGTCTCTTGTCCTTATACGGTTTGAAGATCTGGCACAGGGTCTCAAAACCACTGCAGAATTCTTCAGTTTTGTCCCCATTCATTGTCAATGGGGACGAAACTGAACAAACCGTACCAGATTGTACCAGAAGACCTTCTATTTAGGTTTGTTGTCGGACACAAAATTGCTGCAAGCAGAGATTTTGTGTGAGGCATGGGAAGCTGAAGAAGCCAGATCCAGCACCAAAAGGCATGTAAATCAAGGGTGCCGGATCCATTTTTTTTAGATATGAAAAAACCAGTTCCAGCACTCCAGTGTCTTCATTTTCAATATAATGCAGTCACATCCGTTCTGAATGGATGCAGCTGGTTGTATTATTATAATGGAACGTTTTGCTGTGGTTTTAAGAAACCCTGCCCAATCTCAAAACCGTACAGCAAAAATGCATATATGAAAGTGGCCTAACTGAAAATCTACAGTGTTGATAGACAGCAAGTCATAGCTTTACAGACCTGGCTGCAGGTAAGGGAATACAGTTCAGACACCCATGACATAGATAACATCCAGGCCAGACCAACGCCATGCCTGCACTATAAGGACACCTAAATCTACAAGTTCCAGTTTACAGCTATTAGCCAGAAGTACAAGAGAGTTTTCAGCAAGATGGCATATCTGAAGTACCCCTGTCTGCCACTTTGTCCGCCACCATACCTAATCATCATAGAGACTCCACTTTGTACAAACTACAGTCAGATGTACTACAAGTTATATTTTGCACTGAGTAAAGAAAGACTTTTATTTTTTTATTCCTGGCATGTCTTTAAATCACCTTTTCACTGCACCAATCCCCAGGGAGCAACAGCCTGAGGGAGTACACCGTGAGACATAATTTCATCAGGGCCACTACCAATCCCATCCTCTGCACTGGCTCCTCCGGGGCTCGCTGCACTCTGGAACAACAACCAGGATTCACAGCTCCAGTGGGTCAGTATAGAAGTCCAGGCAGGAAGCTCTATAACTGGCAACTAGAGAAGTGTGAGAGGAGAATATAAGGAGGTTGGGAGTGGCAGACAAGAAACAGCTGAGGAGGAGAAGCTACGGATCCCTGAGTGAGACAAAAAGAATTGCAAGGCAAACACAGAAAACAATCACTAAGAAACAACGTGATCTTTAGACATAGAGCGCGCAGCCACCCGCTGCGACTTCCTGACCCCGGGTATAACGGAGTCAGACGTGGCTCTTGACACCCTCGTGACAGTACCCCCCCTTTCACGAGGGGCCTCCGGACACTCAGGACCAGGTCTCTCAGGATGAGAGGCATGGAAAGCCTGAATTCACCTGTTGGCGTTTACCTCTGACGCTGGAACCCACATTCTTTCCTCGGGACCGTAACCCCTCCAATGCACCAGATACTGAAGAGAGCGGCGGACCCGACGAGAATCAACAATTCTGGATATTTGAAACTCCAGATTACCATCCACAATAACAGGAGGAGGTGGCAGCGGTGATGGTTCTAGAGGTGGAACATACTTCTTGAGTAACGACTTATGGAAGACGTTATGGATCTTAAAAGTCTGAGGTAGCTCCAGGCGAAAAGCCACAGGGTTAATGACGGCTACTATTTTATAAGGACCAATGAACCTAGGGCCCAGTTTCCAAGAGGGAACCTTCAACTTAATATTCCTAGTAGACAACCACACATAGTCATTCACTCCTAGGTCCGGACCTGGCGACCGTTTCTTATCGGCCATGCATTTATATTTACCACTCATATTTTTCAAGTTAGCTTGCACCTTCTGCCATACCGATGAAAGAGATGAAGAAAACCGTTCCTCTTCGGGAACCCCAGAAGATCCCCCCCTCTTTGAAAGTACAAAATTGGGGATGAAAACCGTATGCACCAAGAAATGGTGACTTGCCAGTGGATTCCTGACAGCGATTATTTATGGCAAACTCGGCTAACGGTAAATATGATGACCACACCTCTTGGTTTTCAGACACAAAACACCTTAAATATGTTTCTAGGTTTTGGTTGGTACGCTCAGTCTGTCCATTCGACTGAGGATGGAAAGCTGAGGAAAAGGACAAGTGTACCCCCAAACGGGAACAAAAAGCTTTCCAAAACTTAGAAATAAACTGGGTTCCCCGATCCGAAACCACATCGGAAGGGACCCCGTGAAGCTTCACGATTTCACTGATAAACACCTGAGCAAGTTTTTTAGCATTAGGAAGTGCGGGTAGCGCAATAAAGTGTACCATTTTGCTAAACCTGTCTACTACTACCAAGATAACTGTTTTACCCGCAGACAACGGTAAGTCAGTGATGAAATCCATTGACAGATGTGTCCATGGCCTATTGGGGATGAAAAGTGGCAATAAAGACCCTGCTGGACGTGTATGAGAGACTTTCGCGCGTGCACAAGTAGAACAAGTAGACACGAAATCCATTACATCCTGACGCAACCTTGGCCACCAAAAACGACGAGACAATAGCTCCAAGGTTGCTTTACTACCCGGGTGCCCAGCAAGTGCCGAATTATGATGTTCCTTTAATAATTCAAGACGCAGGTTTAACGGTACAAACAATTTCTCTGAGGGGCAAGAGGCCGGGGCGTCCCCCTGGGCCTCTAACACCTTTCCCTCTAGAACATAGTGTACAGCAGAGACAACCACTCCTCTTTGTAAAATAGGTACCGGATCACTAACATTACCCCCTCCAGGGAAACTACGAGATAATGCGTCTGCCTTGGTATTTTTTGCCCCAGGACGATAGGTGATTACAAAGTTAAATCTGGTAAAGAATAGCGACCACCTAGCTTGTCTAGGGGTGAGACGCTTAGCCGATTCTAGGTACAGAAGGTTTTTGTGATCCGTAATCACCGTGACGGGGTGGATTGCTCCCTCTAAGAAGTGACGCCACTCTTCAAACGCCAGTTTAATCGCCAACAGTTCCCTATTTCCAATATCATAGTTCTTTTCTGCAGTAGATAACTTTTTGGAAAAGAAAGTGCAAGGACGCCATTTGCCAGGAGACGGACCCTGAGATAATACAGCCCCCACTCCCACCTCTGACGCATCTACTTCAACAATAAAAGGCTGGGAGACATCAGGTTGAATTAGAACAGGTGCCGAGGTAAATCTCTCTTAGAGAGGAAAATGCAATTTTAGCGGCGTCAGACCATTTAGAAAAATCAGTCCCCTTCCTAGTCATGTCAGTAAGGGGTTTAACGATCACTGAATAATTTTTAATGAACTTTCTATAGAAATTTGCGAAACCCAAAAACCGTTGTAGAGCTTTAAGGTTCTCAGGAAGATCCCAATCTAAAATTGCCTGGACCTTCCTAGGATCCATACGGAAACCTGAAGCAGATAATAGATATCCCAGGAACTGTATTTCCTGAACGGCGAAGACACATTTTTCAATTTTCGCATATAACTTATTCGTCCGTAGGACCTGCAGTACTTGCCTGACATGTACTTCATGTGTTTTTAGATCAGCCGAATAAATTAAGATATCATCTAGGTATATGACTACAAACCTGCCGATGAGATGACTAAAAATATCATTAACGAAATGTTGGAAGACAGCAGGGGCATTGGTCAGACCGAAAGGCATGACTAAATTTTCATAATGCCCCTCAGGGGTGTTAAAAGCTGTCTTCCACTCATCCCCTTCCTTGATACGAATCAGATTGTAGGCCCCCCTAAGATCAAGTTTGGAGAACCACCTAGCACCCGCAATCTGATTAAAAAGGTCAGGAATGAGAGGAAGAGGGTATGGGTCTCGGATGGTTATCCGGTTTAGCTCACGGAAATCTAGGCAAGGACGCAGGCCCCCATCTTTCTTTTTAACAAAGAAAAACCCTGCAGCCACGGGTGAAGAAGAGGGTCTGATGTGTCCCTTAGCCAGACTCTCGGAGATATAATCTTTCATGGCTTGTCTCTCGGGACCCGAAAGATTATACAACCTGGACTTGGGTAATTTTGCACCGGGAATCAGGTTAACCGGGCAATCATAAGGACGATGAGGTGGTAGCTTCTGACAACCCTTTTCAGAAAAAACGTCCTCAAAGTCCGAAATAAATGTAGGTAGGGAAGCTATGGAGGCGATTAAGCAATTGTTATTTAAGCAATTCTCTCTGCAATGCTCACTCCACTCCAATATCTCCCTGGCCTGCCAATCCACCACTGGATTGTGCGCTACCAACCAGGGAAGACCCAATACCACAGGAGAGGGAAGGCCCTCCAGAACGTAACATGAAAGACACTCATTATGGTGGTCCCCTACCCGAAGGTGTAAGTTATGGACAATGTGAGTGAGGTTTCTCTGAGACAGAGGAGCAGAATCAATAGCGAATATGGGAATAGGTCTCTGCAGCGTACAGAGAGACAAACCCATAGTGCGGGCAAAATGGGCATCTATCAAATTTACCCCTGCTCCACTGTCTAGAAAAAAAGAAATAGAATCCGTCTTAACACCAAAAACAATAACCGCTGGCAACACAAATTGAGATGTTCGTATGGAGGAAACGTATACCCCCCGGCTGACATCCTCCGCACATCCTGGGGTTAGTAGTTTTCCGACGGTCTTTTGTTTTTGAGAAAGGAGGGACAGACATTAATGAAATGACCCCTCCCCCCACAGAAAAAACAAGCCCCCCACCTACGGCGAACCTCAGGAGGACGGACCTGACGAGAAGTTCCTCCTAGCTGCATAGGCTCATCTAAGTCAGTACAGACTAACTGCTGCTTGGGAGAGGTTACCAATTGCTCAGGAATTTTCGATCTCTCCCTAAGACGTCTATCTATTCTGATAGAGAGGGACATAACAGCATCAAGGGAAAGGGGGGTCTCATACAGCGCCAGTGCATCCTTAACCCTTTCAGATAACCCAGAGCAGAACTGACTCCTGAGAAGCAGGGAAATAACAATCCCCACCCGCTGTTCTTCATTACCTGAGGAGTAAGGGCGCAGCTTAAAATATAATTTGCAGGCCTCACGGAACGTCACAAATTTGTCCCTTCCCCCAGAAAATCTGTCAGGAAGAACAACCTTGGGTTCTGTAACAACCTGGTTACCCATAGCAACCGCTGGGCTTGCGGTCTGTTGCATTTGCTGTTGTTGTTGGAGGACAGACGCCTTCGTGAAAACTCAGATCTGACAGTATATTCTAACACAGAGGCGTTCCCATGGTGATGGGGACGCTTCTAGTTAGAATATACAACGAACTGTGTACATGACTGCCCCCTGCTGCCTGGCAGCGCCCGATCTCTTACAGGGGGCTGTGATCCGTACAATTAACCCCTCAGGTGCTGCACCTGAAGGGGTTAATTGTGCGTATCATAGCCCCCTGTTAGAGATCCGGGGCTGCCAGGCAGCAGGGGGCAGACCCCCCTCCCTCCCCAGTTTAAATTTCATTGGTGGCCAGTGCGTCCCCCCCTCCCTCCCTCTATTGTAATAATAACATTGGTGGCACAGTGTGCGCCCCCCGCCCCCCCTCCTCCCTCTATTGTATTATTACGTTGGTGGCAGTGTGCGGCCTCCCCTCCCTCCCTCCCTCTATTGCATTAATAACATTGGTGGCAGTGTGCGGCCTCCCCTCTCCCCAAGCCCCCCCCCCGATCATTGGTGGCAGCGGAGTTCCGATCGGAGTTCCAGTTTAATCGCTGGGGCTCCGATCGGTAACCATGGCAACCCCAGGACGCTACTGCAGTCCTGGTTGCCATGGTTACTTAGCAATAGTAGAAGCATCATACTTACCTGCTGGCTGCTGCGATGTCTGTGTCCGGCCGGGAGCTCCTCCTACTGGTAAGTGACAGCAATGCGCCGCACAGACCTGTCACTTACCAGTAGGAGGAGCTCCCGGCCGGACACAGACAGATAAGTATGATGCTTCTACTATTGCTAAGTAACCATGGAAACCAGGTCGGAGCCACAGCGATTAAACTGGGACTCCGATCGGAACTCCGCTGCCACCAATGATGGGGGGGGGGGGGGGGAGAGGGGAGGCCGCACACTGCCACCAATGTTAATAATGCAATAGAGGGAGGGGGGGGGGCGGGGGAGGCCGCACACTGCCACCAATGTTATTAATGTAATAGAGGGAGGGAGGGGGGCCGGGGGAAGGCCGCACACTGCCACCAATGTTATTAATGTAATAGAGGGAGGGAGTGGGGCCGGGGGAGGCCGCACACCGCCACCAATGTTATTAATGTAATAGAGGGATGGAGGGGGGCCGGGGGAGGCCGCACACTGCCACCAATGTTATTAATGTAATAGAGGGAGGGAGGGGGGCCGGGGGAGGCCGCACACTGCCACCAATGTTATTAATGCAATAGAGGGAGGGAGGGGGCCGGGGGAGGCCGCACACTGCCACCAATGTTATTAATGTAATAGAGGGAGGGGGCCGGGGGAGGCCGCACACTGCCACCAATGTTATTAATGCAATAGAGGGAGGGAGGGGAGGCCGCACACTGGCCACCAATGATATTCAAACTGGGGAGGGGGGGGGGTCTGCCCCCTGCCTCCTGGCAGCCCCTGATCTCTTACAGGGGCTATGATACGCACAATTAACCCCTTCAGGTGTGGCACCTGAGGGGTTAATTGTGCTGATCACGGCCCCCTGTAAGAGATCGGGTGCTGCCAGGCAGCAGGGGGCAGTCATGTACACAGTTTGTAGTATATTCTAACTAGAAGCGTCCCCATCACCATGGGAACGCCTCTGTGTTAGAATATACTGTCGGATATGAGTTTTCACGATGTAACTCATATCCGACAGTATATTCTAACATAGAGGCGTTCCCATGGTGATGGGGACGCTTCAAGTTAAAATATACCATCGGATTGGAGAAAACTCCGATCCGATGGTATAAAAGAGACTCCAGACTTTACATTGAAAGTCAATAGGGACGGATCCGTTTGCAATTGCACCATATTGTGTCAACGTCAAACGGATCCGTCCCCATTGACTTGCATTGTAATTCAGGACGGATCCGTTTGGCTCCGCACGGCCAGGCGGACACCAAATTTTTTATGTCCGTGGATCCTCCAAAAATCAAGGAAGACCCACGGATGAAAAAACGGTCACGGATCACGGACCCCGTTTTTGCGGACCGTAAAAAAAAACGGTCGTGTGCATGAGGCCTTATTCTTATAATTGTGGCATTTACTGGAAATGGATAAGGCACATTTTCTTACACACAGCAAGTATACAGGTCCTTCTAAAAAAATTAGCATATTGTGATAAAGTTCATTATTTTCTGTAATGTACTGATAAACATTAGACTTTCATATATTTTAGATTCATTACAAACCAACTGAAGTAGTTCAAGCCTTTTATTGTTTTAATATTGATGATTTTGGCATACAGCTCATGAAAACCCAAATTTCCTATCTAAAAAAATTAGCATATCATGAAAAGGTTCTCTAAACGAGCTATTAACCTAATCATCTGAATCAACTAATTAACTCTAAACACCTGCAAAGGATTCCTGAGGCTTTTAAAAACTCCCAGCCTGGTTCATTACTCAAAACCGCAATCATGGGTAAGACTGCCGACCTGACTGCTGTCCAGAAGGCCATCATTGACACCCTCAAGCAAGAGGGTAAGACACAGAAAGAAATTTCTGAACGAATAGGCTGTTCCCAGAGTGCTGTATCAAGGCACCTCAGTGGGAAGTCTGTGGGAAGGAAAAAGTGTGGCAGAAAACGCTGCACGAGAAGAGGTGACCGGACCCTGAGGAAGATTGTGGAGAAGGACCGATTCCAGACCTTGGGGGACCTGTGGAAGCAGTGGACTGAGTCTGGAGTAGAAACATCCAGAGCCACCGTGTACAGGCGTGTGCAGGAAATGGGCTACAGGTGCCGCATTCCCCAGGTCAAGCCACTTTTGAACCAGAAACAGCGACAGAAGCGCCTGACCTGGGCTACAGAGAAGCAGCACTGGACTGTTGCATGTCATTCGGAAATCAAGGTGCCAGAGTCTGGACGAAGACTGGGGAGAGGGAAATGCCAAAATGCCTGAAATCCAGTGTCAAGTACCCACAGTCAGTGATGGTCTGGGGTGCCATGTCAGCTGCTGGTGTTGGTCCACTGTGTTTTATCAAGGGCAGGGTCAATGCAGCTAGCTATCAGGAAATTTTGGAGCACTTCATGCTTCCATCTGCTGAAAAGCTTTATGGAGATGAAGATTTCATTTTTCAGCACGACCTGGCACCTGCTCACAGTGCCAAAACCACTGGTAAATGGTTTACTGACCATGGTATTACTGTGCTCAATTGGCCTGCCAACTCTCCTGACCTGAACCCCATAGAGAATCTGTGGGATATTGGGAAGAGAAAGTTGAGAGACGCAAGACCCAACACTCTGGATGAGCTTAAGGCCGCTATCGAAGCATCCTGGGCCTCCATAACACCTCAGCAGTGCCACAGGCTGATTGCCTCCATGCCACGCCGCATTGAAGCAGTCATTTCTGCAAAAGGATTCCCGACCAAGTATTGAGTGCATAACCGAACATAATTATTTGAAGGGTGACTTTTTTTGTATTAAAAACACTTTTCTTTTATTGGTCGGATGAAATATGCTAATTTTTTGAGATAGGAAATTTGGGTTTTCATGAGCTGTATGCCAAAATCATCAATATTAAAACAATAAAAGGCTTGAACTACTTCAGTTGGTGTGTAATGAATCTAAAATATATGAAAGTCTAATGTTTATCAGTACATTACAGAAAATAATGAACTTTATCACAATATGCTAATTTTTTCAGAAGGACCTGTATTTCCTGTTTTGAGAATTGTTCAGTTGCTAGGACCAAAATTTTTGTTTGATGTGAATAAATGTTATTTTACTGAAGCAATGAAAGTCACGCGTGGAAACTTTCAGCAATCGTTTTCTATGCTAGGAGGGTAACATACACAACATAATTCCTTTATAACTACTGCGTGATGCATACCATGATACCAGGGCCCAAAATTGCCATCTAGGTACTGGGAAAAGAGTGTGGTGCTCTTATGGGTGTACCCTCTAGGGATCATGGGGTGTGTTTGTGGTCATCAGGTTGCTCACATCTCTGCAATTCAGTTCCCTTCTTCGGAGGAACAAAACTTCGGCTTCAAACTCTGAGGAAGCTCTGGTGACAGCCTACTCATGCTCTAGAGCACAGTCAGATCCGCTATGCTTTGGTGAGGGAAGACCACTTACTGGGGTAAAGGTTTTAGAGAGGTGAGCCCTTTTCTTTTTGGAGAGGGCTTGCTGTATACTCCATCCTTGTGCACATTATTGCACTGGAGTAAAGGCCAGTTTACATGGCCCTATGAAGCAGACGATTATAGGGAAGGAATCATTCCTTCGTGACAAATTCCTGCTCGTCAGTAGAGTTGACCTCTGTATTGTTGTACATGTAGTGATCCCCTCCATTGTATGGGGATGACCGATGGCAGCTGCTATCGCTCATCCCCATACAGATTCAATGCTTCTGGGCAGCAGGGTGATGTTTACTCCTCACAATCTGCTGCCCAGAAACAATTGTTGATGTGTCCACGTGAACGATCATTTCACCTGATGAACGAGCATTTTACTCATTCATCGGGTGATCGGTGGAACTTTTAGATGAGCAGATTATGAGGAATGAGCATTCGTATCAATAATCGGGCATTGTAAATCCACCTTAACAAAAAAGGCCTGTGTTGTTCATGCAGAGGCGCAATGACAGGATTAATTATGTTATTCGAGCGGTATGGTCTTGTCACTGTACCATTAACAAAATGTAGGGCAGTTCTGTATTGACTAGACACACCTGCCCACACTGTAGCACCACCACCACCAAAGGCTCGTGTGGTGACAACAGTGGCTGATACATACATACATACATAGCGCTCTCCTTGATGACTCCAACATCGTTAGCAGCCATAATTTCTGCTCAGTGTGAATCGACTTTTATCAGTGAACAGCACTGAGGCCCACTGGTCCCTCGTCCAGCGTAGATGCTCCCTGGACCATGCAAGATGATGACACCAGTGGTCAGGTACACTTGCAGGTATATGCTCATTCTTTTAACCTGAGGAAGGGGATCTTAATTCCCCGAAACATGTTTTTATTGGAAACCTATCTTATTGGAATAAAAAGAAGTTTGAAACTCAAGTTTGCCTTGACCGGGTTTTGTAGCACCAAAAAGCAGAATTTATTCTATTATTTACTCTAAGCTCAGTGGCCACTTCCGTCTGAGAACGGATTGAAGCCTCGCAATGGCGAGGTACTGTTGATCAACTGTTAGGTGTTGTCTTGGTCTCATGATATCAAAATGTGAACAGCATGATGAGCAAGACTGTCTAAATACCAATTCTAATTGAAACAGGAAATTTATTGGGCAATTCATGGATCAAACACCTGTTGTGAATTTTGCCGTTAAGCTCCTTGTTAGAGACCAGTAAGTTGTGCAAAAAGTACTGAAACACTGGACAGTTGGACATGTGCATTCAAAAGTTTAGAGAAGGTCACATTAAGTTCACCTGTAAAGGTTAGAGTGCATTTTAGGTTCATCCTGAAATGTCACCCACAAGCCAAATATTCCTAACTCTTTGTGAGTAGTTGTATATATAACATTAAAAAACACTGACCTATTATTGAATAAGAATCTAAAGCACTCTAGTGTTTACAATCTGGTTATTAAATTAGCATCTTCTTTGCCAGAAATAATATGAAATGGTGCGGCAGGACAGCCATGCATCCTGCAGATAGTTCATATGTAGAGTTTGATTGAGAAAGTACATGAACATTGTCATGCTAAGTCCTGTCTAACCAGGAAGCAGCCGTGAGTCAAGATAACCACTAGGCTCCTGAGGTAATCACCACATTGCCTACTTGGTGGTCTAGTTGCTCCAGTGCAAAAAGAACTACTTATCTGAAGTATAAGTAAAAAAAAAAAGGGAATTAACCAATTATGTGTTGAAAGATTCCTCTAAAGAAATTGTCTGGCTTCAGCAAATGGCATTTTTCCTGCAGAAAAAGTTAATACAAGGTACTAATGTATATTGATTGTCCATATTGCCTCCTTTGCTGGTTTCGTTCAGTTTTCCATCACATTATACACTGCTCATTTTCAGGGGTTAAGGCCACTGCTGCAGCGCAAATATCAGGTGGACGGGACGAAAGCTGCTGCGCATGTGTTCCGATGTGCACTCCCATGGTCTTGGATAGCAGAGAGGCCGGCACTTTTTCCTATATTGTGCAAGCACAGCCGACACTGCTGGACTGCAGGGTGGTCATAAACCCTGGAAACGAGAAGTGTATAATGTGAAAAATAAATCAAGCCAGCAAAGGAGACAATATGGACAATCACAATACATTAGTAAGTGCCTTGTATTAACTTTTTGTACATGATAAATGCCATTTGCTGAAGTCAGACAACACCTGTAACCTCTTCCCGCCACAGTGTTCTATTTTTCCATTTTCATTCTTTCAACCCTGCCTTCCAAAAGCCATAACTTTTTTATTATCTTTTCGTTGACATAGCTATATGAGGGCTTGTTTTCTGCAGGGCAAGTTGTACTTTCCAATGGCACCATTAAATATTCAGGAAGCTAGAAAAGCGTATTAATCGAGTGGAACTGGACAAAAAACAATTCTACCATTGCTTTATGGGTTTGTTTTTATGGCATTCACTGTGCAGTAAAAAGGACATTAACTTTATTCTGCAGGTCAGTACAATTTCAGCTATACCAAATTGATACAGTTTTTGTTATGTTTTAATACTTTAAGAAATAAAAAACTTTGGAAAAAAACTGATTTGATTCACCCATAACTTCTTATATTTCCATCTACAGAAGTGTAAAAGGGCTTTTTTTCATGGAGCAATCTATAGTTTTTATTGATACCACTTTGAAGTATGTATGACTTTTTGACCAGTTTTTAATCAGAAATGGCTATTTGGCCGGCTTGATTTTTGTTTCCATTCACTGTATAGGATACAGAATACTTTGATATTTTAGTAGTACAACATTTTTGCAAGTGACCTTTCATTTTTATTTATTATTATACATATTTTTTCCTTTTTTTTATTTTTTACTTTTTTAACTTTATTTGTAGCCCTCCCCTTTCCAGGCAACATGCACTTATTAGATTCCTTCTACCATAAACTGCAATGGATTTCCATCTGTAGGAAAATCATTGTGTTTCTAATAATGGCTTAATAGAAACTTTACTATGGCAGACCTGGAAGCCTTCAGAAGGCTACCATAACAGCTGAACCGCTTCTGCAATCTCACCATTAGGGATCCATTAGCATCTTTCTCCCAGGAAAATTACCTCTCAGATACTTTGGTCACAATTGACCATGGCATCTGAGGGGCTACAAGTTCATGATCAGAGTTGTCTCCAATCATGGACACTGCTGACGAGTGTTTCTGTTTAAAACCACAGGCAGCTATGGCACTTGCTCAGCTCTTCAAGCCACCTTTAAAGCTTCCATCGTTTAGTCTGACATTCATGATGACTTCTGTTTATCGATGTTGGAATGAGCACAAAAAGAAGATAAAAATGAGATTGTCACAGTAGCGACCAGTGAGACCCTAAACTCAACCTAACTACTGTCCTTACCAACTTGCATGACGAGTCCTAAATGACGGCCCACAACTGGTTTACATTCACTCCTTAACTAAGGACTTGGGCCTTTTTGGGGAAAATAAAAAATACCAACCAGGGGTCGGTACTATGAAGTTACATCAGGGTCCAAATCAGACAAAGGGTCAGCGCCAGAATCCAAAGCAGATGTTCGAGATCCAATAGTCCAAGTGGTGATACAAAGTCAAGCCAATCGCAGGCAACTGTGGCCAACAGTTGCCTGAGTTAAATATGTTGCACTACCGGTCAAGTGACGCTGCCAAAGTCACGTAAGCCCCTTGATGTCACTACACCAGATGTGCCCACATGTTTACCAATTGGCCGTTGCTTCTGCTTGTGGAGGCCAGCCCTGTTCCTATAGTTAAAGGACATTGGTGGTGCTACTCGTGAAGGTGCACATCTGCCAGCTTCGATATTACACCCTGTTCCCATAGTAAGTGGACACCAGCAGCGCTGCTTGTGAAGGAACACTTCCCCGAGCCCTGATATTACAGAGATTATATAATTTCACTGCAGGCTGTAAATGGAGAAAATTGAGTGTAGCTTGTTGCACTGACATCCGGAGGACAGTATAAAAGCTGCAATGTTACAATTTTTTTATTACTTTTTCCAATATAAACTTCATAGGGAAGTTTGCATCCTTTATGTGCATGTCAGAGATACATTTTAAGATTCCCCCAGCTGTCAGTGCCTGATAGAATAGTAACAGAGTGACCACTAGTCTGGGGCTGGTCATATACTGTATAGAACTTTGTTTAGACGATAACAAAAATCCTCACACAGAACCAGAATCTCCCAGACCATTGCTGACACTTCAACATGTAAGAAGAGTTTGCAAATAAACTCTTCTGGGAAACAGTTGACATGTAGACAGAAAATGGGGATAGAGCCGATGACATCACAATATTTATTGCCAACAGAGTTATTCCTATGATAGTAGCAGCTTAGCAATAACTAACTAGAACTTGTAACTTGTAACTAGAGCTATCTGTTTTGTCGGTTCACAGATAAATCCCCCTGTGTACAGATTTCATTGTTGTATGTACCATAATGGCAGCCACAGCCCAAATGACTAAATTGGTCCTTGGCGCCTGAGCAACTATACAAGCCTCCATCACTAGTGAGAAGGTTATTTTCAGGGAATGAAGTAGAAATATAATGTAGAGGTTAGGAGTGTGGTACCATGAACCAGTACCAAAAAGGGAATTCACAAAGTGAACGCTGTAAAAAATACGGTAAGTAAAATCATAGTTTTTCATTGCGTCCCAACTGATGCAAAAGAGAGAAAATCCAGAGACTGCTACTAGAGCATGTCAGCTCTGTACAGAAAAAAACGTCTCCACATATTTAATAAAGAACAATTAAAAAAATTACTTTTACAAAAAGAAATTTGCCCCAAAGGTGTACATAGCTTTAAGTTTGAATAGTCATATAATAATAAAGTGTAAATAATGATATATGACCCTGAATTAATAATAAATACATGGATAAATTATCTGTTGAAATTCAAGTGTATAAACAAAAAATAAATCAAGAAATGTATATGATAATCAATAATTATGTGGACAGAAATGATGATAAATGTACTAGTAAATCGTTTATAGAAGGTGTATACCGGTACCGGTAATATAGGAATATTATGATATAATATGATAAAGAAATATAGAAATAATAATAGTGCATTAATTAAGGACATGATCATACAGATATGATATAATAATTTCAGAAAATAATAATGAAAAAAATAGTAATAATAAAAATGATGAAAAAAATATGAAAAATGATAGAATATATGAATTAAACAAAAATAGTAAATGAAAAAATTAAAAGTAATAAATAATAAATTAGATGATAATAGTATAGCTACCTGGACAAGATAAAAGGAAAAGAAGAAAATTTTTAAAAATAAATTAATTAGATAAATAAAAAACTGACGTATATAAGAAAGTATAAAAATAATTATATTGCATATATTGCAAACAAACTCTTCATGGAATTGGTTGACATGTAGACAGAACATGGGGATAGAGCCGATGACATCACAATATTTACTGCCAAACAGGGTTATTATTATGTTAGTAGCAGCTTACCAATACATGTTGTAACTAGAGCTTTCTGCTTTGTCTGTTCACACATACATCTTCCTGTGTGCAGAATTCAAGGTTGTATGTACCATAATGGCAGCCACAACCCAAATGGCTAAACTGGCCCTTGGTGCCCAATGGGTGCTGGTCAGCTATAGAAGCCTCCATCTCTAATCAACCTAAGGCCTCCTGCACACAACCGTATGGCTCTTTCAGTTTTTTGGGGTCCGTTTTTCACGAATCCGTTGTTCAATTTTTTGTTTCAGTAGTGTTTCCGTTTCCGTTCCGTTCTGCTGTTCCGTTTTTCCATAATGTTTAAACAGTAAGTACAAAAAAAAATTGGGCTAGGCATAAAATTTTCAATTGATGGTTCTGCAAAAACGGAATAGATACAGAAGACATATGGAAGCTTTTTTTTTTTTCTCGGACCCATTGACTTGAATGGAGCTACGGAACGTGATTTGCGGGCAATAATAGGACATGTTCTATGTTTGAACAGAACGGAAATACGGAAATACAGAAACGGAAGGCATACGAAGTACCTTCCTTTTTTTTTGCGGATCCATTGAAATGAATGGTTCCGTATACGGTTCCTATATAGAATGCAAAAAATGGGACGTAAAAAAAAAAACGTTCGTGTGCAAGAAGCCTAAGGGTCATTTCCAAGGAATCAAGTGGGAATATAAAATAGGGGTTAAGAGCATGGCACCATGAACCAGTACTAAAAGGGGACATCATAAATTGAACGTTGTAACGAAAAAAAAAAATCAAATCACATTTTTTGCTTCAACTACCAAAACAAAATTCAATAAATAGAGATCAAAAAGGCACACACTCCAAAATAGTATCAATAACACTACAGCGCCTTAGGGTACTTTCACACTAGTGTTTTTCTTTTCCGGTGCTGAGTTCCGTCCTGGGGGCTCAAATCCGGAAAAGAACTGATCAGTTTTATCCCCATGCCTTCTGAATGGAGAGTAATCCGTTCAGGATGCATCAAGATGTCTTCAGTCTTTTTGACTGATCAGGCTTTTCAGAAAACCGTAGCATGTTGTATTTTTACCTCCGGCCAAAAATCCTGAACACTTTGACTGAACGCCTGATCAGGCCTTTTTCCCATTGACTTTCATTAACCCCGGATCCGGCGCCATGTGTTCAGTCAAACCAGATCCGGCTTTTGCATGTTAAACCCGAAAAATGTGAAAAAAAAGTCCATAAATGGCGGATCCGTTTTTTCCAATGCATTTTTTCATTGTGATCAAAATCCTGATCAGGATTCAAATGTAATCAGTTTTCACATGTTTTTCCGGATCCGGCGGGCAGTTCCGGTGTCGGAATTGAGCGCCGGATTTAAACAACGCTAGTGTGAAAGTAGCCTTAGACATAACTATAATAAAGTTATGGAGGTCATAATACGACTATGCAAACAAAACATTTTGTTTTCAGTATTAAAACACAACAAAAAGTCTATAAATGTGGTATCACTGTAATTGTACTGACCCAGAAATAAAAGGAACAGGTCAGTTTTGCCATATATGCAACTCCCTAAAAATAAAACCCGAAAAAAATGCAGAATTTTTAAAAACTTTTTTCCAATTCCTCCACATGTGGATTTTTTTTTACAGCTTCTCACAATGTCGTATGCAATATTAAATGTTGCTATTAGAATTGAAAACTTGTCCTGCAAGAAACAAGCCCGCATACAGCTATGTGAATGGGGAAAAAAAAAGTTCTGGCTCCAGGAAGCCAAAAATGGAAAGTTGCCCAGTCATGAAAGGGTTGATAAAAATCTAAGCTTGTCGCTTATAGCAACTAATTACAGTGCAGCTTTTATGTCTTATGCTAATATGGAAAAATAAAAGCTGCACCATAATTGATTGCTAAAGGCAACTAGGCAAGGTAATCTGTTAAACGGCTTTAACTATTTAATGACTGGGTGATTTTCAGATTTTGTTTTTAGTTTACGTTTTTACTCCCAGCTCTCCCAAAGCCATAACTTTTTTTATTTTTCTGTTCACATAGCTGTATCAGTGCTTGTTTTTTTGCGGGACAGGATGCCCTTTCTAATGGCACTATTGATGGTTACATAAAATGTGGTGGGAAGCGGGGAAAAATGATAAATGGAGCGAAATACGAAAAAATACAATTCCAGAACAGTTTTGTTGAGTATTGTTTTTACACATTCCCTATATCTTAAAACTGACCATTTACTTTCATTATCCAGGTCAGTACGATACCACCTATGTATATTTTTACTGTGTTTTTATGCTGAAATTTTTTGGGGAAACCTTGAAAAAAAAATTTTTCTTTTAATCTCCATATTCTGACCCCTGTAACTTTTTTGTATTTATGTATGCAAAGCTTTGTGAAGACTCATTTTTTGCCAGGTGATCTGATACAATTTTGGGGCATGTATGACTTTTTGATCACTTTTTATGAAATTTTTTGTGAGAAGAGAAGCGACCAAAATTGGCCATTTAGACTTTTTTTTTTTCATTTTGCCGTTTTCCGTATGGGATTACATTTTTTATCTTTTAATAATGTAGGCATTTCTACACTCCATGATACCTATGATGTATAATTCTTTTTTTATTTTTTATTTAATTATTTTGGAGAGGGGGGTGATTAGAAATTTTATATTTTTTAATTTATCAATTTTTTTATTTTTTTACACTTAGAAGGGAACTATCACAAGCAATCATTTGAATGCTTTTCTCATAGACTCCAATTCATTAGCATTGAAGTCTATGAGGATTTTACTGTAGAAATTACTAAGCATCAGCCTCCTGTCACACAAGAGGACATGGGCTGCTGCACAGACACTCTGGCTCCCCCGATCCCCACTGGGGGGAACCGGAGCACATCCGGTAACGCACACTTCCGGGTTTTCAGCATTCAGATGCCCATGGTCAGGATTGACCACGGCATCTGAAGTGTTAAATGTCCGTGACCAAACAGTAGCTGTGAGTGCCCTGCTGTATGAAACAGCAGACCCCCCACAGCTATGGAGCCCGCTTTGCTCAGGAGCGGACCCCATCTTTAAAGTCCTCACCACCATCGTATATAGCCGTATAGCGGGCAGGAAGGGGTTAACAATCAGGCTTGAAGAATCGTCATACTGATGTAAAAATGGAGCTGCCCTTTAACATTGAGGTAATGACTTGTGGATGGATACACAGGGAACTTGCTAAGCAGGATCATTGACATTCCATGAAAATGGCTGATTAGATGATAGAGAAATAGAAAAACTGTAGAACTGTACAATGGCACAGTAGTCGATAAAGAGGCTGTTATATTATCAGCTTCCATCTCAATGTCCGAGAACCTTAATGGTCACGGCTGTATGGCTTTCCCATAATTGGATGTAAATCATTTACTATCATAAAAGTTCTTTAACCACTTAACTAGAATTTTTTGGTGCAAATTACAGCAATGCAGACTCACCTCTCCCCATAACAATTTCATTTTGTTTTCTAATTCCCACTAAAGAGGACCTCTCCTGACATGTCTGTTTTAGTAATTAAAAATAAAAAATAAAAATCAAAAAGGGCCCTTAAAACCCTCAATCTTTATTAACTTGTTGGGGACACATGACGTACCGGTACATGATGTGTATTTACGATCACCGCCGTGCGGCGCGCGGTGATCGGAACCGTGTGCCTGCTGAAATCATTCAGCAGGCACTCTGTCACAATGCTGAGGGGGGTCCTTTGACCCCCCCATATCGGCGATCGCGGCAAACCGCAGGTCAATTCAAACCTGTGGTTTGCTGTGTTTCCAGGTTATTCGGGTCTCTGGTGACCCGGAATAGGATGGTGATCAGTGGTGTGATAATACACCACCAATCACCATCCTGCGATCAGGATCGCTTCTGATTGGCTGCAGGGCGGGCGGGAGGTTTAAGTTACTGCAGGTCTGCTCTCCTCCTCCTTTCTGTGTCCGGGAGCGAGGAGCCTGCGTCGGATCTGTGCTCAGCAACCCCCATTTCTGCCCAGCAACCCTCTTCTGACCGTCCACAGTGCCATGTGGCACTAAAAGGTACATAGGGACAGGTTAGGGAAAGGTCAGGTTAGGCAGGGATATTCAGGGAAAGTTTAGGTGGAAAAAAAGTGTAACTGTTGGATCACCCTGATCGGGTGTCTGGGGTCCACAGCACAGCTGTGTGACCCGCCTAGACCCACCCAGGGGTGCTGCAGCTTGCCTCCCCTCACAAGCGAATTTTTTTTTGCGTACGATGACTGTAGCTAGCACTTTTAGCGTCCGACCACTGTTAGCGCATCGCCCACCCCACCGCTGATCAGCTTCAGACGGCTGATCAGCGAGATTGAATAATTATTTTTTTGCCTTTTTTGGGGGTTTTCACTTTTTTACATTTATTTATTTTTTCTGTTAGGTTTAGGGAAAAGTCCGCGAACACCCGTGCCCCCACACTAAATAAAGTTTTCCACGCATGAACACACACACACCACTCACCTATGGCTCGCCGGACGTTCTCGGCCGAGGAGGCATACGCCCAGCTTGCCTCCGACTCCGAGAGCCCCAGTGAGGGGCTCCTCATCATTTAGCGATGATGATGAGCCCCCAAGGCGGCGGAGCAAGGGGACCGCCATACCAGGGACCTATAGATACGGTCGTGTGCACACTCTGGAGAGGGTGAGGGAAGAGCCTGTGGACTGTCAGTGATGGGATTAGATACACATCAGCAGGCTGTATCTCAAAGGATAGGATTAGATACACATGTGAGGGCAGAGCCTGTGGACAGCCAGTGATGGGATTTAGTCAGTGGGTGAGAAGTACATTCCTGTCTGGGTGTAGAAAGATAGACTCAGGAGTTATAGATGGAGTAGCTGCTGCAGACAGAGCAGTGTGGGGGAGTGGCCAGCCTGTGACTCATCACTGTGCAGTGCAGCCAGGCTTGTGTATCAATAAAGTTATGTATTCAACAAAACAAGAAGGGGATAAAGTAAACAGATCTGCCAGGATAATGTGATGTCTTCCAGGGGGAAGGAAAACTCAGACAGGTATTGGGGGCATATGTATGCATGGTTAGTGGTGTTAGGAGCATATAAAAAGAATTTTGATTTTGGGACCGGACAACCTCTTTAACCTCTTATGGACACAGGGCTGACTGTGGCCGGCACTCTTAGCGTCTAGCCACTGTTAGGGCATCGCCCACCCCACCGCTGATCAGCTTCGTACCAATGATCAGCGCGTTTGAATCTTTTTTTTGGGGGGGGGGGATTTCTAGCGATGATGATGAGCTCCCAAGGCGGCGGAGCAAGGGGACCGCCATGCCAGAGACCCTGTGGCCCACACTAATACGAGCAGCTCTGGGGCTCGTACTAGTTTTCCGCCCTACCAGATAAGTCCACCTGAGTCCCCTACCGGTGAACTTGCATGGTGTACCCCAGAGGATTTTGATCCTGTGATTCCTGATTTAGTTTGCCAACCAGGAATCCAGATTCCCACAGTGGGCTTCACTGAATATGACTATTTTAGTCTTTTTTTCAGTGACCACTTTGTGAATCTGATGGTGGAGAAAACAAACTTGTACACTCAACAGTTCATTGCTCAACACTTTTTTGGCCAGGGCTGGTGGCTGGACTCTCGTCAGTGCAGCCGAGATGAGGACGTTTTGGGGCCTCGTGCTGCACATGGGCCTAGTCAAAAAAAACAGTTTCAGGCTGTACTGGAGTGGGGGAAGTCCTCTACCAGACCCCACTTTACAGTACTGCCATGACACAATCCCGTTTTGAGGCCATTCGGAAATGTCTGCATTATGCAGATAATGCAGCATGCCACCCCCAAGGTGATCCTGCCTATGACCGCCTGTACAAAATCACTTTGGGGCCAAAATTTTGGAGGCCTATGTACCTGGAAGGGAGGTCGCGGTTGATGAATCTCTCATTGCTTTCAAGAGGAGACTCATTTTTCTCCAGTATGTTACATTTAAGTGGGTGAGGTATGGTGTGAAGCTGTACAAACTTTGTGAGAGTACCTCAGGGTACACTTACAAGTTTTGTGTGTACGAGGGGCGAGATTCCCGTATTCAACCACCAAAATGTCCCCCCCCACTCTGGGTGTTAGCGGCAAACTTGTGTGGGACCTTATGCACCCACTGCTAGATAAGGGTTACCACCTGTATGTGGATAACTTTTATACTAGTATCCCCTTGTACCAGTACCTCGCCGCCAGATCCACATCTGCTTGTGGGACCGTGCGGAAAAATCAACGCGGCCTCCCTACCCACCCCCTCCAGGTACATATCCCCAGGGGTGAGACCCGTGCCTTTACAAGTGGAAACCTGTTGCTGGTCAGATATAAGGACAAGAGGGATGTCCTTGTACTGTCCACAATTCATGGTAACGGCATCACCCCTGTCCCCATGCGAGGTACCGCGGCAACGGTCCTCAAGCCCAATTGTATCGTCCACTACAATCAGTATATGGGAGGAGTTGATCTCTCTGATCAAGTCCTCAAGCCATATAATGCCATGCGCAAAACCCGGGCATGGTACAAAAAGTTGCGGTCTGCTTGGTACAGGTTGCCTTGTACAACTATTTTGTGCTGTCCCAGAGCGCTGGCAACACAGGAAAATTTCTCCAGTTCCTTGAGGCAGTCCTCAAGGCCCTGATCTTTTCTGACTGGGAAAGAGCAGGCCGGATTACCTCAGGAACTGGAGGCGCCCGGTTTTGTCCCTGGCCAACACTTTCCATACTGGAAAGAAGGAAAGAAGGGACGGACCCAAAAAAGGTCACAGGATGGGGATACGGAAGGACACCACCACTCAGTGTGACACGTGCCCGATCATCCAGGCCTCTGCATTATTGGTTGCTTCAAGGAGTACCACACTTCCATGGAGTACTAAATTTATAATCCCCTTCCCCAATTTTAATTTCATTTAGCCACTGACAATGAAAAACAATAAAAATATATGGTTCTCAGACTTGAGACACCAAAAAAATAAAAAAATAATAATTGATTTTGTAAAATAAAAACAAAAAAAGTAGACATATTAGATATCGTCACGTCCGTAAGAATGTCTATAAAAATACCCCATCACCTAACCCCTCAGATGAACACGGTCAAAAAAGTAAAATAAAAATGGTGCAAAAAAAGGTATTTTTCGTCACCTTACATCACAAAAAGTGTAATAGCAAGCGCTCAAAACGTCATATGCCCCCCCAAAATAGTGCCAATAAAACCATCCTCTCATCCCACAAAAAATGAGCCCCTACCTAAGACAATCGGCTAAAAACTGGGAGATACTAAAATGTATTTTTTTTTATGTTTAAAAAAGGATAATATAGTGTAAAACCTAAATAAATTTTAAAAAAGTAGACATATTAGGTATCGGCCATGACCTAACCCCCAGATGAACACGGTCAAAAAAAAAAAAAAAAAAACGTGCAAAAAAAGGTATTTTTTTTGTCACCTTACATCACAAAACGTGTAATAGTAAGCGATCAAAAAGTCATATGCTCCCTAATAGTTCAGATGGACACGGTAAATTATTTAAAATAAAAACGGTGCTAAAACAGCTATTTTTTTGCAAATTTTCCATTTTTATCAATTTTTTCCAGTAACAAACCAAGGGTTAACAGCCAAACAAAACTTAATATTATTACCCTGCTTCTGCAGTTTACAGAAACACCCCATATGTGGTCGTAAACTGCTGTATGACCAAACGGCAGGGCACAGAAGGAAAGAAACGCTATATGGTCTCTGGAAGGCAGATTTTGATGGCCTTTTTTTTTGGCACCATGTCCCATTTGAAGAACCCCTGATGCACCCCTAGAGTAGAAACTCCATACAAGTGACCCCATATAAGAAACTACACCCCTCAAGGTATTCAAAACTGATTTTACTAACTGTATTAACCCTTTAGGTGTTCCTCAACAGTTTATGGCAAATGGAGATAACATTTCAGAATTTATATTTTTGGTAACCTTGCCTCACAAAAATGTATGGAGTTTCTAATCTAGGGGTGCATCAGGGGGGCTTCAAATGGGACATGGTGTAAATAAACCAGTCCAGCTAAATCTGCCTTCCAAAAACCACATGGCCCTCCTTTCCCTCTGTGCCCTACTGTGTACAGTAGTTTACGACCACATATGGGGTGTTTCTATAAACTACAGAATCAGGGCAATAAATATTGAGTTTTGTTTGGCTGTTAACCCTTACTTTGTTACTGGAAAAAATGGATTAATATGGAAAATTTGGCAAAAAAATGAAATTCTGAAATTTCAGCTCCATTTGCCAATAACTTTTGTGGAACACCTAAAGCGTTAACAAAGTTTGTAAAACCAGTTTTGAATACCTTGAGGGGTGTAGTTTCCAAAATGGGGTGGTTTCTATTATGTGAGCCTCACAAAGTGACTTCAGACCTGAACTGCTCCTTAAAAAGTGGGTTTTGGAAAATTTCAGAAAAATTTCAAGATTTGCTTCTAAACTTCTAAGCCTTGTAACGTCCCCAAAAAATAAAATGACATTCCCAAAATGATCCAAACATGAAACAAACATGAAGTAGACATATGGGGAATGTAAATTAATAACTATTTTTGGAGTTATTACTATGTATTATATAAGTAGAGAAATTGGAAAAAAACAATCTCAGAATGGCCTGGATAAGTAAAAGCGTTTTAAAAGTTATTCACACATAAAGTGACACTGGTTAGATTTGCAAAAAATGGCCTGGTCCTTAAGGTGAAAATGAGCCCGGTCCATAAGGGATTAAAGTCACTTAAAAGACCTGGAAACCTAGGTCCAGATAGATAGATAGATAGATAGATATATCTATCTGTTCACCCTAGTCAGCTAAATACATTCTCTTGTTGTCGTGATACTGATATTGGATACACAAATATTAAAAAACAATAAGGTAGGCAATATGGGGTCTCTTGGGAGGGGGAAAACTTTCCTTAATTTAACCCTATTTGTCCCTCAGCCCGGAGTTATCCCCAGATGGTGGGGACCCTCCGTCCTCGTTCCTCCCCTACAGTACCCTAATACACCCTAATTGATAGATGTTCCCTTTATACTCCGACGCGTTTCCCCCCAGACACAGGGTTCCTCAGAGACTCGTGTGGGAAAAAGTAGAGGCCTAGATAGGCTAAACCAAATGAAGTAAAATATAGGGTAACAGATACCAAAAGAAAGCTGGTTGCACAGATATATAGTGAGGCACTTGATAAGGATACATTACATGGGGATCCAGTGATAATAGATAACCAAGTCCCTCCTGTAATGGAATGAAAACTTGGTAAGACAAAATAAATATACAGTGGATATAAAAAGTCTACACACCCCTGTTAAAATGTCAGGTTTCTGTGATGTAAAAAAATGAGACAAAGATAAATAATTTCAGAACTTTATCCACCTTTAATGTGACCTATAAACTGTACAACTCAATTGAAAAACAAACTGAAATCTTTTAGGTAGAGGAAAGAAAAAAATATAAAAATAAAATAATATGGTTACATAAGTGTGCACACCCTTAAACTAATACTTTGTTGAAGCACCTTTTGATTTTATTACAGCACTCGGTCTTTTTGGGTATGAGTCTATCAGCATGGCACATTTTGACTCTTCTTTGCAAAAACACTCCAAATCTTTCAAATTGCGAGGGCATCTCTTGTGCACAGCCCTCTTCAGATCACCCCACAGAATTTCAATCCGATTTTGGTCTGGGCTCTGGCTGGGCCTTTCCAAAACGTTAATCTTATTCTGGTGAAGCCCCAAAGCATGGTGCTGCCACCACCATGTTTCACTGTGGGTATGGTGTTTCTTTTGGTGATGTGCAGTGTTGTTTTTGCGCCAAACATATCTTTTGGAATTATGGCCAAAAAGTTCAACCTTGGTTTCATCAGACCATAACACCTTTTCCCACATGCTTTTGGGAGACTTCAGATGTGTTTTTGCAAAATGTAGCCTGGCTTAGATGTTTTTCTTCGTAAGAAAAGGCTTTCGTCTTGCCACTCTACCCCATAGCCCAGACATTTGAAGAATACGGGAGATTGTTGTTACATGTACCACACAGCCAGTACTTGCCAGATATTCCTACAGCTCCTTTAATGTTGCTGTAGGCCTCTTGGTAGCCTCCCAGACCAGTTTTCTTCTTGTCTTTTCATCAATTTTGGAGGGACGTCCAGTTCTTGGTAATGTCACTGTTGTGCCATATTTTCTCCACTTGATGATGACTGTCTTCACTGTGTTCCATGGTATATCTAATGCCTTGGAAATTCTATTGTACCCTTCTCCTGACTGATACCTTATACCAATAAAATCTCTCTGATGTTTTGGAAGCTCTCTGTGGACCATAGCTTTTGCTGTGGGATGCGACTAAGAAAATTTCAGGAAAGACCAACTAGAGCGGCTGAACTTTATTTGGGGTTAATCACAGGCACTTTAAATGATGGCAGGTGTATACTGACTTCTATTTAACATGATTTTGAATGTGATTGCCTAATTCTGAACACAGCTACATCCTATACCAGTTATAAGAGGGTGTGCACACTTATGCAACCACATTATTTTAGTTTTTTTAGTTTTCTTCCCTCCACCTAAAAGATTTCAGTTTGTTTTTCAATTGAGTGGTACAGTTTATAGGTCACATTAAAGGTGGAAAAAGTTCTGAAATTATTTATCTTTCTCTTATTTTTTTACATCATAGAAACCTGAAATTCTAACAGGGGTGTGTAGACTTTTTATATCCACTGCGCATTAGCATAACACCATAATGCCAAATGCAGTTACTCACATATACTGTCCCCAGATATGTGGCCAGCTTCACCTCAGATGCCGGATGGTGCAGACAAGTGTTGTGGGTAAGTCCCAGTTTTAAATAACAAGACGCCATGGGACTTCCTCCCGCCGGAGAAACATACTTCTGGCGAGTGAGACGCATAGCAGGCAGATGGGTGCCACGTGTCATCTTGTGGAACGCATCTGTACTTCCGGTGATGATACTTTTGGAGTGGTGGATAGCATGTGATGAAACGCATCATCCGCCACTTCTGGTCTGGCCAAATATGCAGTGGAGCGCCCTAAATGCAAATGCCTTGATTTACTGTACATATATGGTGTCTTGCATGAATGGCTAAATCAATGGCCTCATGTGATTGTGGAGGTAAAGTGGAGGCAGTGCCCAGCTGGTTTATTTTGTCATCCCAGTGATGGGAGATCCAAAAAATATACAGAGAGGGATTTGTTAATCAAGATGCACCAGGATTCTGTCACAGATGAAGTTGCAGATAGCTGGAACTTATAAATAAACGACCGACTGGCTTGATCCCAAACTAAGGAGCATATAGGTAAACCCTATAAAACCCTAAGAGCTCTCCCTGACTGCTATGCACATGCAAGTGTCTCAATGGTAGACGATTGCACGCCCACGTACCTAAGACTGTGTGACACCTGAAAACCCTATAATAGTAAGGGGACACGACCACCGGCTCTCTGCACTTAATACGGACAGAGTCAGGGTCACCTAGAATCAAGCCAGCAAGGAAACACAATAAAGGAAAAGACTTATCTTGAGCAAACAGTAGCAGCAGCCTCCAGCAGTGAACACTTCATCCAGGAAGTAGTATAAACCACAAAGTGAGGCAGTATGGGAGGGAATATGAAGGAAGACGATTAGTCTAAATAAGTGACACCTGGCAGAAGGAAAGGAGATGACAAAGTGAAAACAAAGAACGTCATACAAGAGGTAGAGAAGAACGTCTGCCAGACCTTCTCACAGAATTGGCGGTTACAGATTCTGACAAATATGCACCAAAAAATCTGGCAGACATGACCGCACCATATTTCTTAAAACTTGCCTGGTAAGTGGGTGTGGCTCAGTGGAATTCAGTTGTGGGCAGTGATAACATACTCCAATGTGGTACAAAGGGGCAAAGAAAGCCAACTAAAAATGCTATAAATTTAGAGGGCAGATTTATTAAGACTGACTTTTCTGATACTAGTTTTAATAAGAAAATACACATGCCTCTTAATATTTTGACACATCCTCAGGACCTCAGGAGGCCTGTGGACTAGAAAATGAAATCTCTGCCAGCAAGTAGCGTGTATAGATTTCAGGCATGTCGTGCGCCAGTTTTATGGTGCACATATTGTTAAATGTCCACCAAACTTCCAAAGTAGCTGCTCTGTGGTAGGAAAGAAGATCTGATAACCACTGTGTTTAAAACTGTATCTTCAAAATTAGGTGCAATTTGGACCCATAAATAACTAATCCCTGTTATCCATTTATGAGAAAATTAATTTTTCAGGAGATTTGGCATGAGACCTGGAACATTAATTTAATTTACATTCATTAAGCTTACAGAATGATACTTTACAGTAGTCTTGGATCCTTTGTACATACTTCAAGGAAACTATTGGGTCCTCACGTATAATAACATTATCATCTGAATATAAGTGTCTGCATTTACTTGCCTCTGTGCCAAAAGGTCACTTTAGATGCGACAATTCAGCAGGCAATCGCCTGCTCATCAGTGGAGTACACCCTATTATTACATGCAGCGATCTCCTGCACAGTATGGGGAGGAGTGATCACTAATGCCATTGCTCGTCCCGATAGAAACTGGTTGTTTGCCAGCAGCAGTGGACTGATCTGCCACCGGCAAACAATGATTTAAGTACCTGCACAAACAATCATATTACCCGATGAACGAGCATTTCACTAATTCATCGAGTAATCGGCAGCACCTTTACACAGCCCGATCATCACTAACGTGCATTCCTATGAATGGTACAGATTATCTGGTGGATTCTTAGCCCATGTAAAGGGCCCTTATAACATGCTGATCTGACCTCAGAGACTGGACCGATGACCAGTGAGATGGAACAGACCTGATAGGTCCTATTTGTGGTGTTAAAATCCTGTTTGAAGAAAAGCCATTGTATTGTACTTTGGCATTTGGGGCTGTGTATAAGGCCAAAAATGCATTTAAAAATAGATCCAAAAATCCATATTTGGATAATGCAGCACAAAGGAAGCCCCTGTGAACTCTATCAGACAGTGGGATAGCCATTTTCTCTAGCCAAGTGAATGAGTCCTATGACTCTTCTAGTGGCATCCCCCTACTGACAATAAATCCCATTTTATTATTGCATTGTACTCATTATGAGGTAAAAATCATTTTTAAAGTGGTCTTTATTAAAAATATGGAGCCCTTTTTTCTGTACAGGGCCGAGCTTCTCTAGTAGTAGTATCTGAAATTTCTCTTTGCTCCGTCAGCCAGCTCACCTGACGGCTCCTTATCTCTGATCTCTGACATTATAAACACTCATAGCTCATAAAACACTTATAGCTCAGTCCTTATGTTACTGATAGGAACGTGGCTTAGATAAGTGTTTATAACCTCTTAGTAATGGCTGTTTCCCACTTAAGTTGTGGAATTCCGGGCCAAAACGGTTCAATTTTGTCCCTCAATGATCAGGATGTATTCTGTTCCATTTTGTTGCACTTTTTGACTGGACATAAAAGCACTGCAAGTTGCGATTTTGTGTCCAGTTTGCAAGCAACAGATCCAGCATCATTGACTTATATGGATTTTGATGCCGGATCTTTTTCTTTTGGCTCCGAAAAAAACGGATCCGTCACCCATTGACAATCATTTTAGTGCCGGATCTGGTGTTTTCTGGTTCGATGTAACACAATCGCATCCTAACAGAATGGATGCATCCAGATATGTTAACATAAAATGGAACCGTTTTGGTCCGTTTGAGATCCTCTGCCAGATCTCAAAAACGGAAACCAAAACGGAAGTGTGAAACAGGCCTAACTTAGAGATAAGAGTTTTAAGATGACCGGCACAAAGTGAAGGTAAAAAGTACGATTCACACAGCTAGACATACAGTTAACCCTTTGTGACAGAACGTCTCAATATTTTTAATAAAGAAAATGAAAAAAATTATTTTTAGCCCAAAATTAGTAAAATATAATCATAAGAAAATTACCACAGAAGGTGGACATAGCCGTTAATGACAGTATTTAACCTAGCCACAAGTTATTCTTAGTTAATTTTTTTCCATTTTTTGAGCTACTTCTGACCAATATCTGTGTAAAATTACTACGGAACCTCCAGCCACACAATCACTTGATCTTTTATGTACCGTGAATGAATCATTTTTGGGGCCTGTAGTCCACTGGCCTGCAGTAAAATTGATATCTATTGACCGTCTAATATACCTCCAGCCACATAATCACTTGATCTTTTCTGTACGGTGAATGTCTAATTGTTGGGGCCTCAGAGGAATTCAACACCTGCGACAACCATGTGTTATCGAATTTCACCTATTATCATTTGGGGTTTATTCAAGAGGGGGATTTCATTAGCCATGTTTTTAATCAAATTTTATATTTTTTTGTTCTTTTAAACATATGTATTTGACATTTATTTGTACTGGCCTGCAGTAAAATTGATATCCAATGACCATCTAATCTACCTATAGCGACATAATCACTTGTTCTTTTCTGTACATTAAATGAATAATTTTTGGGGCCTGTACTCCACTGCCCTGAAGTAAAATTGATATCCAATGACAGTCTAATATACCTCCAGCCACAAAATCACTTGATGTTTTCTTTCCTGTGAATGCCTGATGTTTGGGGCCTGTACTCCCGTGGGGCCTAAAATAAAAAATTTCTAGGCTCCAGCATGGCACATTTTTGAGAGTTTCCCTTTAAGACACTTAAAAATGGCCCCTGATTAAAATACATATTTTTTGTGGGAATTTTTGCCGTTGATCCCCCTCTGGTATGTCACTGTCCATGTTGTGGGACGAATTGTGCACTTCTTGTAAGTATTTGGTGGCTGCAATAATGACCTGTTTTTCAGGTTCGCCGGCCATTAAAGTGAATGGGGCCTGGCGCGAACTTGCAGTTTGCTAACATTTGATTGCGTTTGCGCAATCGTGTTCGCGAATCGTTCTGGCCGATGTTCGTCCATCACTAGTCTCTAATGCCACAAACACAGACTCATTGTTTGTCAGCAGAAGAGAGCTGTTTTGACACCACGATCTGCTGCCGGCAAACAATTTAGATGACCGCATGAGTGATCCAATTACCAGATGAACAAGCTTTTCGCTTGTTCATCAGGAAATTGGAGGCACCTTTACACCGCCGGATGATTGCTAACAAGAGTTTCTATGAATGCTTGTTAGAGATGATCTGCCTGATGCTTGGCAGTGTTAAGGGGCCTTTAGGAATTGTTATAATGGAGCTCTCCAGCGTATCCATAGGGAGTGCAGTGTATAAACAAACCTGATTATACAATCTTTATAAATAAGGTGACATCAAGCAGTACTGCAAAACACCAGTGATTTTCTGGCAACTGCCTCTAACATCATATCCTCTCTTTTTCTGAAATGGAATAATCAACTGAACTTCTTGTCTTTCCCCCATCTATTAACCTACCTGAACCTAAAATGTCAATTTCAATCTGTGGTACTATGATAAGTACTGGGCGGCATGCCCACTGTCTTGGGGTTATATTTGACTCAGATCTTTCCTTTGTTTCCCATAATCACTCTTGCATCTCAAGAATAAGTCCAGAATCCGCCCTTTTCTCACGGTAGAAACTGCCAAAACTCTTGTTGTTGCCTTGATTCATTCTGTCTGGACTGCTATAACTCTTTACTAATTGGTCTTCCCCTCACTAAACTCTTCCCCCTTCAGTCTGTCTTAAATGCTGTAGCCAGGCTATCTGTCCACCCGCTATACTGATCACTCTAGCCTGTACCAGTCACTTCACTGGTTGCCCATGCACCACAGAATACAGTTCAAACTTCTCATCCTCACCCACAAAGCTCTCCACAGTGCTGTACCTCCTTACATATCCTCCCTCATTTCCGCCTACCACCCTACTCACGCTCTCCGTTTTGCCAATGATCTAACATCCTCCATAATTTGAACCTCTCACTCCCGTCTTCAAGACTTTTCTTGAGCTGCACCTGCTTTCTGGAATGCAGTTTCCCAGACAATCATGTTAATTTCCGACTTCCTTAGCTTTAACAGGCTTATTATATTCACTAATCTGACCCCTTTTACCCCCTCCCCCCCTTATTATTCAGAACCGAACACTATCATCCAACATTATTCTCCATACTCAATGCACTAGCTCATGTAACTCCATCAGCACTACTCTATTTAGTACAAAGATGGCCCTACTACTTTAGAAAGCAATCAATTTTACCCAGGGCCACTCTATGCTAGAGGTCTTTCTGCTGCAGCTACCCTCCCTCCCAACAATACCTCCAGAACCATGCACGACCACTTCTCATTTCATCACTATGGGTCTTTAAAAAATAGCTGAGCACTGGTTACTTTCAAAAGTTCAATAGCATTGAATGAAGAGGACACTGTGTACGCACAGAAGTAGTGGTGCCATACCAAGCTCATCACATGAATACAGCACCAGAACCAAGCTGATTACATTAATATAGCACCAGAACCAAGCTCATTACATAATTACAGCACCAGAACCAAGCTCATTACTAGTGTTGAGCGAGCATAATCGGCACATCGCAGAGCACGGCCGAACACCGCGTGTGCTCAAGTGCGATGCTCGAGTCAGTGTATTTAAATCTAATTTAGCCTCTATTTCTATGAAGAAGATCACTGTACAGTGAGGGAATCCCTCAGCGCGAGTCTGCGGCTAAGAAGTCCCTGCTCTGACTCCATATATAGCTATGTCCATATATGGAGTTAGTGCTTGGGGACACCCAGTGTATTTATATCTAATTTAGCCTGTATTTCCGAAAAATTTCTGCTGGGATTCGAACTCACAACTTTTTGCATTAGATGCAAGGCACTTAACCAAGCCTTCCCTGGAGAACTATGTACCCGTCATGGATGAGGAGATATATATATATATATATATATATATATATATATATATATATATATATGTATATATGTAAAGATAAAGGATTGGTTGGGGGGCACTCAGCTATCTGGTACTGTATGTATAATCAATACAGTCGGCTGGTATAGAAATATATGCAGATTTATTATAAACATAAAGTGCACATACAAATATGTGGAGGTGTAACTAATCTCCCTGAAACATTAGGGTTAATCCTATCAGACATCCACTATATATAGAGACAATATATCACATAAGCATTGTTTGCTGTAGTTGATCAACTTCAAAAATAGAATATAAAAATAAGGGTAAAAACAAAAAATAAGGATAAAAATAGAAACAGTATATATATTTTTTTTAAGTGAAAAAGTCACTTATGTGGTTGCCAGTTTGGTAGTCCAGTATATAGGAGGAATATATCAGGATAATAGTTCAGATGATATTGCTGCTGATATAGTTTAGTGGCGATATATATTGGTAATGTATAAACCAGACTAATGTCCTTTTGATCATATCCTGAACGTCAAAATCACTTCTTTATCTGAGATGAAATGACACCTGAGGTGCTGTTGTTACTATGGTATCACAGTTGGTCAGGGATGTCATGTGACTGCTCCTCTGAAGATGCTTGCTGTGATGCATGCTGGGATTTTTACTTTCACTTTGCAGCTGCTCCGCCCACACAGTCTCTGATCTATGTGAGCATGCTATGCTGAACACATTAGAAAAATTATACATACACAGTATATCTCTCATTATACTAATACCTCTTGGCTTTAGTTATTATATGGGGCCATATTTTTTTTTTTTATGCGTATGTTGGCCAACCCCTTTAAGCAGTGTGTAGTATCTTTTGTTTGAGAGTTGTCTGTGTGCCTCTTGAACATAATCCGATGTGTTCATAATGACTACAGTGCCACCTTTATCCACTGGTTTGATAATGATTTTATTGTCCTCCTCTCAAACAAAAGGGAATTTTAAGAACGATAGAGACTACATTTAAGAACGATAGGACTACATTCCAGTTAGTAAGTAATGGACTGAATCTCACTCCTGGTTTTTTGACCGACTATTTAGACAAAATTCACACCTCCCTCAGTTCGACCCTAAACCCCTAATCTACATTGTCTCTCGCTGACCATGTCCACTTGTTGCTAGGCCTTATCTTAATTATGCATCCCCCCATCTACATGTTTTGTTGGAACATCCTATTTATGTTGTGCATGTTTCTCAAATGAGCCTTTGGGCTCTGAAAGCTTGCAATATGTTTTTTTCTGGTTAGCCTTTAAAGGTATCACTCCCTTAATACTTTTGGTCACACGCCACTTGTGCGATATTTACCTCTACACTGCATCATTCCAAGGAGGCCAAAAACAGGGGTGCGGCATGGGCGGGCCAAGAGGACCCGCTCATTTATCATTTTAAACGCAGCTTTTTTGTGTTGTACAGCCTGCCAGATGAAGCACCAAACTTATGTAGAGGTCTCTACATAACCTTGGTGCTTCCTCCGGCAGCGCAGAAAGACTGCGCATGTGCAATCTGTATGTGTATACATCAGTATTGGTTTTCAGTATATATGGATAGTGCACAGTACTACTCCTCTTGTCCTTTGTACAAGGTGTATATATCAGTATCTGCTGTCAGTATGCATGAGGATAATGCACTAAGGTGCTCCTCTCAAGCTTCACCACACTATTTTACCCCTTCCAAAGGTAGACTCGACAACTGTAGGTGGATTTAATTGGTCACAGCAACCATTTTATTAAATAAAGCATACCGTATTTTTTGCCCTATAAGACTCACCGGCCCATAAGACGCACCTAGGTTTTTGAGAAGGAAAATAAGAAGAAAATTTTTTTTGAACCAAAAGGTGTGCTTTTGGTGGGTTTTGAACTAATGGTGGATAGCACTGTTATGGGGGCATCTGTGGATGGCACTGTTATGGGGGCATCTGTGGATGGCACTGTTATGGGGGCATCTGTGGATGGCACTGTTATGGGGGCATCTGTGGATGGCACTGTTATGGGGGCATCTGTGGATGGCACTGTTATGGGGGCATCTGTGGATGGCACTGTTATGGGGGCATCTGTGGATGGCACTGTTATGGGGCATCTGTGGATGGCACTGTTATGGGGGCATCTGTGGATGGCAATGTTATGGGGGATCATTGTAGGGGCATCTGTGGATTGCACTGTTATGGGGGCATCTGCGGAAGACACATATATAACATCTTATCTAATGTGTCATCCACAGATCCCCCATAACAGTGTCCCTGTGTAGTGAATGGGGGCCGGCATCTGGTTCTGTAATAGCAGAGGGCCCCGCTCACTGTAGTATAATCATATCTAACTTGTGGGTATTGTTAAAGTAATCATCCTAAATCCAGCGCTGTACTACTTACTACTAACTTCTTGGCAGTCAGGAGGCTGGGCGGGCGGCGCTCGCAGCGTAGCTCACTACGTCACGTTAGTAGTAAGTAGTACAGCGCTGGAATTAAGATGATTTGAATACTTTAACAATACCCACAAGTTATATATTATTATACTACAGTGAGCGGGGCCCGGTGTAGTAGAATACAGTGACTGCACTGGGCCCTGCTGCCATTACAGAACCAGATGCCAGCCCCCAGCCTTTCCTCCCTCTCAGCCGATACACCCGACGATCGTAGCATTCGCCCCATAAGACGCACTGCTATTTCCCCCCTATAAGACTACTATAAGTACATCTTATAGGGTGAAAAATAAGGTAAATAACATAAATAACAACATTACGGTGATGTTGACCATATGGCTGTGAAGGCAGCCAGATGCCTTCCACATGCCCCGGGACCTGCCTTCTACGGAAGCTTACAGGCAGACTGTCAGTGTATTACACTGGTAATACACTGACAGGCAATGCATTGCAATACACATATATTGTAATGCATTGCAGAGGGGATTAGACCCCCAAAAGTTGACAGTGGTAAAAAAAAAGTAAAAAAAAAATGGTTTACATAATAAAAAAATAAAAGTTCCAAAAATATGCCCTTTTCCCATAATTGTGTCATATAAAATTGTAAAAAAGAAAAGAGGAAAAAAAGAGAACTAGATATATTAGGTATCGCTACATCCGTATTGACTGTCTCTATTATAAAATTATCACATGATCTACCCCGTCAAATGAATGCCATAAAATTAAATAAATAAAAATGGTGCTAAAACAGCCATTTTTTTGTCACCTTGCCTCACCAAAAAAAGTGTAATACTAAGGCCTCTTTCACACGGGCGTTGCGGGAAAATGTGCAGGTGTGTTGCGGGAACACGCACGATTTTTCCGCGCGAGTGCAAAACATCGTCATCGCATGAGAAAAATCGTGCATGTTTGGTGTTCTGTAGATTGTATTATTTTCCCTTATAACATGGTTATAAGGGAAAATAATAGCATTCTGAATACAGAATGCATAGTAAAATAGCGCTGGAGGGGTTACAAAATAAACATAAAATGTTTAACTCACCTTAATCTACTTGATCGCGAAGCCTGGCATCTCCTTCTGTCTTCAACTTAGCTCTGTGCAGCAACAGGACCTGTGGTGACGTCAGTCCGGTCAGCACATGATCCATCACATGATCTTTTACCATGGTGATGGATCATGTGATGACCGGAGTGAGGTCACCACAGGTCCTGTTGCTGCACAGAGCTAAGATGAAGACAGAAGGACCCCTCCAGCGCTATTGTACTATGCATTCTGTATTCAGAATGCTATTATTTTCCCTTATAACCATGTTATAAGGGAAAATAATAATGATTGGGTCTCCATCCCGATCGTCTCCTAGCAACCGTGCGTGAAAATCGCACCACATCCGCACTTGCTTGCGGATGCTTGCGATTTTCGCGCAACCCTATTAATTTCTATGGGGCCTGCGTTACGTGAAAAACGCTGAATATAGAGCATGCTGCGATTTTCACACAACGCACAAGTGATGCGTGAAAATCACCGCTCATGTGAACAGCCCCATAGAAATGAATGGGTCAGTATTCAGTGCGGGTGCAATGCGTTCAACTCACCATCGCATCCGTGCGGAATACTCGCCCGTGTGAAAGGGGCCTAAGCGATCAAAAAGTCATATGTACATATCTCATCCCTCCAAAAATTTACTCATACCTAAGACAGTTACCCAAAAAATTAAAAAAATATGGCCACGCATTTTATTTTCAAAAATGCTTTTACTGTGTAAAACTTAGCAAAAAAATTTACATATTAGGTATCACAGTGTCCATAACAACCCGCTCTATAAAAATATCACATGATCTTCCCAGTCAGGTGAACATGTAAAAATAAATTAATTAATTAATAAAAACAGTGCCAGAACAGTCATTTTTTTGTCACTTCACCTTACAAAATGCATAATATCAAGTGATCAAAAAGTCATATGTACCTCAAAATGGTACCAATGAAAATGTCACCTCTCCCCGCAAAAAATGAGCTCCCAAAAAATAAATAAATGATAGCTTTCAGAAAATGATGATTTTTCTTTATAAAAATGCTTAGTGAAAAAGTGGTAAAACGTAAAAAGAAGTATATAAACTTGGTATCTCTGTAATCATACTAACCAGCAGAATAAATATAACGTGTAATTTTTCCCATGCAGTGTACATCGCAACAGCAAAACCCAAAACACAATGACAGAATTGCTGCATTTCTTTATCCTTCTTCCCAAAATGTGATTCAAAAGTTGTATCTGCCTCAAAATAGAACCAATTATGATGGGAACTCATCTTACAATAATATAAGTCCTCACACAGCGAAAAACGTAGCTATAGTGGTACCCCAGAGAATGTGGTGCCCATAAAACAATCAATCAAAGCCATATGGTCCTCCTTCCCTTCTGAGTCCTGTGGTGTGTCCTTACAGCAGTTTACGACCACATATGGGATGTTGCCTTATTCAGTAGAAAATAGGTAACAAATTAAGGGATGCTTTTTCTCCTGTTACCCCTTTTAAAAATAAAAAATTTAGGGCTAAAGCAACATTTTATCGGAAGAAATAAAACATTTCAAGTGTTTCTAAATTCCATAAAATGCCTGTGGGGTCAAAATTGTCAGTACACCCCTTATTAAATTCGGGAGGGGTTTAATTTCCAAAATTGGGTCACATTTTGGGGGTTTCTACTATATCGGGTGCTTCAGGGTCTTTTAAAATACAACATGGCATCCAAAAACCATATGGTGTTCCTTGCCTTCTGAGCCACTGCCACTGCAGTTTACATCCACATATAGGGTGAATCAGGGTAATACATACTGAGGTTTATTTTTCTGTTAACCTTTGCTGTGTTACAAGATAAATTTTGATTAACATAAAAAAATCTGCAAAACAAAGGAAATTTTGAAATGTCACCTCCATTTTTCTTGTGGAACACCTCAAGTTCTACCAAAGTTTGTAACATCAGTTTTGAATAATTTGAGTGGTGTAGTTTCTAAAATGTGGTCAATTATTGGTGGTTTATATTACATAAGCCCCTCAAAATCACTTTATAACTGACTTGGTGCTTAAAAGGTAGCTTTGGAAATTTTCTTGAAAATATTAAAAATTGCTTCTAAAACTCTTAGCCTTTTAATGTCTTAAAAGAATAAAATTACATTTACAAAATGAGACAAGTAGACATAAGTGGGTTATGTTAATTGATAACTATTTTATGAGATATTGCTATCTGTCTTAAAAGTAGAGAGTAGAGAAAAAGTAGATTGTTTCTATAAATAAAGGAAAAAAATATTGACCCAAGTTTACCTCTAACATGAAGTATAATGTGTCACCAGAAAAAAAATATCAGAATCGGTTAGATAAGTAAAACTATTCCAGACATATTGCCACATAAAGTGACACTTATCAGATTTGCAAAAATAAGCCTGGGCAGGAAGGTGAAAAATGTCCTTCGGTACAAGGGGTTAAATAACCTCTAGTTGATAATCGCTAACTCAGAGCCAGAACCATGTAACCATAGGCAACAAATCTGGGCAGATTCCTGCCATATTACACTTCCGATTCCAATGCCTGGGGAGTCCAGAGCGCTCCTTGGCTCCCTCCCAACCATACCAGAGCCACCATTAACACCAACTCCAAGGACCCCCCACCGCCATGGCAAAACTGACCTAATACGAAACCCCCCAATTCATCACTCACATGCAATCCTTGCAATCCTAAGCGTGAGTGGGGGCCTGCTGCTGCTAGTGTGCCCTGCAAAATGGCCACTTTTCCATGCCCCTGCCCTGCTTTTAAAATTGTCTCTCCCCTCCCACCAGCTAAACCACCCCCAAGGTTGGAATTTCTGTCAATCAAACCTCTCCCCTCCCTCCAAACCTAGTCATGCAGGCCTCCCTCCAGGTCCGCAGCACTGGTCCAGCCTGATTTGTACAGTACTACTTGTTTTTTCCTATGTACTTGGTGTACCAGTGCCTGCGATTTTTCTTTTGAACATTGCACTGCGCATGTGCCAATACATGACATGCACAGTGCAAACAGTTCTCAGCCGTTACTGCTACCAAGAGTCTGAACTAAAGGGACCATCTAGAATAAAAATACTCAACTGTTATATCCCCTGCTACTCTAAGGGTACAGCAACACAGCCAGTTTTCCTGATACCGTTTTGGAAACCAAAATCAGGAAGGATTTATAAAAGGAGAAAACGTATACAGTAAATGACAGATACAACTTCTCTTCTGGAGCAGCAGGAAAGTAACTGATGAGAAATGTGTGTTTTTTTTTTTTTTTTTGCATATGCTGCTGCCATATTCTTTTTCAGTACTGGGTAACTCCTTTAATTTTGGAGTTTTTATAATTCAGGAGTATTTTGAGAACGGGGTGCATGGTTTCTAGAAGGGGTGGAGTGTATGTCTGTAAAAATGTGGGTCTGTTCGTTATTTTTGGTTCAGTTGTCCAGACAAAATTGAAGAGGAAGTTTGCAACCCTGGACCTGACTCCTAGTGTCTAAATTGTATATTAGCCTGTAATTCTGTGGTCTTTTTTTTTTCTTTTGTTTGTTCATGATCCCTCTGAATTGTGAAGCACTGTGGAATATGGTGGTGCTATATAAGGATTATTTTATTTTTTTAAAGAATTTAACATTCCATAAGCACCTGGACCTGGTGCTTTCTCTTTTCTCAGTATTTTAATGCCCTTTCTTAGCTCATCCAGAAAAATTTGTGGGTCCATTTTCTGCTTTTGATTTACCCTCTCTGATCTTGTGACAAGAAATTAAAAAAATTGCTTGTATCTTCCTCTTGTGGCACGACAACTTTTGTGTCCTGAGATAGATCATATAACTTTTGACATTATAATGTAAACGCTTGTTAACAATAAACTGGCCGATCGCCTGGTGTAATACAGGCTTCAGACAAATCGTCTCTTATAGCCTTTGTCAAAATCATCTCTTTGAGCTTTGTCATCCTATTTCTTATTTCCTGTAAGATGCCTATGAGCAGGGGCATAACTAAAAAAGGCTCGGCACAACAGCAAACTTTTGAATGGGCCCCCCTAACTGTCAATTGTACTCTTATTAACCTTAACCCTTTCGCATGTACGGTGCTGGAGAGATGGGTAAACATGGTGCCCACTTGTGCTTGCAGCAGGCGCCCTAGCTGGCTGGTCTCCGCTGTTTCAATGACCGCAACCAGCAATAATGCCAATCACGGTCATTAAAGCCTTTAGATGCAGTGACCAAGTGTACTTCCAGGTTTCTTACTGGCATCTACTGCGGCCAATGAGGATGCCGGTAATTGGTTTTAATACCCTGCTTGGTCTGAAAAGACCCAGGGTATTGGAGCTGCAATTCTTATTTTGGCCAGCATTGGGAGGCCAAAAAAATAAATGAGCAATTCTAGTACAATTATGGATCTATATGAAACATAATGATACCGAATAAAAAAAAAATTGTGAGTCTTGTAGCCTCAAACATGAGCTACCAAACCATAAAAAAGTAAAAAAAAGTACAAAAAGATATAAAAAATTACATTACTAAGGGTACTTTCACACCTGCAGCAGAGAGATCCGGCAAGCAGTTCCGTCGCCGAAACTGCCTGCCGGAGCAGGCAAAATGTATGCTAACTGATGGCATTAGTAAGACTGATCAGGATCCTGATCAGTCTTAAAAATGCCTGATCAGTCGAAAAAATGCATTGAAATGCCGGATCCGTCTTTCCGGTGTCATCCGGCAAAACGGATCCGGCATTTATTTTTTTCACCTTTTTTTCAGTCTGCGCATGCAGTGACGGATCTGGCGTTCAGGCAAGTCTTCAGTTTTTTTCGCCGGAGATAAAACCGTAGCATGCTGTGGTTTTCTCTTTTGCCTGATCAGTCAAAACGACTGAACTGAACTGAAAACATCCTGATGCAAACTGAACGGATTACTCTCCATTCAGAATGCATGGGGATAAAACTGATCAGTTCTTTTCCGGTATAGAGCCCCTGTGATGGAACTCTATGCCGGAAAAGAAAAACACAAGTGTGAAAGTACCCTAAGTGCCGCAATGCATGCATGCACAATCCTCTTCCCCTCTGCAGGTGCCAAATCTCCATACAGAGTGATATATTATATAAGTTAATGGGATATTCAATCCAGATAGGTGCAGTGCCACAATATAGAGAGTCAGAAAAATATAATATGCAATTGCAGAGCAATTGAGCAATTGATGAGCAGAAAGGGTTCCCCAGGACCCCACCTCCCTCTATTGAATTGCTCAACTTAAGCGGTTATGCCATGATTGATGTAAAAATTTAAATCAGACATCATATAGTACATGACAATACCTTTCTAACAAAGCTAGAACCAGCGCTGTACCTCACATGGGTCCAGAGATCTCCACATTCACTGCTCCAATTGCTCTACTAGATTATCATCAGCCTGGCAGTTCAGGGGGTCTTTTCCGCTGCAGCTCTGTTACTGCCATAGCTTCTAAAAGAACATATGGCTGGTGGCAGTTGAAGATTTAAACTGAGCATGTTCTACCAGTTCAGTAAGACGGACAAAAAATAAGGAAAAGAGCAAACAGCAGGTGGCTCTATACAGATAGATTTTAGTGAATAACTCAGGGGCTATCCTAAATGTTTAATTACATGCAATTGCAAAAGTATTCAGATCCAGGTGCTGGTTTAAAAAGTTTGAATATGTTTTGTGACACAACCCTGACATATCCCCATTTTCACCCAGGCATCCCCTGAATCGCGCAGTGCAAAGGCTTTTTTAGAGACCCAGTGACGTACTGGGCTCTCCATGGGTAAAGCTAGGCAGAGGCTAGTAAGCCCAGTGACGTCGCCGGCACTAATGGGTGGGTTTTAGTGCTGCCCTACCCTGTAAAACGGCTAGGGCAATGCTAAAGCCCGCCCATCAGTGCCGGTGGCATCATCGGCAACACTGCTAGGTGGAAGCATCTGCCTAGCAGTGTAAAAAATATAAACAAACAGCCCTTGCCCTGCACGATACAGCGCAGGGAAAGGGAGAGCTTTGGTGCATGAAATGCTCCAATGCTCATATCAGGGGGCTGCCTGGTTAAAAATGTGGATATGTCTGGGTTCAACTCTGAACGCGAACGACCCCTTTAAGGTTGCAATGAAAATGTGTGTACTGGAGCTTGCTGCTCAGTTGTGACTTTGACCCCAGGACTACAGAGGTTGCGCTGCCTGCTACTGACCTCTGTGTACAAGCTACAGCCCCAGTCATTGCTCCTGGCACCCGCACTTCCATGTCCTGACTGAAGAAGATGGCAGTAAGCACGCCTCCTTCATAGACATAGACATAGAATGTGTCGGCAGATAAGAACCATTTATCTAGTCTGCCCAATATACTAAATACTATGGATAGCCCCTGGCCCTATCTTATATGAAGGATGGCCTTATGCCTATCCCATGCATACTTAAACTCCTTCACTGTATTTGCAGCTACCACTTCTGCAGGAAGGCTATTCCATGCATCCACTACTCTCTCAGTAAAGTAATACTTCCTGATATTACTTTTAAACCTTTGCCCCTCTAATTTAAAACTATGTCCTCTTGTAGCAGTTTTTCTTCTTTTAAATATTCTCTCCTCTTTTACCTTGTTGATTCCCTTTATGCATTTAAAAGTTTCTATCATATCCCCTCTGTCTCGTCTTTCTTCCAAGCTATACGTGTTAAGGTCCTTTAATCTTTCCTGGTAAGTTTTATCCTACAATCCATGTACCAGTTTAGTAGCTCTTCTCTGAACTCTCTCCAAAGTATCAATATCCTTCTGGATATACGGTCTCCAGTACTGAGCACAATACTCCAAATGAGGTCTCCCTAGTGCTCTGTAGAGCGGCTTGAGCACCTCCCTCTTTCTACTGGTAATTCCTCTCCCTATACACCCAAGCATTCTGCTAGCATTTCCTGCTGCTCTATGATATTGTCTGCCTACCTTTAAGTCTTCTGAAATAATGATCCCTATCCCTTTCCTCAGATACTGAGGTTAGGACTATATCACTGATTTTATATTCTGCTCTTGGGTTTTTACGTCCCAGGTGCATTATCTTGCACTTATCAACATTAAATTTTAGTTGCCAGATTTTTGACCATTCCTCTAGTTTTCCTAAGTCCTTTTACATTTGGTGTATCCCTCCAGGAACATCAACCCAGTTACAAATCTTTGTGTCATAAGCAAAAAGACACACCTTACCATTGAGGCCTTCTGCAATTTTGCTGATAAAGATATTAAACAATATGGGTCCCAGAACAGATCCCTGAGGTACCACACTGGTAACAAGACCTTGGTCTGAATATACTCCATTGATTACAACCCTCTGTTGCCTGTCCCTCAGCCACTGCCTAATCCATTCAACAATATGGGAGTCCAAGCCCAAAGACTGCACTTTATTGATAAGCCTTCTATGTGGGACAGTATCAAAAGCCTTACTAAAGTCTAGATAAGCGATGTCTACTGCACCTCCTCCATCTATTATTTTAGTCACCCAATCAAAAAAAAATAATCAATAAGATTAGTTTGACATGATCTCCCTGAAGTAAACCCATGCTGTTTTTCATCTTTCAATCCATGGGATTTTAGATAGTCCACAATCCTCTCCTTAAGTATGGTTTCCATTAATTTCCCCACTATTGATGTCAGGCTTACTGGCCTATAGTTGCCCGATTCCTCCCTACTACCTTTCTTGTGAATGGGCACATCATTTGATAATTTCCAATCTTCTGGGACGACTCCTGTTGCCAGTGATTGGTTAAATAAATCTGTTAATGGTTTTGCTAGTTCACCGCTGAGCTCTTTTAATAGCTTTGGGTGTATCCCATCAGGCTCCCGTGACTTAGTTGTATTAATTTTAGACAGTTGACTTAGAACCTCTTCCTCTGTAAAGACACATGCATCAAAAGATTCATTAGTGTTAAGCAAAATACTAGTATTTGGCTGTATTTGTGAGAGGAGAGGCTGATTACACGGCTACTTACTTGCACCTGTGAGGCCAGGCTGGGTGGGTACTAGGCTATTTATAGGCTCCTGTAGGCCTAGGCTGACGACGGGTCAGCTGATTTCACCCACCCACCCACGCCATCTTACAGTCACTTCATATAGGGGTGGCCCCCTTTAGGCTACCCTACAGCAGCAGTTACGGCACAATTCTACTGCTTGTTGAAGATAGGGTTAGATAGGTTAGGGACACCTTTCTGATAGCCGATCCGAACACAAGTCTTCTTTCCTAACTGAGGTCCTTCTCCTTCATTTTCCTTTGTAAAAACTGAACAGAAGTATTCATTGAGGCAGTCAGCTAGTTCTTTATCTTCTTCCATATACCTTCCTTCTTTTGTTTTTAATTTGGTAATTCCTTGTTTTAGTTTCCTTTTTTCATTTATGTATCTGAAGAATGCCTTATCGCCTTTTTTCCCTGACTGAGCTAATTTCTCTTCTGCCTGTGCTTTAGCTCTTATAACTTGTTTGGCCATTCTCTGCCTAATCTTATAAATTTGTCTGTCATCCTCGTTTTTTTTTTTTTTTTATAATTCCTAAATGCTATCTTTTTGTTTTTAATGATTTTGGCCACTTCTGCTGAGTTCCACAGTGGTCTCTTCATTTTTTTGCTTTTACTGACAAGCCTAATGCAATTTTCTGTTGCCTTCAATAGTGCCACTTTTAAGTAGTCCCATTTCTCCTGGACGCCAATGAAACTGTTCCAGTCTGATAGGGACTCGTATACCACTAATCTAATTTTAGAAAAGTCAGTTTTTCTAAAATCTAAAACTTTAGTTTTTGTGTGGTGTGACTTATAGTAAACCACACTGACTGGTGATCACTAGATCCCAAGCTTTCCCCTACAGTAATATGAGATACCAAATTCCCATTTGTGAATGCTAAATCTAAAATGGCCTCCTTTCGGGTTGGCTCCTCCACTACTTGCTGTAGAGATAATCCCAGTAGGGAATTTAGAATATCTGTACTCCTGGCAGAACTAGCTATTTTGGTTTTCCAGTTTACATCTGGAAGATTGAAGTCTCCCATAATGATAACTTCCCCCTTCAATGTCATTTTAGCTAATTCCTCAACTAGTAGATCATCTAATTCTTTGACTTGGCTAGGTGGTCTATATATCACACCTACACGAGTTACCTTATGATTATCAAGCTGCAAGGTAACCCAAACTGACTCTAAATTGTTCTCGCTAACTTGTATCAAATTAGATTTTATGCTATCTTTCACATACAGGGCCACCCCTCCCCCTTCTTGCCTTCTCTGTCTTTCCTGTATACAGAGAACCCTGGTATTGATATATCCCAGTCATTACTCCCCTTGAACCACGTCTCAGTATCAGCCACTCCATGTTCTACCCTCTTTCTCTGACTGCCCTCTGCTGCTGTCAGCCCCCGCTGGCTCCTCCTCGTTATCACATGTTAGGACAGAATCAGTTCTGACACTGATAAGCACTAGCCCCTAGTAGTGCATTTCGACTCTTTTTAGTAATCCTGATCATTTAGCTCAGCTCACAAAAAGAACTGGCTCTTTCGGTTCTCAAATGGCTCTTCTTTTAGTAGAACTTACGACTTTTATTATTCTGAGAAATGTAGAAATATTTTTTATTGGCATGCTGTATATTGTGCCATATAACAAATATAAAAAGAAAATAACAATGTGAAAACAGAAGGATTAAACCATTTCAACGGTGAAACATGTATTTAGGGCACACAGTCATTGCCAACCCCACATGGCTGATTGGTGTATGTGGACTGAGGACAAGGAGGGCTCAATAAGGACATCATAGTTCACGCCTATCCTTAGAACGGAGTGAAGGAGGGCACACCACAAATGCACAGCCGCCCTCTATTTATCCCTACGGGAGCTGCGAAAATAGCCAAGTGCTGACTCGTCTATTTCCATTAGCTCCAAAGAAGTGAATGAAGCGGTGGCCTTGAATGGTCGGTGCATTACCCATTCATTTCCATGGGACTGTCGAAAATAGCCAAGCCTACCGCTCGGCTATTTTCAGCGATCCTTCATTTTGTGTGCTCAATTCTACAGATAAGTACAGGTACATATCCTAGCGATATGCCCCCAATGTCTGAGGTGAGACACCCCCTTTAATCATCACAAGACTAGTAGGGCTGGACTGCTGATTCCTCCCTGAAACCTTGCCTTTCCTGCTTAATTATTCTCTGCAGACTACCACTGCCCTCTTCCCTGTCTGTGTTTTCAGATTACTCTCGCTTTGGAGCTGGCTCCAGGGTTGCCAATGGTCCTGAAATTTCTGGACAGTCGGTAAAAATAGGCGTCCGTGGAAAAAATAGACCTGTCCATGATTTTTTTTTAGCCCAGTGGTACTTGACTAGATTATTTTGGTGGTAATTATCATCATTTTACAGTTCACAGTAAATGCAGGTAATGATCAGTATATTGAGATATAAACATGGATTACTTATAATATTTATCATTCATTATGTTTTTCCCATTTGTCCGTAAAAAATCTTGACTGTCTGTGATTTTGGGATATGCTATCCAGAAAAAATATAAATTATGGTTAGCAACACTGTCTGGCTCCAATCATTTTTCTACTAACTCAGTTGTGTACTACTCAAGTTGGGGACCTGGGCTGCCGGCCCCTCTAATGCCACGGCTGCCATTGCAGTAGTTCTGCCACTGTAGAAGCTGTTCTGTGTATTGCAGCAAAGTCCCATTCAATATCAACATCAAGATAGCCATTTCTTTTTCTTTACAATCAAACCCTCTGGGTGAAGGATACCGCTATGTAACCTCCAACACAGGCCTCTATAAGGCTTATATGTTCTGAGTGAATACGCCTGATGGAAGCCAGCAACGCCGTGTAGACTCAAACAGTCATAAAAGCATTGCTAATGCAGTGTCCTACTCGTGTATGTGGGTACTGCAAAGTTGTTATATTATATGTTATATCATGCTGTATTGCACTCTTATGTAAGATCCCTGCTAACAGGCTGATAGGTGTAATTCACACATTCCACCACTAGATGGGAAAGCACCACAGTATATATAGTTCAGGTCAGGCCTAGTTAGTGGAGTTAGAGAGTGTGGAAGTTGAGGAGTAGTAGGAGTGTGCAAAGTCACAAAGGAGGACATTAGCCATTTTCCTAGGCTTTCAGGCACCTTTGTATAGAGGTGAAGGACGAATAGCTTCCGGCAGCCTCACCGTTATTTACTACAAGTACAGAGAGTACATCTGTTTGTTACATTGAAGTAGAACAGTAGGGTCAGAAGCCACCGTTTACTGAGGTCGGGCTCAGGCAAGGAGCTGCATATCTCTCTACACAGCCTGAAGTTCTAGCCACCCATACAGCCTGTTACCTGGATTTACAGCATACCACCATCAACCTGCATATAAGACTGTTTATTGTCGGATGTCAATTGCGTACAGTAAAGTTCCTGGTTGGAGTTCACTACTGGCTTCTTCCTCATTTGCACACCAAATACCCTCATCATTTTGCACCACCAAGGTGCTGGCGTCACGATTTTACTCACTTCAGGGGCCCAGCCGCACAAGCACGCTGAAATCCAGTCACCATCAAGGGCACCTCAATCACCACCTGGCCGGTGTCCCCTGTAGAAGAATGTGCCCCGGAGAATCTGGTGCTGTTCTCCCCTTCACCGCAGCCCGGCCCAGGGAGCGTCAAAACTGTGAGTAAAGAACTAGCTGCCACTATTCCTCGGAACACTGTCACCTCACAAGTTGTACCCCTGTGGCCTGGGTGTTGCACTAATTGCAATAAAAGTAAAGTAATCACAGGCCCCCACCATCTTATGATGTCATCAACTCTAGTAAACCTAATACAAATACCAGCAGTGCCAGGTATGATGACATCACAAAGCACATGACTTCACAATTGGTGCAGAATGTCCAAAGTTCTAAACCACAATCACTTTAGCTTGACAGCTTGAAGAGGACAAGTCCAGAGGAGCGGGACCTGCATTTTGTGTTAGATTGTAAGCTCTTATGGGGCAGGTTTTGTACTGAACATTAGACTGTAAGCTCTTAGGATCAGGGCATGTATTGTATATTAGATTGTCAGCTCTGAGGAGCAGGGTTTCTATTGTTCTATTAGACTGTAAGATCCGAGGAGCAGGACATGCATTGTATTTTAGATTGTAAGCTCTTAGGAGCAAGGAATTAATTGTATATTAGATTGTAAGCTCTAAAGATCAGGGCATGTATTGTATCTTAGATTGTAAGCTCTTAGGAGCAGGTTGTCTCTTTCCTTCCAGGGTCAGCTCTCCGGAGCTTTATATTACATACATATATACAGCAATATGCAGCAGGACAGATCTAATCCAGGGAATTATCCGATCGCCACATCTGGGGTCAGGAAGGAATTTTTTTCCCCCCTGAGGTAGAAATCTCCGGGGGGTTTGTTCGCCTTCCTCTGGATCTTTGGATCTGGTGGCTCTCATCTCAGGAAAGTCCTGTGGTCTCCCCCGGACCTGACCTGAGAGTCACTGTGATCCCTGTTTAATTAAAGGGCCAGTAATATTTTATTACAATGTTGCTTATTGCTATTCCAATAAAAAATAAATAAAATAAATAATTAAAAAAATGCTATCTTGTGATGTTTGTTTTTGTCTGGATCCTTTATATGGTGACCATAAAGAGAGTGATTATTGCTGCTCAATATTCCTAAACTACACATAGCTGTTGATCCAACATATAATAAAGTACATCGTTTTCTAAACACATGGCGGCAGCTGCAGGACCAGGTACTATAGGGAGCTCCATTATAATAAAGTATATAATCTCCTAAACACATGGCGGCAGCTGCTGCAGGACCAGGAACTATAGGGAACTCCATTATAATAAAGCGTATTATCTCCTAAAAACATGGCGGCAGCTGCTGCAGGACCAGGATGTATAGAGGACTACATTATAATAAAGTGTATTATCTCCTAAACACATGGCGGCAGCTGCTGCAGGACCTGGAAGTATAGAGCAATCCATTATAATAAAGTGTATTATCTCCTAAACACATGGCGGCAGCTGCTGCAGGACCAGGAACTATAGGGGGCTCCATTATAATAATGTGTATCATCTCCTAAACACATGGCGGCAACTACCGCTGTCCCAGAAACTATAGGGGACACCATATACAGAGAACAGATCACATATATCCATAGATGATGTCATAATGTCAAATGCCCTCTCAGTTTACATTAGAAGTATTACGGGGTCCAATCTCTCTGATGGGGGGCACTTTGTATGTGCCCTCATGCCTACACAGCATATTACCGTAAGAAGATTAAAGCCTGGATCCACAAGAGCAACAAAATATAGTAGACAAGGTGCCTGACCAACATGCTCAGACGCTTGAAATGTTAATACATTTTTTTCAAATGCAAAAAAAACTTTTACATTGGTTGCTAATTGTCCTGAGTCTTGTGAAGTACTTTTTTCTCCTTTAATCTCAAACACCAGTGATGGGATTGCTGTGGTCTTGTTGCTGCTGATTACTGACATGTGGTATCACAGGACATCCTGAATATTTCCTCTTCCTTTTCCAGAATTACTTAATAATGCAACAGTTTTGGGAAAACCTGGAAGTCAGGGGTGTACACATATCTCACAGGGCCTCATAAAAACATTATGGGCCCACCTTTCCCACCCAGTTTCCTAGTACACATTTCAATCACAACCATGCAATGCAGAATGTACAGCGCACCACCCCAAATTTCTGATTCATTTTTCTTTTCTTTCTTTTTTATTTTATTAGGCAAAAGAAATTTCAATTAAAAATTGTAATACATTTTTTTTTTCCATTAAGTGTCTATAACAGTGTGATATTTTAATTCTCGTGGCAATTTTCTTACAAATTAAATCATGTAAAAATTCAGGAGTATCTATAAGGAAAAGGTGACTATTCGTAGTGCTAGAGAGTGCTGACCTCAATTGAAAGTATGCGTACCAAGCCACCTCACCTAAATTTGCCCTTTGCCTTAACTCCATAAGGGGCAGGATTTGACCACCACTGAGCACCTGATGTAGGTACTGAACCTTCTTGGTCCTCCAATATTGGCAGCAGGTTAAATCATTTAAATTCAAGAGCTTTGAGTTGTGCCATAGTGGGGTGCAGATAAGTGATGCCTTAACTCCACACCAACTCCTTATAACCAGCCAAGTCTTTATTGCCATTCTGCAGAAAAGTGTATACCCAGTCTGTGTGTTTGATAAATAATCAGACTCCAGTACGGTAAAAATTTTTTTTTGCCATATCTTAATCTTGGCCCTCAACTTTGTCAACAAGGGAATCAGGTTGAGTTGTAGATATTCCTGAGGTTTGGCAGAAACTGAAATCCCCAGGTACTTAATTGAATCAGAAATTGTTAACTGGTTATCCCAATCGCCTCGCAGCTCGTCTATAGGGAGGAGAACAGTTTTATCCCAGTTGATCTCCAAGCCCGACGGATCGGAGAAAAGACCAACCAGGTCCATTATGCGGGGAAGAGTGGTTTCTGTTTGATGGATAAAGACCAAGATGTTGTCTGCATAGAGGGATACCCGGTCGTGCTTCCCCATTGTGCCGAAACCAGCCACCTTCGAGTCCTGCCTTATACTAGCTGCTAAGGGTTCAATATAAATATTAAATAAAAGGGGGGAAAGGGGGCAACCTTGACGGGTGCCTCTTCCTAAGGTAAAGCTCTCTGTCGTCGTATCATTGATCCTAATCCTGGCAACTGGAGAGTTGTATAATAGCTGAACCATCGCCATAAATCTAGGACCAAAGCCCATTTTTTTCATCACCTCCCATAGAAAAGTCCACTCCACCCTGTCGAAGGATTTTGTAGCGTCCAACGACAGGATGGAGCGGTCGCCACACCCCGGGGACTGAATATTCATAAATAGCCTGTGCAGGTTATGATGGGTGCCCCTTTTTGGCATAAATCCATTTTGGTCTGGGTGGATGATAGTGGATATAACCCGCGCAAGCCTCCTGGCCAAAACTTTTGAAAGTAGCTTAGCATCAGTATTTAGTAAGGATATTGGTCTATAGGAGCTCAATTCTGCCGGGTCTTTGTCCTTTTTAGGAATTAAAACAATAAGAGCCTCCATCATAGACCGTGGTAAACCCCGTCCCTGTGTTGCTTGGGAAAAAACCTCTAACATTTGGGGAAGGATCACCTCACTATATTTACGATAAACCTCGTATGGAAGGCCGTCCGCCCCTGGCGACGAGTTCCCCGAGACAGACCCCAACGCCTCCTGGAGCTCCGAAAGAGATAGCTCCTCCTCCAGATATTCTGTTTGAGCTTCATTTAGGGTAGAAAGTGGAATCCTCTCCAAGAACCGCACCGCCAGATCAGACGACAAGCCAGAGGAGGAGCTATACATCTGAGTAAAGTATTGTAGAAAGGTGTCCTTAATTCCTTCTGGATCTGTTATAATTTCCCCCTCAGTGTTACGAATCAAAGCAATAGATTGATTTTTCTTATCTTGTTGTGTAATTATCCTGGCTAACAGCTTACCAGGGCGTCCAGACTCCGAAAAATATTTTAACTCCTTAAAGAATACTCTATGATTTGCTTTCTCTATTACATATTTCTCTAAAGAGCAGCTAGCCTTCTGCATCTCTTCCCTATTATACTCAGTAGGTTGATTGGTAAATCGCTCGGTAGTAAGTGCAGCAGTCTTGACCAGTTCCTCCTCCTTTTTCTTAAATGTTCTCTTTACTGCGGCTATCTCGCTTATAAAAACCCCCCTCAAGTATGCTTTCAAAGCATCCCATACTATATTGATGTCAGCAGAGGGTAGGTTCACCTCCCAAAAGGAGGATATCAGTAGTTTAATAGATTGAAGGTTCTCCATAATAGTGAGCCAATATGGATTCAACTTGAATCCTAGCCCCCTGTTAGCCTGATTCTCCCCAGTGCAAACTTCCACTAGTACGGGTGAGTGGTCCGAAACTGTTCTTACCCCATATCGTATCTTCCGGATATTGCCCAGGTTACTCTCATTGGTAAATGCTAAATCAATCCTAGACATTGCTCTGCCACCCCTGCTGACGCAAGAGTATACTCTTTTTCCACCGCCAAGATGTTCCCATATATCCACCACTCCAACCTCCAAGCAGAACTGTGGCAGCGGGGAATTGCAAAAATTCCTCCTCCGTTCTGCATCTAATGTAAATCTGTCTTTATTAGGGTCCATGACCGCATTAAAGTCCCCCATCAGAACTAACCGGCATTCTGGTCTCTTTTCAGAGAAACGTATTAACTGGATCAATGGGTACATTGAGAAAGGCGGAGGAATATAAAAAAAAAGCGAGGATGTAACTATGGCCCTGCAGCTTACCGTACAAGAAGATAAATCTTCCTTGATCATCTATATGAGATTCTATGGGGGTGAAGTCAACAGAGTTATGAATCAGAACTGAGACGCCCCTAGAAGAACTGCTAAAAGTAGAATGATAGGATTGGGAATACCATCCCGTTGTCAGACGGGACACGGTTTCTTTAGTAAGATGGGTTTCTACTATGCATATAATTGCTGGAAGATATCTTTTTAATGCATCCATAATAGCTTGCCTTTTTGACCCTCTCCCCAAGCCCTCTAACATTCCATGATACAATTCTAGTGGACATCAATCAGGGCCACACAAAAAAAAAACAAAAAAAACATACCTGCAAGGTGGGTTCCATCTCCCCTTCCCTCCCATCCCCCCTCTCCGTTGATCCGCCTGATCTAGTCAGCGAACCTCTAAACTCCGGCCATTCTCCCCCACCCCAGCCCCGCCTCCCCTCCATCCCTTCAGTTCTAGTAGTACACAATTTCAGATACCAGATTGATCCATCCAGTCTAACGCTTGTTGTGGTGTTTAAAAACAAAAAAAAAAGAGTTCCCGTTATGGATCACTCTTATTCTCTACAGTATCCAGCGAAACTATTTAATCTCTTTGGACGCCAAGCGTTTCTTTATCTCTATGAACTTTCTTCTTTTTTCCTGGGTCTGCCGAGCAAAATCAGGAAAAAAGAGCAGTTTGGTGCCCTGATATTCAATAGGTGTACATTCTCTTGCTCTTCTCAATATCATGTCTCTGTCAGCGGATATTAATAATTTCATTAAAATTGCATGCGGCGGCCTCCCTGGAGTAGGTTTCCCTCCTGGGATTCGGTGGGCTCTTTCTATCTGAGGCATAGAAGAAAAATAATTGCTACCAAAGATATGCAAAACCACATCTTTAAGTTGTTCCTCTAGATGTCGGCCTTCAGCTCCTTCTGGGAAACCAATTATGCGAACGTTGTTTCGCCTTGACCCGTTTTCTAGGTCCTCCAGCTTGTTTTGTAATACTTGATTTTCTGAAGCAAGAAGCAGAGTTTTAGATTTTATCATATCCATATCGGTTTGCAAAGAGTCAATTGTTTTTTCCACATTAAGGACTCGATCACGGATTTCTACCAGGTCTTCTCTTATTAGAGAAATGTCGCTCTGCACTGACCCTAATTGAATGTACATCCCTTGCACTAAAGTGCCGTTGTTTTCCACGGCACAAAGGATTTTATTCAAAACAGAGGGGTCGTATTCAGTTCGCATTTGTGCAGAGAGACCTTCCTCTCCTACCTCCTGATCTGCCTCCGCTGATCCGTCTTCGGAAAGTTCATCAGTTTGGGGAGTTTTAACAGATTTCTTCAAATTAGCAGAGAGTTTTGTTTTAGCTGAGTTCTTGTCATTTAAAAAGGGCGATTTCAAGAACTTATCGATTTTATTCTCTGGAGTCTTAGACCCCAGCTTTGTTGCAGAGAAGTCCACTGACCGTCGCTTGGGGGCCATTCTCTTCCCTTTTCTCTTTTCACCGTCTTTTTTTTTTTTCCCCTTCCTTCTTTTCTCCCCTTTTCCTCTTCTCTCTTTCCTCCCCCTTTTTTTTTTCTTTTTTTCCCTTTTTTTCCCTTTCCCTCTCTTTCCCTCCCCTCTTCCCTCCCCTCTTCCCTCCTTCTCTCCCCTTCCCTCTTTTTTTTCCCCCTCTGTTTTCTGTTTCCCTCCCCCTATTTCTTTACCTTCCTTTTCTTTTGGTTTATACTCTCCTTTGTGGCCCCTTTGCTTCTTTCTCCCCCTCTCTTATTCTTCCCTTTTTTGCTCCCTAATTTCACCTCAGTACAGCAGGGAGGCAACAAAGTGATAACAGAAAATCACAATTTGCTATTTTTTTTTCTCACGTGTGTAAACACCCAGTGAAAGGAGGCAAGGATCCTCACAGGCCGCCAGGATAGCGAGGGTCCAAATGACAAACAGTCCAGTTGGTCCGGGTGGCCACTTCAAGCCGAGGGAGAAGGAGAATCGGGATCCGTAGAGAAAGGCAGCAAGCAGATAATCCCACCGGTCGCCAGCAGGGGGAGCAGACGGCAAGCAAAACAGCAAACAGTGAAGCAGCTGAGTCCAAACACACGCCGCACACCAGCATAGGAGAACAGGAACCAGCGAAGGCGAGGAGCAGGAGATCCGGGCAAATCCAAACCCAGGGACAGAGAAGGAGCACGCCAGCGGCAACAACCAGCACCAGCAGCAAACAAAACAACCGGCAGACAGCAGCAGACCGGCAAAAGTCCACAGGAAGCAGGCGCTCCACTCCCAAACAATCAAGAGAAGCAACTGCAGCGTCAAGGTACTCAGGAGCGCTCAGCGCTCAGGACATCCGCTGATCGGTCGGAGCATGGAGCATGGAGGGAGGAGGCCAACGGGGGGGGGGGGGGGGGGAGGGAGAGCGAGACGTGCTCACGTCATCACGCCGTCCCTTTGGATGTTCTTTCTCCAGGACAGAGATCCTGGTCTTCTTTACTTTCAGAGGTGGAGAGGACTTAGAGCCTCCTCTGACTGCCCACGCTGTGGCGATTCCGGGGCAGATCACTTACACCTGTTCTGGGACTGCCCAATGGTGGGCAGGTATTGGAGACCGGACCAAATTGGTTTGGACCAAAAACTTAACATTGACGTTCCTTTGTCCCATAGGATATGGGTCCTGGGAGACTTATCGGAGGTCAATTGTCAGTCTATAAAACGTCAACTGCTAATCAAGGTGATGTTTTCAGCCAGGCTTCTCATTTCTAGATCATGGTTTTGCTCCTCTGTTCCAGACTGTAATAATTGGCTGGGCTTGGTTGAGAAAGTGAAAAACTACGAGAGGATTTTGTATAAGCAAAGAGGATTTTATCTAAAGTGGGGTAAACTGTGGAAAGACTGAGACACGGTTAATTAATTAGGACTCCTATTGCCCCTTTTTTTTTTTTTTCTGTTGTTTTTCATGCAAGGTGGGGGGGGATGCTGGGGTGGGTGGGGGTAGATCTCATTAGTCTGGTCTTTTCGACATGAACTGTAATTGTTGTAAAATATGAAGCTATACTTGAGTATTGGAGAATCTCTAGTAATGTTGAGGGACGGCAGGACCTACTGGCATTAAACATTGGCTAAATTATTATTTTTTATTTTTTTTGACCTATCCATAACACTGTGTGGTCTTCTTTCTTTTGGGCGGGGGTCCGGGGCTCGGGACTTCGGGGGGGGGGGGGGGGGGGGGCGGGCATCGGGTGCGACCCGAGGCGCGCCTCTCCTTGTCAGACATGAGGTTTGACTGCGGGCAGTGACTGGACACATGTGTGGTACGGATGCCAATAGGATGCTTTTTTTTTTTAATTGGACGGAGTCAGTCGTTGGCTGTGCCTTGTCCAGACTCTCTCTAATTGCCAGTGACTGTCGAGTGATACTCGATCTGAGTCCTATGGCATATGAGATACCAATGTGAACCCATGTGAGATACGGACAAGCAGGGCACTATACTCAATCTTAAATCATCTGGGGATGAGGCAGTAAAATACACGAGTTGTGTTTTTACACCGCTGCAATATAAGACTGCTGTACCCCCTCTCTTGCTTTATGAAATATCTGTGATCAAAGATCACTGTAAGCCTGCTACGTATGGTTTATGTGAGTACTAGGTGAATGTTCACATGACTGTCAGCCCTGCCGAATGTGCTCGCCCGTGTCCGGGGGAGGGCGCGCGGGGCGCACGTTCTCTGCCTGGCGGCCGCCTGGGCTGCAGGCCTCTGATCCCTGCCCTTTACAGATGATATTAGGTCAAATGTGATGCTTTGTGCATCCGTTTTATTAAGCTCTGGATGCTGGGTGAACTCTGCCCTCTCCCACATTATGTGAGACCTCCAATTGATTTTTAATATCGATATAACTATGGGTATTTGTATGAAATGTTTGTTAATCATGCTTACAAATCAGAATAGACGGACTTAGGGATTTTATAATTCTATAGATGTAATAGTGATATGATTTTTTTTGTATTATAACTAATAAAATATTTAAAAATAAAAAATAAAAATTGTAATAAAAAGTCTGGCCTCACCCACTTTATCCAGCTTCTATGTCATACAAAGTGGAAAACAACATTGCTTACCGGTAATCGTTTTTCTCGATACCCATGACGGCACCCAGTGCGACTCAGGACCTCCCATCAGGACAGGAAACCTGAGAAGATAAAAAGGACATCTATATATCTCTATCTATCTACCTGGGGAGGGAAATATCGAGTGCCGTCATGGGTATCGAGAAAAACAATTACCGGTAAGCAATGTTGTTTTCCCCTCACCCATGACGGCACCCAGTGCGAGATAAACTATAAGTAGAACCTTGGGGGGGGGGTGGCAACAGCCTGAAGGACCTTTTCCCCAAAAAGGGCGTCAGAATGGAGCTGCAATCTGTAATGTTTAAGAAAGGTATGCGGGGAGCTCCAGGTAGCCGCCCTGCAAATCTGGGCTAAAGAAACATCCGCTCTTTCCGCCCACGAGGTAGACACTGCCCTAGTAAAATAGGCCCCAAAACCTGAAGGAGGGGGGAGACCCAGGGAAATGTAAGCTCTAGCTATGGCCTTCTTCACCCATCTAGCAATAACCCCGCGGGATGCTTTTTTCCCCCCTATTTCCTCCTAAAAACTGGACCAGGAGGTTCTCATCCTTTCTCCAAGGAGCCGTAACATCTAAGTAGACTAACAGGCATCTCTTAACGTCCAAGCAATGAAACTTCTCCTCCAAGCTATTGGAGGGGTTAGGAAAAAAAGAAGGCAACACAATGTCTTGTGTTGTGGAAATTTTATTATGCGGACATTTTATCTTAGGATGTGTGTGTGTTTTATAGATTGTCATCATGTCTCTCAGTGGTAATGGTAGATTATTGTACACATGTGTTTGTATGGGGTGTGTCTGCACAGCCACATTGGCTGCCCCTCCCTGTCCTTTGATATGTCATCACTTCCTGTTCCCTTGTCTTGGGCCAGCCCCTTTTACACCTTTTGTTTTAGTCAATAAAAGACGGATACTGGGCAAGGAGGAGAGAGGAGTTGCTCAGAACTGAAGGAAGATGTAGCATTTGTGTGGTTCTCTGGCTGCGGATAAGGGAAGATGGAGTTGCCTTTTCCTTACACTAACTATGATGCGGGCTGATCACAACTATTAATATTTTTACCACAACAGATGGCGAGCTCAGGAAGGAAATAATTTTTTTTCCCTGGTATCAGCAGAACTTAAAAGGAGACACAATTTAATTTTCAAAAAGCAAAAAAGGCCGGCATAAGGTAATATCCTTTTCTTTACTCTCATTTTTGAGAAAGTTTTGCTCTTTGTGAACTGAAATCTGTGTCCTCCAATCTGCTGCTATCAGAGGAAAGAAAAATCTGTTCAAACAACCTATGTGGTTGTTGTCTGCCGCATCGAGTGGTGTAAGGAATGGGGTAAGTGTTTTTCCATTGTGTATTGTACAGAGATTGTGTGCTGAATAGTACAGGGAATTGTGTTTTTTGTAACTTCTTAACTTTTTATGTTACTGTGATTTTGTAAGAGGCGATTTTATAGAGGCAGCAATTGGTTTTAGTGTCTGTACATTAGAGACAGCGTTCAGAGTGGTTTTTGTATTGTTAGCCTGTAAATCACCCATAGAGGGGAGGTTTTGCTCTGGTTTAAACATAGGGAAATATAAAAACTGTTTTTATTGCTGGATATTGTAGACACTATCTTGATTTCCTTTGTGTGACCATGCTTGTCGGCCATCTTTACCATGCTTGTAGGCCATCTTTACCATGCTTGTCGGCCATCTTTACCATGCTTGTAGGCCGTCTCTACCATGCTTGTAGGCCAACTTTACCATGCTTGTAGGCCATCTTTACCATGCTTGTCGGCCATCTTTACCATGCTTGTCGGCCATCTTTACCATGCTTGTCGGCCATCTTTACATGCTTGTGGACCATCTTAATTAGTTTGCTATGGGAAGCGATTTGATTATTTTTGCCTGAAATGTTAGTTTTGTTGAATAGTTATCTTGTCTTTTTGTAACCTTTCTATGTACAGTTTGATTTTGTTTTAATAAGTTTTGTGCTGATATCGGTTTAGTGTTCGGTTATGTTATAGCTCAGTGACCAGTCTGATACAGGAACCATTGTGTGAACATTAGTGGCAGTTTAGTGGTGAAATCGTCCTATAATTGATGATTCTGCTTAATGTTTGTGTATCTGTGGCTGTTACACTGAATTGTAGACTTGTTTGGCATAATTAATGTGGGTATTACAGTGTAGAAAGGAGGTACTTGTAGTTCTGTGCCAAAAGTATTGGGACAACTAGTACTAGTGTTTTGTTTTTTGTAGCAACCATTGTGGTGTTTGTTTTCTGGTGCAAGGAGAATGAAGGTTTATCTGCAAGCCTGATGCATGCACTGGGTGCTGTAAGGGAATTGCCAGAGTTATTGAAACAACCCCTGGAGAGTAATGTGTCTGGGATTAGAGGAAATGTATGGGCTGTAAGCATGGAGAAGTCTGAGGACTGTGGGTCGCATGGTGGATCTGAATCAGGGATGGAGATGGACAATGTGTCTGACCCTGGTGTTAACACAATGCCAGAAGATTCCTCAGATGAGTCCGTGGTAAGTGGACTCAATACAGATCGTAATGTGGGAGCTACTCATGCTAGGATGGTTAATGTTGTGCGCCAATTCAAATCGCCATGTGCAAGTTATTGTGGAGGGAGGCGAGCTATCCTTTGTTTTGCATGCAGGGAATACGGTCACATTGCACGATATTGTAATGTTGCTAATGGCAACAGACACAGGTATGTTAGGTACCCCAGAACCACACCTAGAAGTAAAGTGGCTTATTCGGCGAGGTGGGGTAGTGGTCCCAGAGATGCTTCTTTGCAAAGGCAGAGAACGCAGGGACAGCCAAGATCTTGGATCAGTGAAGCGGATTTTAAATCACAATATGAACGGTTAAAATGTGAATGAAACCGGTTTTGGGACCTTGTGATGTTAAATCCTGCTTCTCTGGTCAAATGAATCTGAAGCTGTTTGGGGCTGGGGAAAAATTAGCATTTCAATTACTGGGTGGGTAGGAATTTCTCCTGTAGCGGTTTCAGGGGAACCCTCCAGGACATTGATTTGTTAATTCAGTCCTATACAATTGTATGTGTTCCTAAGGGTTTAGTTTTTGCATGAGTTTTGGGTTTTAAGGTAAAATTTATTTTTTACTGAAGCTCAATGTAGACAATCAAGTGTTTTTTCCTTTTTTTATTTTTCAGTTATATTTGTCTATTTTTGTGTGGGTATTTCTTTGATTAATTTATATTTACATTTTTCTTCTTTTACTCATTTTTATTTTTTAGGTTTTTATTGTATATTTACATTTTTCTTCTTTTACTCATTTTTATTTTTTAGGTTTTTATTGTATATTTACATTTTTCTTCTTTTACTCATTTTTATTTTTTAGGTTTTTATTGTATATTTACATTTTTCTTCTTTTACTCATTTTTATTTTTTAGGTTTTTATTGTATATTTACATTTTTCTTCTTTTACTCATTTTAATTTTTTAGGTTTTTATTGCATATTTGCTGCTTTTCTCTCTCTCTCTCTCTTTTCTCTGTAGATTTGGTTAGGAGTACTGGGGGTCTCATGATATTGTGTGGGAACTACTGTCTGAATTCAAGGGTTGCTGCTGAGAGAGGTTTTTGATCAGTCACTGCAAAAAGGGCTTTGTGTGCTGTTCAGCTTGACTATATAGAATCATATCGGCAAAGGAAAGTGAGTTGATGAGCATTTTTTTAAGGAGACAAGGTGATGTATATCACCTGGGCATACCAATAGCTATGTGAGTAACCCCATTCCCCACAGGAGTACTGTGTGTTTGTTTCCTGTGCACCCCTCATCCCCACAGAAGGCACTGTGTGTTCTCTGTGCACCCCCCTTTTTCACTCCAGGTCAATTGGAAGCCCTATCCTGTGGTCAGGTCACTATTCAGAGCCAAAACCGAGGCTGGTATATCTCATTAGGAGACTCAGAGGGCCGCTGTGTGTCGGCGAGAGCCCTTTTCCTCACACTGATTACTCCTTTTCCTGAGGTCTATCTAGGGTGAACGGAGTCCGTGTGTCGGTGCCAGAAACCCTAGGGCAACTCAGAGGCGAACGAAGAGGAGTAGCAGTCGTCCAGGCGTTTGTTGCAGGACACTGGAGGTGGACGCACCTACTTTTAGAAAATTCCGTGCGTAGGTCGCAGGAAAATTTATGCTCGAGCATGTGTTTAGGGAAAATTAGGGATCAGAAGGGTACCACTTCTGACTACTATAGGACAGCCAAGCAGTACATGAAATCCATATATAGAGGAAGAGTTGTTAAGCCCCTCAAAGATTGGCACCAAGGGACTGTAGGTTCAGAGTGGATCATCCCCAAATAAGGGACCTTTGAGGTCTGGATTGGGAAAAAGTTCGTCCGTAAATTCCCCACTAGACTCCAAAGCCATGGTTCCCTCCAGAAAGCAGAACTGTGGCTGCACGAATCCATCGATCTCCAGCAACAGGACATTCAAAAGTCCCAGACAGTGCGAACTAACACTCTCATGTACTCCCATCCCGCTAAGACTGCAGAGTCCAAGAGAAGCGCTTTTCTTTTTCTCTTTCTCTATCTCTCTCTCTCTCATCCCTCCGTCATCTCTCCATCTAACCTTGAGACGATGCACCATGCTAATCCAGCTTCTCTTCGTCCTGGTTTTAAGGCCGATGAGAAGGGGGGAAAATGGTGCAGAAATCAACGATCTTCAAACTTTCTAACCTCTCAAATGTCAATCAATCACAACTGCCTTTTCTTTGCTGGTACTTGGGTCAGATTTTTGCAAAGTAGGTAAAAATCACGGCCGATCCATGGACTGAATGTTCCGCTGTAACCCTTTTATTCCATCAAGTATGCCTCCAGGCAGCCCCACGGGTTATCACCCGATGTCCACCACCGGGTTCGGGAATTGCTCCCGGACCCAGACTCAATAACCAGTGTTCATTCTAGCCAACCAGGTGATTGGGTCGTGCTAAAGAAACATCCGAGGACGGGACTAGAGCCGAGATATCTTGGGCCATTCCAGGTGCTGCTGATAACGCCAACCTCTCTGAAGTTCGAGGGACGAGACAACTGGATCCACACCGGTCACTGCAAGAAGCTGCTCAACTAAGTCAAAGAATGCAGAGTATCACTTTTGTTTATTTGTTACATGGAGGCATTTGTTGATAGACGATATTAATATTAGCTCTGGCTCCTGCTCCTCGCTTGTTAATCCTGTATGGGTGTCCGGGCAGCTAAGCGACCAGTAGATTTGGGATCCTCCAGTTGTGAGGAAGGTATATGGTTATGCCAGGCTAGCAGACACCATTGACAAGGGTCAGGCCCATACTGACAGGAGCTGGGCAGGGGCGGAGCTATGATTAGTGAGAGTCGGAATCCTTTTTAAAACTTTGGGAGGTCTTGGGGCTCACTGGTTTTCCATTGGATCCGGGCGAAAGGAAATAGGACATATACTTATGTTTTTTGTCTCCATTACTTCTATACGCCGGAGTGAGATGTTCCTGATGTCTAATCGACTGATATACCGAAGCCCGAACAGACAAGACGCCCTGAAGACCAAACCATGGACCAGATGCAGAGGATTCCAAACCAGCCGGCGACCAACGCGAAACGTCACCTCCCGAAGAAAAGAAGCTACGTGTCAAGATTGACTTTCTGTTTTCTATTTGTTTTATGGATTCAGGACTTTTCGTAGACAAGACAGTTTTTTTTTGCAAAGAAGAAGATCAAGATTTGTCAAGGGACACTGGGGAGCATATGACAAAGAGGAGGGACTGTTGTGGAAATTTTATTATGCGGACATTTTATCTTAGGATGTGTGTGTGTTTTATAGATTGTCATCATGTCTCTCAGTGGTAATGGTAGATTATTGTACACATGTGTTTGTATGGGGTGTGTCTGCACAGCCACATTGGCTGCCCCTCCCTGTCCTTTGATATGTCATCACTTCCTGTTCCCTTGTCTTGGGCCAGCCCCTTTTACACCTTTTGTTTTAGTCAATAAAAGACGGATACTGGGCAAGGAGGAGAGAGGAGTTGCTCAGAACTGAAGGAAGATGTAGCATTTGTGTGGTTCTCTGGCTGCGGATAAGGGAAGATGGAGTTGCCTTTTCCTTACACTAACTATGATGCGGGCTGATCACAACTATTAATATTTTTACCACAACACTTGGCTCCTATGAAAATCGGAGACAACCTTGGGAAGGAAAGAAGGCAGGGGCCTGATAACTATTTGGTTATCCTGGATAATCGTATAGGCTGGAAATGCTGAGAAGGCCTGGATCTCCGAGATCCTCCTAGCAGAGGTAATGGCCAGGAGGAACGCCATTTTAATGGATAAGACGTCAATAGGGACCTCTAATAAGGGCTCAAAGGGTCTATCGGTTAGGGCCGTCAAGACCCTGTTCAGGTCCCAAGGAGGGGAAAGAGGTCTAACAGAAGGACAGATTCTGGCAGCGGCAGAAAGGAAACGCTTGACCCACGGATGGATTGCTAATTGGGAGTAAAAAAAGTAGCTCAAGGCCGACACCTGGACCTTTAAGGTGGAGGCCTTGAGCCCCTTGTCTAAGCCTGCTTGTAAAAAGTCTAAGATCTTAGGGATCTCTGGAGGACTAAATGGATCAGGGCTAGAACCTAGAAAGGAAGAAAAGACATTCCAAACCCTATTATACTTCCTAGCTGTTTTTTTTACTACCTAGAAGGGTGGAAACAACTTTGCTAGAAAGCCCTCTCTTCAACCAGATGTCCCTGTCAATCTCCATACTGCCAATTGAAGAATCCCCGAATTGGGATGCCATACGGGCCCCTGGGATAGTAGATCCTCCCTTGGAGGGATCACCCAGGGAGGGCTTCTGGCTAGGCTTAAGAGGGTGGAGTACCAGACTCTCTTGGGCCACTTGGGGGCTACCATGATTATGGTGGCTCCCTCCCTCTGCACTTTCTTCAGAACCTGCGGAATTAGGGAAATAGGTGGGAAGGCATAGCCGAGTTCCTGGCTCCAATCCTGAGCCAGACTGTCCACCGCTGTAGGATTCTCTGTATAATTTAGGGAGAAGAATCTCTTTGTCTTCCTGTTTTTCCGGGTGGCAAAGAGGTCTATAGATGGGGTCCCGAACTTTGTTACAATCTGGGAAAAAATCTCCTCGTTCAGACTCCACTCTGCCTGACTGAGCTGTACTCGGCTTAGAAAGTCGGCCACCGTATTCTCTTTCCCTTTCAAATGTATTGCGGATAAGGTCAGGTTCCTGTCTTCCGCTATTTTGAAAATTTCCTGGCAGAGGAAGATTAGGGATAGTACTTTTGTTCCGCCCTGATGATTTACGTAGGCCACTGTCGTTGAATTGTCTGAGTAGAAGACCAACTTCCTGTTGGAGACCTCTGGAACTGCCACCTTTAGTACTCTTTCTACCGCCTTGAGCTCCTTGTAATTTGACGTGCAGTCTCTGGTTCTTAAATCCCATCTTCCCTGCCAGAATTTTCCCCCTGAAAGAGCTCCCCAACCCCACGGACTGGCATCTGTCGTAATCAACATGGGTTCCATGAAGGACCAGGGCATTCCTACCGAGAGGTTCTTCTCGGACGTCCACCACAGAAGGGAGTACCTTGCTCTGGAGGAGAGATTAAATTTTTCCTCTAGTGTTTGAGGAAGACCATTCCAATTCTTCAAGATGTCCGACTGTAACGGTCTTGTGTGGATCTGTGCAAATGGTACGGCTGGAATTGTAGCCGTCAGGTGCCCCAGTACTGTCATCGCCTCTCTGATGGAACATCGGAAGGACCGGAAAAGGAACCACACATGCTCTATTGTTGAGGACACTTTCTTCTGAGGGAGGAATGTCTTCTGAGCCGCGGAATCTAGCTGCATTCCTAAAAAGGTGCAAGTTTGAGAAGGGGTTAGACAAGACTTCTCCTGATTCATTTTCCATCCCAGATCCTTCAACAGAGAGCACACCAGGACGAGCTCTGTTTGTAACTGCTCCCTTGTTTGGGCCATGAACAAAAAATCGTCCAGATAAGTTACAACTACTATCCCAGATGATCGAAGGAATGCCACCATCTCCGCCACGACCTTGGTGAAAATTCTCGGGGCTTGAGAGACCCCAAATGGAAGTGCCCTGTATTGTAGGTGTAGAAGCTGGCCCTTTACTTGAACAGCCGTCCTTAAATACTTTTGGGAGGAAGAGTGAATTGGGATGTGATAATAGGCATCCTCTAAGTCTATACTTGCCATCCAGCAACCTTGGTATAACAGGTCTAAAGTTGACTTTATAGTTTCCATCCGGAACTTCTTGTATCTCAGGAATTTGTTTAGCCGTTTTAGGTTCAGAATCATTCGAAAGGAACCGTTGTTTTTTTTTTTTACTAAAAAGAGTGGGGAGTAGAACCCCCTGCCCTCCTCCTTCTTTGGGACTTGGCAAACAACCCCTTTGTCCAACAATAACTGAACCTCTCTCTCCAGAACTGTGGACTTTAGAGGATCCTTTGGAGTTGGAGTATGGGTGAAAAAAACTTGGGGATAGGAGCGGAACTCCAACCTGAATCCCTCCGCTATCCTCCCCAAAACCCACTTGTTCTGGGTGACGTTCGCCCAAGCCGGGAGAAAGGCAGAGAGTCTTCCCCCAACCTGTAGTCTGGCGTCATTGCTTGTCTTTTGGTTTGCTATCCTGGGTTTTAAAAAGGAAGCCGCTAGTTTTCCTTTGAAATCTATCCCTTTCCTTCCTATCATATGGCTTACCCCTCTGTTTCCTAAAGCCCTGCTGGGGCCTACGAAAAAAGGGAGTCTTTTGAGGGACCGGAAAACCTTTTTTCTTGTCGGATGCCTTCTCCAAGATGTCAGCCACGGAGGACCCAAATAATCTATCGCCCTCACACGGAAGGGCACAGAGTCTGGCCTTAGACCCCTGGTCACCCTTCCATGATCTAAGCCAAATAGCTCTTCTGGCCGCATTCATCATAGCTGAGGATTTGGCGGCAAAGCGCATAACATCTGTAGAAGCATCCGTTAGAAAATCCGCCGCTTTAGCAAAGGTGGGAAGAGAAGCTAAGATCTCCTCCCTAGGCTTCTTCTCTTTAAGATGAGCCTCTAGCTGTTCAATCCATAATCTTAAGGACCGAAATACCCAAGTGGCTGCAACTGCGGGTCTAAGACAAGTAGCGGAAGTTTCCCACGCCCGTTTTAGGTAAATATCTGCTTTCTTATCTAACGGGTCCGAAAGGCAGCCCAGATCATCAAAGGGGAGGGCAGATCTCTTAGCTATCTTAGCGACTGGAGCATCTACCGTAGGGGCCCTATCCCAGCTGGAGGAGACTTTTTCTTCATAAAGATATTTCCTTTTCACCGAGGAGGGTAAAAGAAAAATTTTCTATCAGGATTTTTCCATTCCCTATTAATGATCGCTTGCATGTTTTCATGAATAGGAAAGACCCTATGTTTTTTAGGGCCTAATGCCTGAAAGGCCTGGTCCGCAACTGATCTAGTCTGCTTAACGTCTTCCAACTGCATAGTTGCCCTGACCACTTTTAGTAATGGTTGCGTATCCTCAGGGGAAAATAAAGATCTCCCTGAATAATCTTCATCCGAAGAGTCCTATAGTTGTCCGGATTCTTCGCTATCGTCAGATGAATTAAATTCAATACTGTCACACTCCGTATCCCTCCCTGGTCTATCTGGGGACCTGGCACGGCCTTTACTGAAGGCTTTAAAGGATGCTTTGATAATAGACTTCATGGACTTAGTGAGGGTCTGGGATTGTTCCGCTACCAACTTATCTATACATGTTGGGCATAACGCCTTCTGATAAGATGCAGATAGGGATGTTTTACATTCCGCACATTCCCTGTGCTTTGTCTTGGAAGCCGATTTTTTTGGTGGCTTATGGATCTAAAGGGAGACAATCATATGAAACACCACATTAGAAATAAAAAGGAACGCTCTCACCCATTGAAGCTTCTTCCTTTTTTCCCCATCCTCAGACCAATACCGGATTTGGAGGCCTCAAGGGTTCCTGGGGTTCAGCGCGTCCTTCTGTAGGCTCCGACATGCTGCAAACTGGGATCGCTACACGGCACATCCACTTTTGTGCCCCAGATGGCTGCCTGAACCTGCCGCCGTGACTTGTATTTAAAAAAAACGTGCTCCACCTCCGGGTCCTGCCTGAAGCTCCGCCTCCCTGCCGACGTCATCCACAGGAGACGGCCCCGCGCATGCGCATGAGCGCATGAACGCGCGGGCGCCATCTTGGGACCAGGGAGACGAGGAACAGCATGGGGAGCCGTCTGAACACGGCCACAGCGGCTCCACGCAGGGCCGGAGAGAGGGCAGGCGCAGGCAGACTTATGGGGAGCGGCTTCCGGCACGGCCACAGAACTACTGCTCCCCAGGGATAGGCCTTCCCACGGCATACAGCCACAGACCTTCCCCAGCTTCACCGGTGTCTTGAGGTACGTCTTCAGCATCAGCTGTGTGCTTCTCAGGATCTCCCATCCGGAGGACAGGAAACCTGAACTGGTGTTGGGTGGAGGTGTGTCCTTTTTATCTTCTCAGGTTTCCTGTCCTGATGGGAGGTCCTGAGTCGCACTGGGTGCCGTCATGGGTGAGGGGAAAAGTTGCTCTATAACTATGTCTCATGTGTATTCATGCTAGACAACACCATATCCTTCTCCTGCTTCCATTCTGTTAGAAAGCTGGCTGCCTGGAGCTACCGCTAGGGGGAGCTCACTGTACATGAATTATGCTATTGACTAAATTTGAAACTGTAATAATCTGGACTGAGCTCCCCCTAGTATTGGCTGCATGAAAATGCAGTGTTATTACATCAGGCAGAGAGTTCAGAGCCAGGCCCTCCCTCCCTCGGCCCCATAGCAGTTGCATGGTCTGTCTCCGTTTAAGGTATGCCACTGTCTTTGAGGTCTGGCATGCAAGCCTATACCAGTCCTAATATAGGAGCATTTCTGTTTAATAAATGACCCCCTATATGTATAGTGTAAATGTTGTGTTCAGGCTATTCTCCCTAACTTCCCCACTGTTGGCTGAGTGCGCATATCTTTACAGTGGGGACGGGGAATATGCAGGCCACTGCCAGACACTTCTGGCTGCTGTGTATATCCAACATGCCGAGACTTTCTTTCTCGTGATCTCTGCCACTGGGGAAAAGTTGGGACATGAGTTGTCTGTTTTCCCCAAATTCTTATGTGTATGGGCACTGTAAGAAGGTACAAGGAATCATTGTGGATGATAGGTACGTGTCACCAAGGTTCCTGGCCTTGGTGGAGTAAGAGTCGGATTTTTGGCATCATGTGTGAATAAACACTGAAGTTTGAATTACAAACTTGTATTTTGCTTTTGTACTGCACCCGCTTATCCTAACTAACAGAGCAAATCCCCACAGCACTTTCACTTGTTAGGGCTGCAGTTTGTGATTCAAAGCTGCTCTTCCTATTGAAATCTGGGACAATAACCATACTCACATTTTAGTGGGTTATAAAGATCTGTATGTGATCATGTAAAATCTCTGAAGACCACCTAATTTAGAGCACCTTTTTATGAAGGATTTTCAATCCCTTTACAAGCTTATTGGAGGCGACCACCCCTCACTACTGTTTTGGGTAGTTTTCGCAAAGAGTTTTCAATGTATACCCAAACACTTCCCTGCCATTTCTTTCAATCTTGTGTGCAGTATATCCTCCCAAAGCCTTGCTTGTTACACTGAACTAGGTTCATCCTCCTGGCAGCCAGGGGCATAGCTAAAAGCTCATGGGCCCTGGTGCTAGAGTTCAGCTTGGGGCCCCCTTCCCTCAATGCTTTGTGGCCAGGGGAAGGGAAGCACATAGCCTTCGTGCTGCTGGAGGCAAAAATAGAAACTGCACCCGGCGCCCCCCCCCCATGCCAAATTCTTGACCTAACCCCTTCCCTCCAGCCAGAGGTGTAACTTGACCAGCATGCACTTTTTTATAATACCAGTGTCTTCTTATACAGCACAAGGGTCTTTGGTCCCCCTCAGTCTCTTGGTCCCAGTAGTGACTGCTACCTCTGCACCCCCTATAGCCACACCCTTGCTGGCAGCCCATGTGAACTAGCAATACAATATACTAGTTTCTGAAAATATTGTTTATAAAATAGTTTGTCACTTTATGAGAATTATTAGAGATGAGCGAAGTTTAGAAAAATTCGATTTGTCAGCTTCACCGAACTTCGTCAAGAAATTTGATTAGTCATGAATAGGGATGAGCGAACTCGAACTGTATAGTTCGGGTTCGTACCGAATTTTGGGGTGTCCGTGACACGGACCCGAACCCGGACATTTTCGTAAAAGTCCGGGTTCGGGTTCGGTGTTCGTCGCTTTCTTGGCGCTTTTGTGACGCTTTCTTGGCGCTTTTTGAAAGGCTGCAAAGCAGCCAATCAACAAGCGTCATACTACTTGCCCCAAGAGGCCATCACAGCCATGCCTACTATTGGCATGGCTGTGATTGGCCAGAGCACCATGTGACCCAGCCTCTATTTAAGCTGGAGTCACATAGCGCCGCCCGTCACTCTGCTCTGATTAGCGTAGGGAGAGGTTGCGGCTGCGACAGTAGGGCGAGATTAGGCAGATTAACTCCTCCAAAGGACTTGATTAACTGATCGATCTGCAGCTGTGGATCATTGAGCTGCTGATCCTCAATTGCTCACTGTTTTTAGGCTGCCCAGACCGTTTGTCAGTCACATTTTTCTGGGGTGATCGGCGGCCATTTTGTGTCTTGTGGTGCGCCAGCACAAGCTGCGACCAAGTGCATTTAACCCTCAATGGTGTGGTTGTTTTTTGGCTAAAGCCTACATCAGGGTGAAGCTGTCAAACCAAGTGCATTTAACCAGCAATAGTCTGTTCATTTTTTGGCCATATACAAAATCAGGGGCAAGCTGCGCCTGTCACCAAGTGCATTTAACCCTCAATGGTGTGGTTGTTTTTTGGCTAAAGCCTACATCAGGGTGAAGCTGTCACACCAAGTGCATTTAACCAGCAATAGTCTGTTCATTTTTTGGCCATATACAAAATCAGGGGCAAGCTGCGCCTGTCACCAAGTGCATTTAACCCTCAATGGTGTGGTTGTTTTTTGGCTAAAGCCTACATCAGGGTGAAGCTGTCACACCAAGTGCATTTAACCAGCAATAGTCTGTTCATTTTTTGGCCATATACAAAATCAGGGGCAAGCTGCGCCTGTCACCAAGTGCATTTAACCCTCAATGGTGTGGTTGTTTTTTGGCTAAAGCCTACATCAGGGTGAAGCTGTCACACCAAGTGCATTTAACCAGCAATAGTCTGTTCATTTTTTGGCCATATACAAAATCAGGGGCAAGCTGCGCCTGTCACCAAGTGCATTTAACCCTCAATGGTGTGGTTGTTTTCTGGCTAAAGCCTACATCAGGGTGAAGCTGTCACACCAAGTGCATTTAACCAGCAATAGTCTGTTTATTTTTTGGCCATATACTACATCAGGGGCAAGCTGCGCCCGTCACCAAGTGCATTTAACCCTCAGTAGTGTGGTTGGTCAAGCTGTGACACCAAGTGCATTTAACCAGCAATAGTCTGTTCATTTTTTGGCCATATACTACATCAGGGGCAAGCTGCGCCCGTCACCAAGTGCATTTAACCAGCAATAGTGTGGTTATTTTTTGGCCATATCCCAGTCTAATTCTGTCACTAAATCCATACCGGTCACCCAGCGCCTAAATACTAGGCCTCAAATTTATATCCCGCTAAATCTCTCGTTACCACTGTCCTGTTGTAGCTGGGAAAGTTATTTAGTGTCCGTCAAAGCACATTTTTTGTTCTGGGTTGAAGTACAATTCCCAATTTAGCAATTTCATAATTTAGTGGTTTCTGCTATATCAGAGCTATTTGAAATCTATCCCTAAAAGGGTATATAATATTCAAGGTGCACATTGGGTCATTCAGAATAACTTCACACACACCCGCTACTGTGTATTTTCAAGTCTAATTCTGTCACTAAACCCATACCTGTCACCCAGCGCCTAAATACTAGGCCTCAAATTTATATCCTGCTAAATCTCTCGTTACCGCTGTCCTGTTGTAGCTGGGAAAGTTATTTAGTGTCCGTCAAAGCACATTTTTTGTTCTGGGTTGAAGTACAATTCCCAATTTAGCAATTTCATAATTTAGTGGTTTCTGCTATATCAGAGCTATTTGAAATCTATCCCTAAAAGGGTATATAATATTCAAGGTGCACATTGGGTCATTCAGAATAACTTCACACACACCCGCTACTGTGTATTTCCAAGTCTAATTCTGTCACTAAACCCATACCTGTCACCCAGCGCCTAAATACTAGGCCTCAAATTTATATCCTGCTAAATCTCTCGTTACCGCTGTCCTGTTGTAGCTGGGAAAGTTATTTAGTGTCCGTCAAAGCACATTTTTTGTTCTGGGTTGAAATACAATTCCCAATTTAGCAATTTCATAATTTAGTGGTTTCTGCTATATCAGAGCTATTTGAAATCTATCCCTAAAAGGGTAGATCATATTGAAGGTGCACATAGGGTCATTCAGAATAACTTCACACACACCCGCTACTGTGTATTTCCAAGTCTAATTCTGTCACTAAACCCATACCTGTCACCCAGCGCCTAAATACTAGGCCTCAAATTTATATCCCGCTAAATCTCTCGTTACCGCTGTCCTGTTGTAGCTGGGAAAGTTATTTAGTGTCCGTCAAAGCACATTTTTTGTTCTGGGTTGAAGTACAATTCCCAATTTAGCAATTTCATAATTTAGTGGTTTCTGCTATATCAGAGCTATTTGAAATCTATCCCTAAAAGGGTATATAATATTCAAGGTGCACATTGGGTCATTCAGAATAACTTCACACACACCCGCTACTGTGTATTTCCAAGTCTAATTCTGTCACTAAACCCATACCTGTCACCCAGCGCCTAAATACTAGGCCTCAAATTTATATCCTGCTAAATCTCTCGTTACCGCTGTACTGTTGTTGCTTGGAAAGATATTTAGTGTCCGTCAAAGCACATTTTTTGTTCTGGGTTGAAGTACAATTCCCAATTTAGCAATTTCATAATTTAGTGGTTTCTGCTATATCAGAGCTATTTGAAATCTATCCCTAAAAGGGTATATAATATTCAAGGTGCACATTGGGTCATTCAGAATAACTTCACACACACCCGCTACTGTGTATTTTCAAGTCTAATTCTGTCACTAAACCCATACCTGTCACCCAGCGCCTAAATACTAGGCCTCAAATTTATATCCTGCTAAATCTCTCGTTACCGCTGTACTGTTGTTGCTGGGCAAGATATTTAGTGTCCGTCAAAGCACATTTTTTGTTCTGGGTTGAAATACAATTCCCAATTTAGCAATTTCATAATTTAGTGGTTTCTGCTATATCAGAGCTATTTGAAATCTATCCCTAAAAGGGTATATAATATTCAAGGTGCACATTGGGTCATTCAGAATAACTTCACACACACCCGCTACTGTGTATTTTCAAGTCTAATTCTGTCACTAAACCCATACCTGTCACCCAGCGCCTAAATACTAGGCCTCAAATTTATATCCTGCTAAATCTCTCGTTACCGCTGTACTGTTGTTGCTGGGCAAGATATTTAGTGTCCGTCAAAGCACATTTTTTGTTCTGGGTTGAAATACAATTCCCAATTTAGCAATTTCATAATTTAGTGGTTTCTGCTATATCAGAGCTATTTGAAATCTATCCCTAAAAGGGTATATAATATTCAAGGTGCACATTGGGTCATTCAGAATAACTTCACACACACCCGCTACTGTGTATTTCCAAGTCTAATTCTGTCACTAAACCCATACCTGTCACCCAGCGCCTAAATACTAGGCCTCAAATTTATATCCCGCTAAATCTGTCCCTAGTGCTGTAGCTGGGCGAGTTATTTAGTGTCCGTTCAAGCACATTTCTTGTTCTGGGTTGAAATACAATTCCCAATTTAGCAATTTCATAATTTAGTGGTTTCTGCTATATCAGAGCTATTTGAAATCTATCCCTAAAAGGGTATATAATATTCAAGGTGCACATAGGGTCATTCAGAATAACTTCACACACCCGCTACTGTGCATTTCCAAATCTAATTCTGTCACTAAACCCATACCTGTCACCCAGCGCCTAAATACTAGGCCTCAAATTTATATCCCGCTAAATCTCTCGTTACCGCTGTCCTGTTGTGGCTGGGAAAGTTATTTAGTGTCCGTCAAAGCACATTTTTTGTTCTGGGTTGAAATACAATTCCCAATTTAGCAATTTCATAATTTAGTCGTTTCTGCTATATCAGAGCTATTTGAAATCTATCCCTAAAAGGGTAGATCATATTGAAGGTGCACATAGGGTCATTCAGAATAACTTCACACACACGCTTCTGTGCATTTCCAAGTCTAATTCTGTCACTAAATCCATACCGGTCACCCAGCGCCTAAATACTAGGCCTCAAATTTATATCCCGCTGAATTTGAATACAATACATTGGGCCAAATAATATATTTGTTGTTGTGGTGAACCATAACAATGAGAAAAACATCTAGTAAGGGACGCGGACGTGGACATGGTCGTGGTGGTGTTAGTGGACCCTCTGGTGCTGGGAGAGGACGTGGCCGTTCTGCCACATCCACACGTCCTAGTGTACCAACTACCTCAGGTCCCAGTAGCCGCCAGAATTTACAGCGATATATGGTGGGGCCCAATGCCGTTCTAAGGATGGTAAGGCCTGAGCAGGTACAGGCATTAGTCAATTGGGTGGCCGACAGTGGATCCAGCACGTTCACATTATCTCCCACCCAGTCTTCTGCAGAAAGCGCACAGATGGCGCCTGAAAACCAACCCCATCAGTCTGTCACATCACCCCCATGCATACCAGGGAAACTGTCTCAGCCTCAAGTTATGCAGCAGTCTCTTATGCTGTTTGAAGACTCCGCTGGCAGGGTTTCCCAAGGGCATCCACCTAGCCCTTCCCCAGCGGTGAAAGACATAGAATGCACTGACGCACAACCACTTATGTTTCCTGATGATGAGGACATGGGAATACCACCTCAGCATGTCTCTGATGATGACGAAACACAGGTGCCAACTGCTGCGTCTTTCTGCAGTGTGCAGACTGAACAGGAGGTCAGGGATCAAGACTGGGTGGAAGACGATGCAGGGGACGATGAGGTCCTAGACCCCACATGGAATGAAGGTCGTGCCACTGACTTTCACAGTTCGGAGGAAGAGGCAGTGGTGAGACCGAGCCAACAGCGTAGCAAAAGAGGGAGCAGTGGGCAAAAGCAGAACACCCGCCGCCAAGAGACTCCGCCTGCTACTGACCGCCGCCATCTGGGACCGAGCACCCCAAAGGCAGCTTCAAGGAGTTCCCTGGCATGGCACTTCTTCAAACAATGTGCTGACGACAAGACCCGAGTGGTTTGCACGCTGTGCCATCAGAGCCTGAAGCGAGGCATTAACGTTCTGAACCTGAGCACAACCTGCATGACCAGGCACCTGCATGCAAAGCATGAACTGCAGTGGAGTAAACACCTTAAAACCAAGGAAGTCACTCAGGCTCCCCCTGCTACCTCTTCTGCTGCTGCCGCCTCGGCCTATTCTGCTGCTGCCGCCTCGGCCTCTTCCTCCGCCTCTGGAGGAACGTTGGCACCTGCCGCCCAGCAAACAGGGGATGTACCACCAACACCACCACCACCACCTCCGTCACCAAGCGTCTCAACCATGTCACACGCCTGATGATCAGCAGTGGGCGGGATGACGTGAACACAGCACGTCTCGCTCTCCCACGCCGGCCTCTTCCCCTCAGGCTCCCGGCTTATCCATCAGCTGATTAGCCAATGTTGCACAGCTGACGCTGAAGCATTGATGCGCTGAGCGGCGTCTCTGTGCTGGATATGGCTCCTGGATCCTGGTTCACCTTACTTTGCTGCTCATCGGTGCTTGGGTGCTGGACGCGCTGTACGGGACCCTCCGCTGCTCTTCTTGTGCTGTCGGCTCTCCCTCCTGCTTGTGCTTGACTTCAGCTGCTTCGCTGCTCCGGGGACCTCCTTTCTCCTTTCCTCGCTGGCTGGCCCTTGTCTCTTGTCTTCTCCCTGCTTTGGATCCGGTGACCACGCTGCTCTGCCTGCGGCTTCTCCTTTCCTGTCTCCCGGCAACCTGGACTGCTGGCCATTCCTGGACACGTGAGAACACAGCCTTGGTTGACCTTGTTTTTGTATAGTGCTGGTTTCTGTGTTGCCGAGTTGCTGGGAGGACGCATATTCTGTGCCTTGCCTCTTTCCGCTTTCCCTTTGCGGTGCCAGGCGGGGGGGGGGGGGGAGGAAGCGGTTAAAAGGGGGAGAATAAGGCGAGAGAGAAGCTATAAGGAGGAAAAAGAAAGAAGCAGTGAGGTGTGAAATTAACAGGGACAAAAGGAAGGAAGAAAAAAGAGAGAAAAAAAGAAAAAAAAAAAAGGGGGGGATATAAAGAAACTGGAAAATTAATAAAAAAGGGAGAGAACCAGCCGGAAAAAAAAAAAAAAGGGAAGAGAATGGCCCCAAAGCGACGATCAGTGGACTCCTCGGCAACTAAATTGGGGTCTAAAACACCAGAAAACAAGATTGATAAGTTTTTGAAATCACCCTTCCCTATTGAAAAAAATCCATCTAAAATTAAACCCTCTGCTAATGTGAAGAAAAATGCTAAAACGCCCCAGTTTGAGGAACCCTCTGAGGACGGATCAATGGAGGCAGATCAGGAGACTGTAGAGGAGGGTTGCCCTATACAAACGCGAACAGAATATGATCCATTGGTATTAGATAAGATCCTCTCTGCCGTGGAAAACAACGGCTCCCTGGTACAGGGGATGTCCACTCAATTGGGCTCAGTGCAGAGTGATATCACCCTAATCAGGGAAGATTTAGCAAAGATCCGTGACCGAGTTCTCAATGTGGAAAAAACTGTTGTTATACTGCAAACCGATATAGCCACATTAAAATCTCAAACTTTGCTTCTCGCCTCAGAAAACCAAGTGCTACAACACAGGCTGGAGGACCTTGAGAATAAGTCAAGGCGGAACAATGTTCGTATAATTGGTTTCCCAGAAGGGGCTGAAGGCCGGCAGTTAGAGGAGCAACTCAAAGATGTCATCACACACAATCTAGGCAGCGAGAATTTTTCTTCTATGTTTCAAATAGAAAGAGCTCATCGAATACCAGGAGGAAAACCTATTCCAGGGAGGCCGCCGCGCACAATTTTAATGAAACTTTTATTGTCCGTTGATAGGGATATGATATTAAGAAGAGCTAGAGAATGTACTCCCATTGAATATCAGGGCTCTAGGTTGCTCTTTTTTCCTGACTTTGCTCGTCAGACTCAGGAAAAGAGACGCAATTTTATAGAGATAAAGAAGCGCCTGGCGCTAAAGGATATTAAATATTCTTTACAGTACCCAGCGAAATTAAGAGTGATCTACAATGGGACTTCCTTGTTTTTTGAAACACCACAACAAGCGTCAGACTGGATCGATCAAATAGGCATTTGAAATTGCGTAATGTTATGTTTGAAGGGATGCTGGGGGATGGGGCTTGGCTGAGGGAGAGTGGCCAGGGGTTAGAGGTTCGCTGAGCAGTTCGGGCGGATCAATGGAGAGGGGGTTGGGAGGGTGGGGGGGGCTGGGAACACACCTTGCAGGCTGTTTTTTTTTTTTTTTTTTTTTTTCTTTTTCTTTTTTCTTCTTGTTTTTGATTGATGTCTATTAGAATTATATCTTGGAATGTTAGAGGGCTTGGGGAAAGGGTTAAAAGGCAAGCTATTATGGATGCAGTAAAAAGATACCTTCCAGCAATTATATGTATAGTAGAAACTCACCTTACTAAAGAAACCCTGCGCCGTCTGACAACGGGATGGCACTCCCAGTCTTACCACTCCACATTTAGTGGATCCTCTAGGGGCGTTTCAGTCCTGATTCATAATTCTGTAGACTTCATCCTTATAAAATCCTATATAGATGATCAGGGTAGATTCATTTTCCTACACGGCAAGCTGTATGGCCACAGTTACATTCTGGCTTTCTTTTATATACCACCTCCATTCTCAATGTACCCCCTGACTCAGCTATTGCTCTTTGCTGAAAATAGACCAGAATGCCGGTTAATCCTGATGGGAGACTTCAATGCGGTTATGGACCCCAACAAGGATAGATTTACTTTAGATGCAGATCGGGGGAGGAACCCCTGTAACTCCTTGTTGCCCCAGTTCTGTTTAGAGGTAGGAGTGGTAGATATATGGGAACATCTTGGCGGAGGAAAGAGAGTATACTCCTGCGTTAGCAGGGGGGGGAGAGCAATGTCTCGGATTGATCTAGCACTCACTAATGAGAGCAATTTGAGTAATATCAGCAAGATTCGATATGGAGTACGAACCGTTTCGGACCACTCACCCGTACTAATTGAGGTTTGCACTGGGGTGAATAAGGCCATAAGGGGGCTAGGATTCAAGTTGAACCCATATTGGCTTGCCGTTATGGAGAATCCTCAGCCTATTACATTATTGATATCCTCCTTTTGGGAGGTAAATTTTCCCTCTGCTAATATCAATGTAGTTTGGGATGCCTTGAAAGCGTATCTAAGAGGGGTCTTTATCAGTGAGATCGCTGCAGCAAGGAGAATATTTAGGTGTAAAGAGGAGGAACTGGTTAAGATCGCTGCCTCTACCAATGAGTGTTTTACCAGTCAACCCACGGAATATAACAGGGAAGAGATGCAGAAGGCTAGCTGTTGCTTGGAAAGGTATTTATTAGAGAAAGCAAATCATAGAGTATTCTTTAAGGGGCTTAAATATTTTTCGGAGTCTGGACGTCCTGGTAAGCTCCTAGCAAGAATAATTACTCAACAAGATAGGAAAAATCAATCCATCACTTTAATTCATAATTTAGAGGGGGAAACCATAACAAATTTAGAGGGGATTAGGGATACCTTCTTACAATATTTTGCTCAGATATATAGACCCTCTTCTGTTACGACACCCGAACTGGCGATGCGATTCCTGGAGAGGATTCCACTTTCTACCTTGAATGAAGCTCAGGTGGAATTTTTGGAGGAGGAGCTTTCCCTTTCTGAGTTAAAGGAGGCTCTGGGGTCTATCTCGGGGAGCTCATCGCCAGGATTGGATGGCCTCCCATATGAAGTTTACCGTAGGCATGGTGAGACGCTCCTCCCCCAGCTACTTGAGGTGTTTTCCCAGGCGATCCAGGGAGGGGGCTTACCATGCTCCATGATGGAGGCTCTTATTGTTCTAATTCCGAAAAAGGATAAAGACCCGGCAGAATTGAGCTCCTATAGACCAATTTCCTTATTAAATACCGATGTTAAGCTACTATCAAAAATTTTGGCTAGGAGGCTCTCGCGGGTTATATCCACTATTATCCATCCAGATCAAAATGGTTTTATGCCAAGAAGGGGCACCCATCATAACTTGCATAGGCTATTTATGAATATCCAGTCCCCGGGGAGTGGCGCCCGCTCCATCCTGTCGTTGGATGCTACTAAAGCCTTCGACAGGGTGGAGTGGACCTTTCTCTGGGAGGTGATGAAAAAAATGGGCTTTGGCCCAAGATTCTTGGCGATGGTACAGCTCCTATATAACTCTCCAGTTGCTAGGATAAGGATCAACGACATGATAACAGAGAGTTTTATATTAGGAAGAGGTACCCGTCAGGGCTGCCCTCTCTCCCCCCTGTTATTTAATATTTACATTGAACCCTTAGCGGCTAGTATTAGGCAGGATCCGAGGGTGGCTGGCTTTGGCACAATGGGGAATCACGATCGAGTATCACTTTATGCAGACGATATCTTGATTTTCATACATCAGACAGACACTACTCTTCCTTGCATAATGGACCTGGTTGGTCTCTTTTCCGGTCCTTCCGGTCTCGAGATCAACTGGGAGAAGACCGTTCTCCTCCCTATAGATGATCTGCGGGGCGAACGGTATAACCAGCTAACGATCTCAGATTCAATAAAGTACCTGGGGATAACAGTTTCTGCCAAACCACAGGAATATCTACAACTTAATTTGCTCCCTCTGTTGATAAAGCTGAGGGTTAAAATAAAGATATGGCAAAAAATTCTGTCGGCAAGAGCCGACAGAATTTCATTAATAAAAATGGTGGTGCTGCCCCAGGTTCTATATATCTTGCGCAACTCGCCTGTATGGATTGTAGATAAGTACTTTAGATTGATAGAGCGGATGCTCAATGATTTAATATGGGGGAGGAAGCGTGTGAGACTGAAGGTACTCTATTTTTCTATGCCCTATAGTCGGGGAGGTCTTAACCTCCCCTACTTTAGGGGGTACTTTGTGGCCTCTCAACTCTGCCTGTTTAATGAATGGGAAAATAGCCAGTTCTGCAGCAGGGTGGTGAAAGACTCAGGCTTCGCAGATTTTTTTACAGTACTTGAGTCTGACTATTTATTAAATGCATTAAATGGGTATACACTCTTCTGCAGAATGGCCATAAAGTCTTGGCGAAATATAAGGAATTGGTGTGGAGCTGGGGCATCACTTATTTGTACTCCACTATGGCATAACCCAAAGCTCTTGAATTTAAATGACTTGAGTTGCAGCCAGTATTGGAGGACCAAGAATATTCAGTACCTGCATCAAGTGGTCAGTGGTGGACACATTTTGCCCCTTGCGGATTTAAAGCAAGGGGCAAATCTAGGTGAGGTGGCTTGGTATGCATATTTTCAATTAAGGTCAGCACTTTCTAGCACTGCGAATCGCTATCTTCTTATTATAGAAACTCCTGAATTTTTACATGATTTAATTTCTAAGAAAATTGTCACGAGAATTAAAGTATCTCACTGTTATAGACACTTAATGAAAAAGTTTTTTTCTGATGTTCTCTCACCAGGACAGAGAGCCTGGTCATCTTCGCTTTTAGCGACGGGCTCCCCAAACTGGGAGAATATAGGGGAAAGTTTAAAATTGGTTTCGCATAATTTTAATCACATTGTGGTACAATTTAATATTTTGCACAAAATATATGTGACACCTACATGGTTATATAGGAGAGGACTTAGAACCTCCTCTAACTGCCCACGCTGTGATAAATCCGAGGCAGATCATTTACATCTGTTCTGGGACTGTCCAATGGTGAGCAGGTACTGGAGATCGGTTCAAACCAATCTGGCTCGCAGACTCAACATTGTTGTTCCCTTCACTCCCAGGATATGGGTCCTGGGAGATCTATCGGAGGTTAATCACCAACCTACAAATGGTCGATTGTTGATTAAGGTGATGTTTCTGGCTAGGCTTCTCATTTCTAGAGTATGGTTTTGCTCCTCCGCTCCAGATTGTAATAATTGGCTGGGTTTGGTTGAGAAGGTGAAAAGCTACGAGAAGATCTTGTATAAACAACGAGGAGCATACTTAAAGTGGGATAAATTGTGGAAAGACTGGGATACGACCAACTAATTTAACTTTTTTTTTTTTTTCTCTTTTTTTTTTTTTTTTTTTTTTTTTGTCTGCAAGGTGGCGGGTGGGGGGGGGGGTAAGGTGGGGGAATTTTTTGGGGAAGATCCAATTGTCCGGCTTCTTTGTGTATGCAATGTATTAATGCAGAATGTGAAGCCATAATAGAGCATTGGAGCATCTTTAGAAATGCCGGGGGCTGGCAGGACTCACCGGCATTAGATACTGGTTAATTCTTGATCAATTTAAAATATTGACTAACATTCTGGTGAGGGTTCGGGGCTCGGGATTTTGGGGGGTCCGGGCATCGGGTGCGACCCGGGATGCGGCTTTTTCTCTTGGACGTGAGTTTTTACTACGGGCAGTGATTTGACACGGGTGTGGTTTGGGTCCCTCATTTGTTCCTTCTTAATGAACTGGAGTTGATGCCGGGCTCTGCCCTCCTAATGAGACAGTGCTGGCTGGCTATTTTTCTTTTCTCTCCCCAAGTGCTGGGGATTGTTGAGTGACACTTTGATTTGTGTCCCCTCTCCATGAGATACCGTGGAGCACCCATGCGAGTTATGCTTAAACAAGCCATTAACATTTAATCTAACTATATGGGGATGAGGCAGGAAATCCTGGGAGTGGGTTTTATACCACTGGGATAGAAGACTGCTGGACCCCCCTCCCCTTCTCTTCGGTTTTACGGAAGGGTGCGATCAAAGATCGCTGTGAGCTTGCCCCACACGGGATAGGTGAGCACCAGAGATTCGCCCCACGGGTGTTGGTCCTGTCCGTGGTGCTTGCTTGCGTCTGAGGGAGGCCGTGGGGGGTGCGTGTTCGCTGCTCGGTGGGCCCCCCGGGTCTCGGGCCTATGCTCCCTCTCAGTGTGGAGATAATAATACTAAATAAGATCTCGTTTTTTATCTGTAATGCTAAACCCTTTGATGCCGGGCTGGTCCTGCTTTCCCCCCAGGCAGTGAGACCTTTATTTGATTTTAGTTAATATCTATATAATTATGGGTATTTGCATGAAATCATATTTAATTATGCTTTAAGGACTAGAACTGACGGACTTTTGGATTTTATAGCATTGTAAATGGTATATTGTTATGTATTTTTTTTGTATGAGAATTAAAAAAATAAAAGTTTATATAATAAAAAAAAAACCATGTCACACGCCAGCGTTCAGCTCTCCATCTCACAAACATTTGATAGAAAGCGTAAATTCCCACCTAGCCACCCTCGATCCCTGGCCCTGAATGCCAGCATTTCTAAACTACTGGCCTATGAAATGCTGTCATTTAGGCTGGTGGACACAGACAGCTTCAAACAGCTCATGTCGCTTGCTGTCCCACAGTATGTTGTTCCCAGCCGGCACTACTTCTCCAAGAGAGCCGTGCCTTCCCTACACAACCAAGTATCCGATAAAATCAAGTGTGCACTGCGCAACGCCATCTGTAGCAAGGTCCACCTAACCACAGATACGTGGACCAGTAAGCACGGCCAGGGACGCTATATCTCCCTAACTGCACACTGGGTAAATGTAGTGGCAGCTGGGCCCCAGGCGGAGAGCTGTTTGGCGCACGTCCTTCCGCCGCCAAGGATCGCAGGGCAACATTCTTTGCCTCCTGTTGCCACCTCCTCCTTCTCGGCTTCCTCCTCCTCTTCTTCCACCTGCTCATCCAGTCAGCCACACACCTTCACCACCAACTTCAGCACAGCCCGGGGTAAACGTCAGCAGGCCATTCTGAAACTCATATGTTTGGGGGACAGGCCCCACACCGCACAGGAGTTGTGGCGGGGTATTGAACAACAGACCGACGAGTGGTTGCTGCCGGTGAGCCTCAAGCCCGGCCTGGTGGTGTGTGATAATGGGCGAAATCTCGTTGCAGCTCTGGGACTAGCCAATTTGACGCACATCCCTTGCTTGGCGCATGTGCTGAATTTGGTGGTGCAGAAGTTCATTCACAACTACCCCGACATGTCAGAGCTGCTGCATAAAGTGCGGGCCGTCTGTTCGCGCTTCCGGCGTTCACATCCTGCCGCTGCTCGCCTGTCTGCGCTACAGCGTAACTTCGGCCTTCCCGCTCACCGCCTCATATGCGACGTGCCCACCAGGTGGAACTCCACCTTGCACATGCTGGACAGACTGTGCGAGCAGCAGCAGGCCATAGTGGAGTTTCAGCTGCAGCACGCACGGGTCAGTCGCACTACAGAACAGCACCACTTCACCACCAATGACTGGGCCTCCATGCGAGACCTGTGTGCCCTGTTGCGCTGTTTCGAGTACTCCACCAACATGGCCAGTGGCGATGACACCGTTATCAGCGTTACAATACCACTTCTATGTCTCCTTGAGAAAACACTTAGGGCGATGATGGAAGAGGAGGTGGCCCAGGAGGAGGAGGAGGAGGAGGAGGAAGAGGGGTCATTTTTAGCACTTTCAGGCCAGTCTCTTCGAAGTGACTCAGAGGGAGGTTTTTGGCAACAGCAGAGGCCAGGTACAAATGTGGCCAGCCAGGGCCCACTACTGGAGGACGAGGAGGACGAGGATGAGGAGGAGGTGGAGGAGGATGAGGATGAAGCATGGTCACAGCGGGGTGGCACCCAACGCAGCTCGGGTCCATCACTGGTGCGTGGCTGGGGGGAAAGGCAGGACGATGACGATACGCCTCCCACAGAGGACAGCTTGTCCTTACCCCTGGGCAGCCTGGCACACATGAGCGACTACATGCTGCAGTGCCTGCGCAACGACAGCAGAGTTGCCCACATTTTAACCTGTGCGGACTACTGGGTTGCCACCCTGCTGGATCCACGCTACAAAGACAATGTGCCCACCTTACTTCCTGCACTGGAGCGTGATAGGAAGATGCGCGAGTACAAGCGCACGTTGGTAGACGCGCTACTGAGAGCATTCCCAAATGTCACAGGGGAACAAGTGGAAGCCCAAGGCCAAGGCAGAGGAGGAGCAAGAGGTCGCCAAGGCAGCTGTGTCACGGCCAGCTCCTCTGAGGGCAGGGTTAGCATGGCAGAGATGTGGAAAACTTTTGTCAACACGCCACAGCTAACTGCACCACCACCTGATACGCAACGTGTTAGCAGGAGGCAACATTTCACTAACATGGTGGAACAGTACGTGTGCACACCCCTCCACGTACTGACTGATGGTTCGGCCCCATTCAACTTCTGGGTCTCTAAATTGTCCACGTGGCCAGAGCTAGCCTTTTATGCCTTGGAGGTGCTGGCCTGCCCGGCAGCCAGCGTTTTGTCTGAACGTGTATTCAGCACGGCAGGGGGCGTCATTACAGACAAACGCAGCCGCCTGTCTACAGCCAATGTGGACAAGCTGACGTTCATAAAAATGAACCAGGCATGGATCCCACAGGACCTGTCCGTCCCTTGTCCAGATTAGACATTAACTACCTCCCCATAACCATATATTATTGGACTCCAGGGCACTTCCTCATTCAATCCTATTTTTATTTTCATTTTACCATTATATTGCAAGGCTACCCAAAGTTGAATGAACCTCTCCTCTGCCTGTGTGCTAGGCCTAAATATATGCCAATGGATTGTTGCAGTGGTGGCTGACGTGAAGCCTCATTCTCTGCTATGACATGCAGACTGATTCTCTGGTGACATGAAGCCAGATTGTCTGTTACGGGACCTCTCTCCTCTGCCTGGGTGCTGGGCCTGAATTTATGACAATGGACTGTTGCAGTGGTGGGTGACGTGAAGCCTGATTCTCTGCTATGACATGCAGACTGATTCTCTGGTGACATGAAGCCAGATCCTCTGTTACGGGACCTCTCTCCTCTGCCTGGGTGCTGGGCCTAAATTTATGAAAATGGACTGTTGCAGTGGTGGGTGACGTGAAGCCTCATTCTCTGCTATGACATGCAGACTGATTCTCTGCTGACATGAAGCCAGATTGTCTGTTACGGGACCTCTCTCCTCTGCCTGTGTGCTAGGCCTAAATATATGCCAATGGATTGTTGCAGTGGTGGCTGACGTGAAGCCTGATTCTCTGCTATGACATGCAGACTGATTCTCTGGTGACATGAAGCCAGATCCTCTGTTACGGGACCTCTCTCCTCTGCCTGGGTGCTGGGCCTAAATTTATGAAAATGGACTGTTGCAGTGGTGGGTGACGTGAAGCCTGATTCTCTGCTATGACATGAAGACTGATTCTCTGCTGACATGAAGCCAGATCCTCTGTTACGGGACCTCTCTCCTCTGCCTGGGTGCTGGGCCTAAATATCTGACAATGGACTGTTGCATTGGTGGCTGACGTGAAGCCTGATTCTCTGCTATGATATGAAGACTGATTCTCTGCTGACATGAAGCCAGATTGTCTGTTACGGGACCTCTCTCCTCTGCCTGTGTGCTAGGCCTAAATATATGCCAATGGATTGTTGCAGTGGTGGCTGACGTGAAGCCTGATTCTCTGCTATGACATGCAGACTGATTCTCTGGTGACATGAAGCCAGATCCTCTGTTACGGGACCTCTCTCCTCTGCCTGGGTGCTGGGCCTAAATATATGAAAATGGACTGTTGCAGTGGTGGGTGACGTGAAGCCTGATTCTCTGCTATGACATGCAGACTGATTCTCTGGTGACATGAAGCCAGATCCTCTGTTACGGGACCTCTCTCCTCTGCCTGGGTGCTGGGCCTAAATTTATGAAAATGGACTGTTGCAGTGGTGGGTGACGTGAAGCCTCATTCTCTGCTATGACATGCAGACTGATTCTCTGCTGACATGAAGCCAGATTGTCTGTTACGGGACCTCTCTCCTCTGCCTGTGTGCTAGGCCTAAATATATGCCAATGGATTGTTGCAGTGGTGGCTGACGTGAAGCCTGATTCTCTGCTATGACATGCAGACTGATTCTCTGGTGACATGAAGCCAGATCCTCTGTTACGGGACCTCTCTCCTCTGCCTGGGTGCTGGGCCTAAATATCTGACAATGGACTGTTGCATTGGTGGCTGACGTGAAGCCTGATTCTCTGCTATGATATGAAGACTGATTCTCTGCTGACATGAAGCCAGATTGTCTGTTACGGGACCTCTCTCCTCTGCCTGTGTGCTAGGCCTAAATATATGCCAATGGATTGTTGCAGTGGTGGCTGACGTGAAGCCTGATTCTCTGCTATGACATGCAGACTGATTCTCTGGTGACATGAAGCCAGATCCTCTGTTACGGGACCTCTCTCCTCTGCCTGGGTGCTGGGCCTAAATTTATGAAAATGGACTGTTGCAGTGGTGGGTGACGTGAAGCCTGATTCTCTGCTATGACATGCAGACTGATTCTCTGGTGACATGAAGCCAGATCCTCTGTTACGGGACCTCTCTCCTCTGCCTGGGTGCTGGGCCTAAATTTATGAAAATGGACTGTTGCAGTGGTGGGTGACGTGAAGCCTCATTCTCTGCTATGACATGCAGACTGATTCTCTGCTGACATGAAGCCAGATTGTCTGTTACGGGACCTCTCTCCTCTGCCTGGGTGCTGGGCCTGAATTTATGACAATGGACTGTTGCAGTGGTGGCTGACGTGAAGCCTGATTCTCTGCTATGATATGAAGACTGATTCTCTGCTGACATGAAGCCAGATTGTCTGTTACGGGACCTCTCTCCTCTGCCTGGGTGCCGGAGCCTAAATATCTGAGAATGGACTGTTCCAGTGGTGGGTAACGGGAAGCCAGATTCTCTGCTATGATATGAAGACTGATTCTCTGCTGACATGAAGCCAGATTGTCTGTTACGGGACCTCTCTCCTCTGCCTGGGTGCTGGGCCTAAATTTATGAAAATGGACTATTACAGTGGTGGGTGACGTGAAGCCTGATTCTCTGCTATGACATGAAGACTGATTCTCTGCTGACATGAAGCCAGATTGTCTGTTACGGGACCTCTCTCCTCTGCCTGGGTGCCGGGGCCTAAATATCTGAGAATGGACTGTTCCAGTGGTGGGTGACGGGAAGCCAGATTCTCTGCTATGGAACCTCTCTCCAATTGATTTTGGTTAATTTTTATTTATTTAATTTTTATTTTAATTAATTTCCCTATCCACATTTGTTTGCAGGGGATTTACCTACATGTTGCTGCCTTTTGCAGCCCTCTAGCCCTTTCCTGGGCTGTTTTACAGCCGTTTTAGTGCCGAAAAGTTCGGGTCCCCATTGACTTCAATGGGGTTCGGGTTCGGGACGAAGTTCGGATCGGGTTCGGATCCCGAACCCGAACATTTCCGGGATGTTCGGCCGAACTTCTCGAACCCGAACATCCAGGTGTTCGCTCAACTCTAGTCATGAATTACTTTGTCACAAATTGATTTTCATTGTATGGAGTGGGTGCATCAGTGATAATGTCACAGCGTGCGGCCAGCATGATCTTGTGCTGACATCTTCATGCTCGCCGCAGGTCCTTTGACTGGTTTTCTTCAGTCAAGATGGGAGCGGATGGCCTTTCCACGAGCAACTGAAAGAGGTGAGTATCATTTTTTAAATTTTCATCCATTTTAGGAAAAATTGATTCTTTACCACAAAGCGCGAGGAAATTCACTTTCATAGCGAATTTAATTTTTCATAAACTTCGGATCGAATTCCACTTTGTATGCTTTGATTCGCTCAACACTAATGATTATTAACCCTTTCATGACCAAGGGTCATTAATGCCCCAGTGTCCAGGTCAAAATTTACAAATCTGACATGTGTCACTTTATGTGGTAATAGCTTTGGAACACTTTTACTTATCCACGCCATTCTGAGATTGTTTTCTCGTGACACATTGTACTTCATGATAGTCATATATTTGAGTCAATATATTTCACCTTTATTTATGAAAAAATCCCAAATTTACCCAAAATTTTGAAAAATTTACAATTTTCCAAATCTCAATTTCTCTGCTTCTAAAACAGAAAGTCATACCTAATAAAATATTTATTACTTAACATTCCCCATATGTCTACTTTATGTTGGCATCATTTTAGAAATGTCATTTTATTTTTTTAGGAAGTTAGAAGGCTTAGAAGTTTAGAAGCAATTCTTACAATTTTTAAGAAAATTTCCAAAACCCACTTTTTAAAAAGGACCAGTTCAGGTCTGAAGTCCCTTTGTGGGGCTTACATAGTGGAAACCCCCATAAATGACCCCATTGTAGAAACTACACCCCTCAAGTTACTCAAAACTGATTTTACAAACTTTGTTAACCCTTTAGGCGTTCCACAAGAATTAAAAGGAAAATGGAGATGAAATTTCAAAATTTCACTTTTTTGGCAGATTTTCCATTTTATATATTTTTTTTCATTAACACATTGAGAGTTAACAGCCAAACAAAACTCAATATTTATTACCCTGATTCCGCGGTTTACAGAAACACCCCACATGTCTTTGTAAACTGCTGTACGGGCACACGGCAGGGCGCAGAAGGAAAGGAATGCCATTCGGTTTTTGGAAGGTAGATTGTGCTGGATTGGTTTTCTGAACGCCATATGTTTTTTATTTTTCTGCCGATTGTCTTGTGCAGGGGCTGGGGCAGGTTTTTATTGGTACCATTTTTGGGTACATAGGATTTTTTGATCATTCATTATTACACTTTATGGGGCAAGGTGACCCAAAAATTGGCTGTTTTGGAACAGTTTTCATTTATTTATTTTTACAGCATTCATCTGAGGAGTTAGGTCATGTGATAGTTTTATAAAGAAGATCGTTACGGACGTGGCAATACCTAATATGTATACTTTTTCTTATTTATTTAAGTTTTACACAATAATAGCATTTCTGAAACCAAAAAATGATTTTTTAGTGTCTCTATAGTCTGAGAGCCATAGCTTTTTTAATTTTTTGGGAGATTGTCTTAAATAGGGTATCACTTTTTGTGGGACGAGGTGACGTTTGATTGGTACTATTTTGGGGGTCATAAGCCTTTTTGATCGCTTGCTGTTTCACTTTTTGTGATGTAAGGTGACAAAAATAGCTTTTTTGGCACGTTTTTTTTAATTTTATTTTTATGGTGTTTATCGGACGGGGTCTATCATGTGATATATTTATAGAGACGGTCGTTACGGACGCGGTGACACCTAATGTGTATTTATTATTTCATTTTTTATAGGAAAAGGCAATGTCTTTTTTGTTTTATTACATTTTTATTTATACTTTTATTATTTTCACTTTTTTTTTTATCAGTTCCCTCTTGGATCTTGAAGATCCAGTGGGGCTGATAGTTGTACTATACTTTGCAATGCTCTTGCATTGCAAAGTATAATACTTCCAGATTGCCTGTAGGTGGCAGCACTGGACGCCTTTGCCATGGCAACCGGACGCTTTTGCAACCATCGGGTGCTGCAATCACAGCGCTGCAGCCCCGATGGTGGAGAGAGGGAGCTCCCTCCCTCTGTTAACCCCATGCATGCCGCAACCGCGGCATCTATGGGGTTACAGGAGAGTGTCAGCATAGAGCTGACACTCTCTGCTGATGGCGGCAGCTCAGTAATGGTTTCTTATTCTTTTCCCAGCCAGAGGTGGCAGTACTGTACAGATTGATGGAAACAGACACAAGGTTGTTTTACACACAGAGTGCAATATGATCGGTTGGAGTGCAAAAATTGGTTTTAATTAAATTTCAGAACCATGCTATAAAAAAATTAATAAATAAAAGATTAATGCAATAAAAATAAAAAAATAAATCATTGCTTGGCGGTCAGTGAATCGCTGTTGGTCCGCTTTCTGAGGAGGCTTGCAATTAGCTGTTCTCCCCAAGGTGTAATAATGGAGGGGAGATGGGAGATGGGACACAAAACATTCAGTACTCACCAGCAGAAGAAGAATAAAGACATTGAAGCCTAGGAGTTAGCTTTTAAAACAACCAGAGAATCTCAGGTGCAGAGATATACACTTTTAAAACGTTACAATTAAACACATGCCAACAGTCCCGATTATGGCGGGACAATTATGTGAACTGGGCGACAAAAGAAGTGGGGCTTATGCGAGCCCTACTTGAAGTGGGCATTTTGTGGGGTTACAGGTGGTTTTGAGAGCGTTCCTGGGCAGTTTGAGGGGTTTAAATGCTCTCAATTTTACTTTTCACTTGTTAGTAAGTACGTAGATAATGTCTACAGAAAAGGTGCAGTGGGGTTGAGTCTGGACATTCACTTATCCATCTACATTCGAGGTCAGACAGAATTTTCACTGGACCACCAATAGTATTCTGTTTCACTCAGAGCACAATCCTGCTTAGGCTACTTCCACGCTTCCATTGTTGTTTTCCAGTATTGAGATCCGGCAGAGGATCTCAATACTGGAAAAAAACATTTCCGTTTAGGCCTCATGCATTTTAAAAGGAAAGGGATCCGTTCAGGATGCATCAAGATGTCTTCCGTTCCGTCAGCATTCAGTTTTGTAACTGGACAAAAGCCACTACAAGCTGCGGTTTTGTGTCTGGTCATAAAAACAGAAAAAGTGCGAAAGTGTGAAAGTAACCTTAACAGCACGTGGTGCTGCACCTCACACACACAGGGGACTAACGCCACAGTTTCCAGGCTCCTCCAAGGTGGGTCACATGGTCCACCCACCATATGTGCACTCCAGCAAGCCCGGACCTCAGCAGTTCCCTCAGTGGCCATTGTGGCACTAGTGAACATATTAAGTTGTGCTTACTTATTTATCTGCACCTCCCATGAGGAACATAAAAAGAAATTAACGGCATATATAATACACTTATAAATGTGTACTCTCCATATATGCATCTCCACTCAAAGGGAAGATACAGTTTTCCATGTATATAGTATTACTTACCAGCCTTTCAAAGAAATGGACAACTGTGAAATACGGTGATGTGCCAGGGAAGCCAGCTATTGCTTGGTGCTCTTTGTAACCAGGTCTCCACTTAGTCTCATAGATAGAGTACCATGTGGAGGAACCCATCTACAGGGGCGATCTGGGAACTTAAACTGTCCCTGGAAAAAAATATTAAAAGTGGGCCCATGTTGTAAGCAGGTGCAAATTGACAGAAGACAGGGCCAACAGAAGTAGGCAGGGCCAGCAATACCATAGTACAGTGCAAAATACCTCCCCAGCAGCACCAAATACCATAGTGCAGAACAAAATACTGCCACCCCTGCCGCAGTATTCAAGGACTGCGATACAGTTGAATGCTCCTAGCATTAATTATGTACCAGACCAGTGGCTGTGAGCTGGCTTGGTTGGCCCTTTCGGCATTGTCCCACCAGAAAATTTCCCTGTAGGGTTTATAGCCTGTCCAGCCCTGCCCCCGTATATTATATCAAGTGAATAGGATAGTGCCATCCCATTGAAGTGAATGGAGAGGATGGAGTTATAATTATATCTGTTCACCGCTGCAAAGTCGACAGTAAGCAGGTAAACAGAGACAAGTACATAGCACTTGTACGAGTGCTGAGTTCTCTTTAATCAGCTGATTGGCATGGGTGCTGGCAGTTGGCCCCCTGCCAGGGGTGTAGCTAAAGGCTCATGGGCCCTGGTGCAAGAGTTAGGCTTGGGCCCCCCTTCCCTCAGTGCTTTGTGTGTCTTCTTATGCAGCACAAGGGTCTTTGGGCCCCCTCAGGCTCCTGGGCCCGGTAGCGACTGCTACCTCTGCACCCCCTATAGCTACGCCCCTGCCCCCTGCCAATCTGACATAGATGATCTATCTTGAGGATAGGTCATTAATATAACAAAAGCGGACAACTCCTTTTAGTGCAACACAAGTACAACTGAGGCAACATATCACATGAATAGTTATTTCTCAGCCATAGTAGTTCACCTGGAATGGTGGTGCTCCCGTAACATGATCAATGGTAACTCATATCACCATTTTAACTCTAAAGGAAAGGAGGTGCAGTTATCGTCAGCCCTCTTACAAGCATCAGACCAGCAGCACCCCGTTCAGTGTTTATAGGCGATACAATCTATTCCCTGGGTGCCAAAAAGAATGACTTTAGGTAAAAATTTGCAGAGCTCCACTACTCCTTTAAAGGGGTTCTGCACTTTCATTTAACTGATGATCTATCCTCTGGATAGATCATCAGCTTCTGATCGGCCGGGGTCCGACACCCGGGACCCCTGCCGATCAGCTGTTTGAGAAGGCAAAGGCGCTCCAGCAGCGCCACGGCCTTCTCACTGTTTACCGCCGGGCCGCCCGCCCACTGACGTCACGACTTGTATCAACTAGAGTGGGCGCGGCTAAGCTCTGTTCACTTGAATGGAGCTTAGCCGCGCCCACTCTAGTTGATACAAGTCGTGACGTCAGTGGGTGGGCGGCCCGGCGGTAAACAGTGAGAAGGCCGTGGCGCTGCTGGAGCGCCTTTGCCTTCTCAAACAGCTGATCGGCAGGGGTCCCGGGTGTCGGACCCCGGCCGATCAGAAGCTGATGATCTATCCAGAGGATAGATCATCAGTTAAATGAAAGTGAAGAACCCCTTTAAGAGTAGCGTGTTCTGCACCTCCACCCAGATTCCAGATTAAAATTGTGGTTAATACTTTCTTTTCATGTGGTATTTTCGGGTTGCTAGGAGATTGCAGATAAGGAAACTGTTGATACTACTTTCAGTGACGCTCTAGGAAGCATAGAATAAAAGATGCTAGATTAGCACATTTTACTTTTAACCCGTTAATGCATAATGCTGTACATGTACGGCATCATGCGCCCCCAATTGTATGGAGCGGGCTGCTGCAGGAATACAGAAGGCACCTAGCCAGAATGATGGGGAACAGTGATTGCGCCGAACCCCGTCATTTAACCCCTCAGATGCCGCGTTCAACAGTGATTGTGGCATCTGTGAGGTAGCGATGGGAGTCTCCGCAGTGAAATCGCAGAGCTTCGATCAGTTACCATGAAAGCCTGGGGCCTTCTGAGGCTTCCCAGGGGCTGTCATTGTAACCTCCATTCTAAGCTGTGCACGTCAGAATCCCATTCACCGTAATAGATCTCTAATAAGGTGAATAAGATAAAAGGATCCCAGGTTCTTGCTCCCTAAAAGGGCTAATAGTTATTAATAAAAATATTAAAAGTTTAAATCACACTTTCCCAATTTTACATATAAAAAAGGCTACTTTCACACTAGCATTTTCAATTCCACTATTAAGATCCGTCATAGGATTTCAATAGCCAAAGAAAACACTTCAGTTTTTTCCCCATTCATTGTCAATGGGGACAAAACAAAACTGAACTGAACGAAATGGAATGCACCAAAATGCATTTTTTCTGTTTGGTTGCGTTTTTCTGTCCGCGATGTGGTGCGGAGCTAGACGGGTCCATCCTGACACACAATGCAAGTCAATTGGGACAGATCAGTTTTCTCTGACACAATAGAAAACGGATCCGTCGCCCATCGACTTTCAATGGTGTTCATAACGGACCCGCCATGGCTATAGAAGACATAATACAACAGGATCCGTTCATGACAGATGCAGGCGGTTGTATTATTGTAACGAAAGCATTTTTGCATCCACTATTAAAATATTACAAATATTTTTCTGTGCTGTGAACGCCGTAATGGAAAGAAAATTAAAAACACAAGATTCACCATTTTTTACTCACCTTGTCCCTGCCAACAAATTGAATAACAATGAGTATGATCCTCCTGTAATAGTGACCAGATACAGACAATGCACCAGAGTCTGCTCCTCCTGTATTATAGTGACCAGATACAGACAATACACCAGAGTCTGCTCCTCCTGTAATATAGTGACCAGATACAGACAATACACCAGAGTCTGCTCCTCCTGTATTATAGTGACCAGATGCAGACAATACACCAGAGTCTGCTCCTCCTGTATTATAGTGACCAGATGCAGACAATACACCAGAGTCTGCTCCTCCTGTACTATAGTGACCAGATACAGACAATATACCAGAGGCTGCTCCTCCTGTATTATAGTGACCAGATGCAGACAATACACCAGAGTCTGCTCCTCCTGTATTATAGTGACCAGATACAGACAATACACCAGAGTCTGCTCCTCCTGTATTATAGTGACCAGATACAGACAATACACCAGAGTCTGCTCCTCCTGTATTATAGTGACCAGATACAGACAATACACCAGAGTCTGCTCCTCCTGTATTATAGTGACCAGATACAGACAATACACCAGAGTCTGCTCCTCCTGTATTATAGTGACCAGATACAGACAATACACCAGAGTCTGCTCCTCCTGTATTATAGTGACCAGATACAGACAATACACCAGAGTCTGCTCCTCCTGTATTATAGTGACCAGATACAGACAATACACCAGAGTCTGCTCCTCCTGTATTATAGTGACCAGATACAGACAATACACCAGAGTCTGCTCCTCCTGTATTATAGTGACCAGATACAGACAATACACCAGAGTCTGCTCCTCCTGTATATAGTGACCAGATACAGACAATACACCAGAGTCTGCTCCTCCTGTATTATAGTGACCAGATACAGACAATACACCAGAGTCTGCTCCTCCTGTATTATAGTGACCAGATACAGACAATACACCAGAGTCTGCTCCTCCTGTATTATAGTGACCAGATACAGACAATACACCAGAGTCTGCTCCTCCTGTATTATAGTGACCAGATACAGACAATACACCAGAGTCTGCTCCTCCTGTATTATAGTGACCAGATACAGACAATACACCAGAGTCTGCTCCTCCTGTATTATAGTGACCAGATACAGACAATACACCAGAGTCTGCTCCTCCTGTATTATAGTGACCAGATACAGACAATACACCAGAGTCTGCTCCTCCTGTATTATAGTGACCAGATACAGACAATACACCAGAGTCTGCTCCTCCTGTATTATAGTGACCAGATACAGACAATACACCAGAGTCTGCTCCTCCTGTATTATAGTGACCAGATACAGACAATACACCAGAGTCTGCTCCTCCTGTATTATAGTGACCAGATACAGACAATACACCAGAGTCTGCTCCTCCTGTATTATAGTGACCAGATACAGACAATACACCAGAGTCTGCTCCTCCTGTATTATAGTGACCAGATACAGACAATACACCAGAGTCTGCTCCTCCTGTATTATAGTGACCAGATACAGACAATACACCAGAGTCTGCTCCTCCTGTATTATAGTGACCAGATACAGACAATACACCAGAGTCTGCTCCTCCTGTATTATAGTGACCAGATACAGACAATACACCAGAGTCTGCTCCTCCTGTATTATAGTGACCAGATACAGACAATACACCAGAGTCTGCTCCTCCTGTATTATAGTGACCAGATACAGACAATACACCAGAGTCTGCTCCTCCTGTATTATAGTGACCAGATGCAGACAATACACCAGAGTCTGCTCCTCCTGTATTATAGTGACCAGATACAGACAATACACCAGAGTCTGCTCCTCCTGTATTATAGTGACCAGATACAGACAATACACCAGAGTCTGCTCCTCCTGTATTATAGTGACCAGATACAGACAATACACCAGAGTCTGCTCCTCCTGTATTATAGTGACCAGATACAGACAATACACCAGAGTCTGCTCCTCCTGTATTATAGTGACCAGATACAGACAATACACCAGAGTCTGCTCCTCCTGTATTATAGTGACCAGATACAGACAATACACCAGAGTCTGCTCCTCCTGTATTATAGTGACCAGATACAGACAATACACCAGAGTCTGCTCCTCCTGTATTATAGTGACCAGATACAGACAATACACCAGAGTCTGCTCCTCCTGTATTATAGTGACCAGATACAGACAATACACCAGAGTCTGCTCCTCCTGTATTATAGTGACCAGATACAGACAATACACCAGAGTCTGCTCCTCCTGTATTATAGTGACCAGATACAGACAATACACCAGAGTCTGCTCCTCCTGTATTATAGTGACCAGATACAGACAATACACCAGAGTCTGCTCCTCCTGTATTATAGTGACCAGATACAGACAATACACCAGAGTCTGCTCCTCCTGTATTATAGTGACCAGATACAGACAATACACCAGAGTCTGCTCCTCCTGTATTATAGTGACCAGATACAGACAATACACCAGAGTCTGCTCCTCCTGTATTATAGTGACCAGATACAGACAATACACCAGAGTCTGCTCCTCCTGTATTATAGTGACCAGATACAGACAATACACCAGAGTCTGCTCCTCCTGTATTATAGTGACCAGATACAGACAATACACCAGAGTCTGCTCCTCCTGTATTATAGTGACCAGATACAGACAATACACCAGAGTCTGCTCCTCCTGTATTATAGTGACCAGATACAGACAATACACCAGAGTCTGCTCCTCCTGTATTATAGTGACCAGATACAGACAATACACCAGAGTCTGCTCCTCCTGTATTATAGTGACCAGATACAGACAATACACCAGAGTCTGCTCCTCCTGTATTATAGTGACCAGATACAGACAATACACCAGAGTCTGCTCCTCCTGTATTATAGTGACCAGATACAGACAATACACCAGAGTCTGCTCCTCCTGTATTATAGTGACCAGATACAGACAATACACCAGAGTCTGCTCCTCCTGTATTATAGTGACCAGATACAGACAATACACCAGAGTCTGCTCCTCCTGTATTATAGTGACCAGATACAGACAATACACCAGAGTCTGCTCCTCCTGTATTATAGTGACCAGATACAGACAATACACCAGAGTCTGCTCCTCCTGTATTATAGTGACCAGATACAGACAATACACCAGAGTCTGCTCCTCCTGTATTATAGTGACCAGATACAGACAATACACCAGAGTCTGCTCCTCCTGTATTATAGTGACCAGATACAGACAATACACCAGAGTCTGCTCCTCCTGTATTATAGTGACCAGATACAGACAATACACCAGAGTCTGCTCCTCCTGTATTATAGTGACCAGATACAGACAATACACCAGAGTCTGCTCCTCCTGTATTATAGTGACCAGATACAGACAATACACCAGAGTCTGCTCCTCCTGTATTATAGTGACCAGATACAGACAATACACCAGAGTCTGCTCCTCCTGTATTATAGTGACCAGATACAGACAATACACCAGAGTCTGCTCCTCCTGTATTATAGTGACCAGATACAGACAATACACCAGAGTCTGCTCCTCCTGTATTATAGTGACCAGATACAGACAATACACCAGAGTCTGCTCCTCCTGTATTATAGTGACCAGATACAGACAATACACCAGAGTCTGCTCCTCCTGTATTATAGTGACCAGATACAGACAATACACCAGAGTCTGCTCCTCCTGTATTATAGTGACCAGATACAGACAATACACCAGAGTCTGCTCCTCCTGTATTATAGTGACCAGATACAGACAATACACCAGAGTCTGCTCCTCCTGTATTATAGTGACCAGATACAGACAATACACCAGAGTCTGCTCCTCCTGTATTATAGTGACCAGATACAGACAATACACCAGAGTCTGCTCCTCCTGTATTATAGTGACCAGATACAGACAATACACCAGAGTCTGCTCCTCCTGTATTATAGTGACCAGATACAGACAATACACCAGAGTCTGCTCCTCCTGTATTATAGTGACCAGATACAGACAATACACCAGAGTCTGCTCCTCCTGTATTATAGTGACCAGATACAGACAATACACCAGAGTCTGCTCCTCCTGTATTATAGTGACCAGATACAGACAATACACCAGAGTCTGCTCCTCCTGTATTATAGTGACCAGATACAGACAATACACCAGAGTCTGCTCCTCCTGTATTATAGTGACCAGATACAGACAATACACCAGAGTCTGCTCCTCCTGTATTATAGTGACCAGATACAGACAATACACCAGAGTCTGCTCCTCCTGTATTATAGTGACCAGATACAGACAATACACCAGAGTCTGCTCCTCCTGTATTATAGTGACCAGATACAGACAATACACCAGAGTCTGCTCCTCCTGTATTATAGTGACCAGATACAGACAATACACCAGAGTCTGCTCCTCCTGTATTATAGTGACCAGATACAGACAATACACCAGAGTCTGCTCCTCCTGTATTATAGTGACCAGATACAGACAATACACCAGAGTCTGCTCCTCCTGTATTATAGTGACCAGATACAGACAATACACCAGAGTCTGCTCCTCCTGTATTATAGTGACCAGATACAGACAATACACCAGAGTCTGCTCCTCCTGTATTATAGTGACCAGATACAGACAATACACCAGAGTCTGCTCCTCCTGTATTATAGTGACCAGATACAGACAATACACCAGAGTCTGCTCCTCCTGTATTATAGTGACCAGATACAGACAATACACCAGAGTCTGCTCCTCCTGTATTATAGTGACCAGATACAGACAATACACCAGAGTCTGCTCCTCCTGTATTATAGTGACCAGATACAGACAATACACCAGAGTCTGCTCCTCCTGTATTATAGTGACCAGATACAGACAATACACCAGAGTCTGCTCCTCCTGTATTATAGTGACCAGATACAGACAATACACCAGAGTCTGCTCCTCCTGTATTATAGTGACCAGATACAGACAATACACCAGAGTCTGCTCCTCCTGTATTATAGTGACCAGATACAGACAATACACCAGAGTCTGCTCCTCCTGTATTATAGTGACCAGATACAGACAATACACCAGAGTCTGCTCCTCCTGTATTATAGTGACCAGATACAGACAATACACCAGAGTCTGCTCCTCCTGTATTATAGTGACCAGATACAGACAATACACCAGAGTCTGCTCCTCCTGTATTATAGTGACCAGATACAGACAATACACCAGAGTCTGCTCCTCCTGTATTATAGTGACCAGATACAGACAATACACCAGAGTCTGCTCCTCCTGTATTATAGTGACCAGATACAGACAATACACCAGAGTCTGCTCCTCCTGTATTATAGTGACCAGATACAGACAATACACCAGAGTCTGCTCCTCCTGTATTATAGTGACCAGATACAGACAATACACCAGAGTCTGCTCCTCCTGTATTATAGTGACCAGATACAGACAATACACCAGAGTCTGCTCCTCCTGTATTATAGTGACCAGATACAGACAATACACCAGAGTCTGCTCCTCCTGTATTATAGTGACCAGATACAGACAATACACCAGAGTCTGCTCCTCCTGTATTATAGTGACCAGATACAGACAATACACCAGAGTCTGCTCCTCCTGTATTATAGTGACCAGATACAGACAATACACCAGAGTCTGCTCCTCCTGTATTATAGTGACCAGATACAGACAATACACCAGAGTCTGCTCCTCCTGTATTATAGTGACCAGATACAGACAATACACCAGAGTCTGCTCCTCCTGTATTATAGTGACCAGATACAGACAATACACCAGAGTCTGCTCCTCCTGTATTATAGTGACCAGATACAGACAATACACCAGAGTCTGCTCCTCCTGTATTATAGTGACCAGATACAGACAATACACCAGAGTCTGCTCCTCCTGTATTATAGTGACCAGATACAGACAATACACCAGAGTCTGCTCCTCCTGTATTATAGTGACCAGATACAGACAATACACCAGAGTCTGCTCCTCCTGTATTATAGTGACCAGATACAGACAATACACCAGAGTCTGCTCCTCCTGTATTATAGTGACCAGATACAGACAATACACCAGAGTCTGCTCCTCCTGTATTATAGTGACCAGATACAGACAATACACCAGAGTCTGCTCCTCCTGTATTATAGTGACCAGATACAGACAATACACCAGAGTCTGCTCCTCCTGTATTATAGTGACCAGATACAGACAATACACCAGAGTCTGCTCCTCCTGTATTATAGTGACCAGATACAGACAATACACCAGAGTCTGCTCCTCCTGTATTATAGTGACCAGATACAGACAATACACCAGAGTCTGCTCCTCCTGTATTATAGTGACCAGATACAGACAATACACCAGAGTCTGCTCCTCCTGTATTATAGTGACCAGATACAGACAATACACCAGAGTCTGCTCCTCCTGTATTATAGTGACCAGATACAGACAATACACCAGAGTCTGCTCCTCCTGTATTATAGTGACCAGATACAGACAGAGTCTGCTCCTCCTGTATTATAGTGACCAGATACAGACAATACACCAGAGTCTGCTCCTCCTGTATTATAGTGACCAGATACAGACAATACACCAGAGTCTGCTCCTCCTGTATTATAGTGACCAGATACAGACAATACACCAGAGTCTGCTCCTCCTGTATTATAGTGACCAGATACAGACAATACACCAGAGTCTGCTCCTCCTGTATTATAGTGACCAGATACAGACAATACACCAGAGTCTGCTCCTCCTGTATTATAGTGACCAGATACAGACAATACACCAGAGTCTGCTCCTCCTGTATTATAGTGACCAGATACAGACAATACACCAGAGTCTGCTCCTCCTGTATTATAGTGACCAGATACAGACAATACACCAGAGTCTGCTCCTCCTGTATTATAGTGACCAGATACAGACAATACACCAGAGTCTGCTCCTCCTGTATTATAGTGACCAGATACAGACAATACACCAGAGTCTGCTCCTCCTGTATTATAGTGACCAGATACAGACAATACACCAGAGTCTGCTCCTCCTGTATTATAGTGACCAGATACAGACAATACACCAGAGTCTGCTCCTCCTGTATTATAGTGACCAGATACAGACAATACACCAGAGTCTGCTCCTCCTGTATTATAGTGACCAGATACAGACAATACACCAGAGTCTGCTCCTCCTGTATTATAGTGACCAGATACAGACAATACACCAGAGTCTGCTCCTCCTGTATTATAGTGACCAGATACAGACAATACACCAGAGTCTGCTCCTCCTGTATTATAGTGACCAGATACAGACAATACACCAGAGTCTGCTCCTCCTGTATTATAGTGACCAGATACAGACAATACACCAGAGTCTGCTCCTCCTGTATTATAGTGACCAGATACAGACAATACACCAGAGTCTGCTCCTCCTGTATTATAGTGACCAGATACAGACAATACACCAGAGTCTGCTCCTCCTGTATTATAGTGACCAGATACAGACAATACACCAGAGTCTGCTCCTCCTGTATTATAGTGACCAGATACAGACAATACACCAGAGTCTGCTCCTCCTGTATTATAGTGACCAGATACAGACAATACACCAGAGTCTGCTCCTCCTGTATTATAGTGACCAGATACAGACAATACACCAGAGTCTGCTCCTCCTGTATTATAGTGACCAGATACAGACAATACACCAGAGTCTGCTCCTCCTGTATTATAGTGACCAGATACAGACAATACACCAGAGTCTGCTCCTCCTGTATTATAGTGACCAGATACAGACAATACACCAGAGTCTGCTCCTCCTGTATTATAGTGACCAGATACAGACAATACACCAGAGTCTGCTCCTCCTGTATTATAGTGACCAGATACAGACAATACACCAGAGTCTGCTCCTCCTGTATTATAGTGACCAGATACAGACAATACACCAGAGTCTGCTCCTCCTGTATTATAGTGACCAGATACAGACAATACACCAGAGTCTGCTCCTCCTGTATTATAGTGACCAGATACAGACAATACACCAGAGTCTGCTCCTCCTGTATTATAGTGACCAGATACAGACAATACACCAGAGTCTGCTCCTCCTGTATTATAGTGACCAGATACAGACAATACACCAGAGTCTGCTCCTCCTGTATTATAGTGACCAGATACAGACAATACACCAGAGTCTGCTCCTCCTGTATTATAGTGACCAGATACAGACAATACACCAGAGTCTGCTCCTCCTGTATTATAGTGACCAGATACAGACAATACACCAGAGTCTGCTCCTCCTGTATTATAGTGACCAGATACAGACAATACACCAGAGTCTGCTCCTCCTGTATTATAGTGACCAGATACAGACAATACACCAGAGTCTGCTCCTCCTGTATTATAGTGACCAGATACAGACAATACACCAGAGTCTGCTCCTCCTGTATTATAGTGACCAGATACAGACAATACACCAGAGTCTGCTCCTCCTGTATTATAGTGACCAGATACAGACAATACACCAGAGTCTGCTCCTCCTGTATTATAGTGACCAGATACAGACAATACACCAGAGTCTGCTCCTCCTGTATTATAGTGACCAGATACAGACAATACACCAGAGTCTGCTCCTCCTGTATTATAGTGACCAGATACAGACAATACACCAGAGTCTGCTCCTCCTGTATTATAGTGACCAGATACAGACAATACACCAGAGTCTGCTCCTCCTGTATTATAGTGACCAGATACAGACAATACACCAGAGTCTGCTCCTCCTGTATTATAGTGACCAGATACAGACAATACACCAGAGTCTGCTCCTCCTGTATTATAGTGACCAGATACAGACAATACACCAGAGTCTGCTCCTCCTGTATTATAGTGACCAGATACAGACAATACACCAGAGTCTGCTCCTCCTGTATTATAGTGACCAGATACAGACAATACACCAGAGTCTGCTCCTCCTGTATTATAGTGACCAGATACAGACAATACACCAGAGTCTGCTCCTCCTGTATTATAGTGACCAGATACAGACAATACACCAGAGTCTGCTCCTCCTGTATTATAGTGACCAGATACAGACAATACACCAGAGTCTGCTCCTCCTGTATTATAGTGACCAGATACAGACAATACACCAGAGTCTGCTCCTCCTGTATTATAGTGACCAGATACAGACAATACACCAGAGTCTGCTCCTCCTGTATTATAGTGACCAGATACAGACAATACACCAGAGTCTGCTCCTCCTGTATTATAGTGACCAGATACAGACAATACACCAGAGTCTGCTCCTCCTGTATTATAGTGACCAGATACAGACAATACACCAGAGTCTGCTCCTCCTGTATTATAGTGACCAGATACAGACAATACACCAGAGTCTGCTCCTCCTGTATTATAGTGACCAGATACAGACAATACACCAGAGTCTGCTCCTCCTGTATTATAGTGACCAGATACAGACAATACACCAGAGTCTGCTCCTCCTGTATTATAGTGACCAGATACAGACAATACACCAGAGTCTGCTCCTCCTGTATTATAGTGACCAGATACAGACAATACACCAGAGTCTGCTCCTCCTGTATTATAGTGACCAGATACAGACAATACACCAGAGTCTGCTCCTCCTGTATTATAGTGACCAGATACAGACAATACACCAGAGTCTGCTCCTCCTGTATTATAGTGACCAGATACAGACAATACACCAGAGTCTGCTCCTCCTGTATTATAGTGACCAGATACAGACAATACACCAGAGTCTGCTCCTCCTGTATTATAGTGACCAGATACAGACAATACACCAGAGTCTGCTCCTCCTGTATTATAGTGACCAGATACAGACAATACACCAGAGTCTGCTCCTCCTGTATTATAGTGACCAGATACAGACAATACACCAGAGTCTGCTCCTCCTGTATTATAGTGACCAGATACAGACAATACACCAGAGTCTGCTCCTCCTGTATTATAGTGACCAGATACAGACAATACACCAGAGTCTGCTCCTCCTGTATTATAGTGACCAGATACAGACAATACACCAGAGTCTGCTCCTCCTGTATTATAGTGACCAGATACAGACAATACACCAGAGTCTGCTCCTCCTGTATTATAGTGACCAGATGCAGACAATACACCAGAGTCTGCTCCTCCTGTATTATAGTGACCAGATACAGACAATACACCAGAGTCTGCTCCTCCTGTATTATAGTGACCAGATACAGACAATACACCAGAGTCTGCTCCTCCTGTATTATAGTGACCAGATACAGACAATACACCAGAGTCTGCTCCTCCTGTATTATAGTGACCAGATACAGACAATACACCAGAGTCTGCTCCTCCTGTATTATAGTGACCAGATACAGACAATACACCAGAGTCTGCTCCTCCTGTATTATAGTGACCAGATACAGACAATACACCAGAGTCTGCTCCTCCTGTATTATAGTGACCAGATACAGACAATACACCAGAGTCTGCTCCTCCTGTATTATAGTGACCAGATACAGACAATACACCAGAGTCTGCTCCTCCTGTATTATAGTGACCAGATACAGACAATACACCAGAGTCTGCTCCTCCTGTATTATAGTGACCAGATACAGACAATACACCAGAGTCTGCTCCTCCTGTATTATAGTGACCAGATACAGACAATACACCAGAGTCTGCTCCTCCTGTATTATAGTGACCAGATACAGACAATACACCAGAGTCTGCTCCTCCTGTATTATAGTGACCAGATACAGACAATACACCAGAGTCTGCTCCTCCTGTACTATAGTGACCAGATACAGACAATACACCAGAGTCTGCTCCTCCTGTATTATAGTGACCAGATGCAGACAATACACCAGAGTCTGCTCCTCCTGTATTATAGTGACCACATACAGACAATACACCAGAGTCTGCTCCTCCTGTATTATAGTGACCAGATACAGACAATACACCAGAGTCTGCTCCTCCTGTATTATAGTGACCAGATACAGACAATACACCAGAGTCTGCTCCTCCTGTATTATAGTGACCAGATGCAGACAATACACCAGAGTCTGCTCCTCCTGTAATATAGTGACCAGATACAGACAATACACCAGAGTCTGCTCCTCCTGTATTATAGTGACCAGATGCAGACAATACACCAGAGTCTGCTCCTCCTGTTCGGATACGTGTGCTATCCGAATCTTTTACAGCCCCATAGAAATGAATGGGTCCTCATCTAATTAACAAAAAATAATGTGGATCAGATGCGGACCGAAGATAGGCTTGTGTGCATAAGGCCTTAGGCCCCTTTCACACAAGAGTGACGGATTAGGTCCGGATGTGTTCAGGGTGCGTTTAGTGAAACTCGCACCATTTTGCAAGCAAGTTCAGTCAGTTTTGTCTGCGATTGCGCTTTGATGTATTTTTCACGGGTGTTATAAAAAAAAATAAAAAATGAAGGTTTACAAACAACATCTCCTAGCAACCATCAGTGAAAAACGCATTGCATCCGCACTTACTTCTGGATACAATGCCCCAATCACTTCTAGGGGGCCAGGGCTGCGTGAAATAACACCGAATATAGAACATGCTGTGTTTTTTCACGCAACACAGAACTGATGCGTCAAAAAAACGCTCATGTACACAGACCCATTGAAATTAATGGGTTATGGTTCAGTGCGTTCACGTCACGCATTCCCGTGCGGAAAACTCGCTCGTGTGAAAGGGGCCTTAGTGCAGTGTACGCTATAGGCAGACGGGCTTTCTTTTTCTTTTGTAAAGCTGTTTAATTCTAAAAGACTAAGGGCTTATGGACACAACCGTTGGATGTTTTCCAGTCCACAACTTGCGGATCTGCAAAACACGGATCCTGGCTGTGTGCATTCTGCATTTTGCGTAACGGAACATCAGGCCCATAATAGAACTGGTCTATTCTTGTCCATAATAGGACTTTTTTTTTTGTGGACAGCCATACGGACACGGAAGTAACACGGAGTAATTTCCTTTTTTTTTTTTTTTTGGCGGCCTCATTGAAGTGAATGGTTCCGCATAGGGACTGCAAAAAAAAAAAAATGGACTTTGGGGAAAAAAAAAAAGTTTGTGTGCATGAGCCCTAAGAGATGTAAATAAAGCTCCCCACTTCAGATAGAGCTGCTGGGTTCCTCTTACAGGTCAGGGGAGCTTCTGTATCTGCCACAGATAAGGAAGGGGCGCTGCTGGCCACAGAGCAGTGTGCATTATGACTTATACATGATGCACACTCATGTCTCCTAAGAGAAGTCAGTGAGCCGCTCTTTAATAGATATATAGTTCAGGCTCACTGACCCCTATGGATAACAAACTGAGAAGCCTGGAGCCTGGAACTGTGGAGAGGGTATAAATCATGAGAAGCACATATTGTGCTCTCCCTGCACCATATATGGTCCTGACACCGGAGAAAACCCTGAGGCTGGTTTCACACGGGCGTTGCGGGAAAAGATGCGGGTGCGTTCCGGGAACATGCGTGATTTTTCCGCGCGAGTGCAAAATGTAATGCGTTTTGCACGCGCTTGAGAAAAATAGGCATGTTTGGTACCCATACCTGAACCCGGACTTCTTCACAGAAGTTCGGGTTTGGGTTAGGTGTTCTGTAGATTTTATTAATTATTTTCCCTTATAATATGGTTATAAGGGAAAATAATAGCATTCTGAATACAGAATGCATAGTACAATAGGGCTCACCTTAATCCACTTGATCGCGCAGTCGGCATCTCTTCTGTCTTCATCTTTGCTGTGCACAGGAATAGGACCTTTGATGACGTCACTGTGCTCATCACATGATCATTTAACATGTATCTCGACCCGTGTGCCGATCACATACGTGACGCAAAGGGAGGGAAAAGGGAAGGCCCTGTCCAAGGGAGAGGGAAAGGTGGTGACCCCTAACTCACCCTGAGGCTGGCACCTGACTGCCCTGACGTCCCTAGATGGGTTTCTCACCCGTACGCCGATCACGTGCCTAAAACCCTGGCTTTCCCTAAGATGAGCCCTAGGTAGTGAATAGGGCAGTGGGAACACTAGTCCGCACCACTAGCTCTAAAGGAAAACACTAAGGAGAGGACAGACAATACAGACAAAGCATATAATCCCAGGTGGGCGCCAACAGTGGACAACAAAAGCCCAACAGGGATCCGGAGGGTAACGCTCTGGAACAACAACCAGGAATCACAGCTACACAGCTCCAGTGGGTCACTATAGAAGTCCAGGCAGGAAGCTCTATATCTGGCAACCAGAGAAGTGGGAGAGGAGAATATAAGGAGGTTGAGAGTGACAGACAAGAAACAGCTGAGGAGAAGAAGCTACGGATCCCTGAGTGAGACAAAATGGATTGCAAGGCAAACACAGAAAGCTATCATTAAGAAACAACGTGATCTTTAGACATAGAGCGCGCAGCCACCCGCTGCGACTTCCTGACCCCGGGTATAACGGAGTCAGACGTGGCCCATGTGATGAGCGCAGTGACATCACCACAGGTTATTTTCCTGTGCACAGCAAAGATGAAGACAGAAGAGAAGCCGGGCTGCGCGATCAAGTGGATTTAGGTGAGTTACATTTTTTTAATTTTATTTTTAACCCCTCCAGCCCTATTCTACTATGCATTCTGTATTAAGAATGCTATTATTTTCCCTTATGACCATGTTATAAGGGAAAATAATAATGATCGGGTACCCATCCCGATCGTCTCCTAGCAACCGTGCGTGAAAATCGCACAGCATCCGCACTTGCTTGCGGATGCTTGCGATTTTCACGCAGCCCTATTCACTTCTATGGGGCCTGCGTTGCGTGAAAAACGCACAATATCGAACATGCTGCGATTTTCACGCAACGCTCAAGTGATGTGAGAAAATCACCGCTAATGTGCACAGCCCCATAGAAATGAATGGGTCCGGATTCAGTGCGGGTGCAATGCGTTCACCTCACGCATTGCACCCGCACGGAAATCTCGCCCGTGTGAAAGGGGCCTTAGCCCAGTGTCAAAATTATATATTTATAGTTAAAGGAGTTGTCCCACAAAAAATATTCTACAGTTTTCAAACTGTAGAATTCATTCCCGCATGTCTCTGTTCTTATTTATATTGCTGTTTCTTCATATATTCTTGTAGTACGCCTGATGAAGAGACTGGTGATGTCTCGAAAGCTCGCTATGTAACATCATTACTTCTATTTTTGTTAGCCATTAAAAGGTATCAAACCTGCAATACTTTTATTTAGTTTCTCTGAATGAGAGCACTAAACTAAGGGTACTTTCACACTTGCGGCAGGACGGATCCGACAGGCTCGAAGGGGAGGGAGTGGTGGTCCGGGGGCACGGCGAAATAGCAGCAGGACGGATCCGACAGGGTGAACAGCCTGTCGGATCCGTCCTGCCGCAAGTGTGAAAGTACCCTAAAACACAATTTGTTCCGCTAAAACAAGCCCTCATATGGCTATGTCAATGGAACATTTAAAAAAGCTATGACTCTTAAAAGGTGGGGAGATAAGAATGAAAATGCACGTCTTTAGGGGTTAATGGAGCTCTCCTGGTTGTAAAGGAAAAGGTTAAATTGTATACAGTATATCATATTGTACATAGTATACATTTATTGTACATGTATTAATATCGTACTCTAGCGATATGCCATCAATTAGTTGTACAGAAGTTGTACCCACTAAGGCCTAGTTCACACGAACGTATGGCTTTTTCAGTGTTTTGTGGTCTGTTTTTCACGGATCCGTTTTTCCGTTCCGTTTTTCCGTATGCCATGTACAGTATACAGTAATTACATAGAAAACATTGGTCTGGGAATAACATTTTCAATAGATGGCTCAGAAAAAACGGAACGGATACGGAAGACATACGGATGCATTTCCGTATGTGATCAGTTTTTTTTGCGGACCCATTGACTTGAATGGAGCCACGGAACGTGATTTGCGGGCAATAATAGGACATGTTCTATCTTTCAACGGAACGGAAAAACGGAAATACGGAAACGGAATGTATACGGAGTACATTCCTTTTTTTTTTGCGGAACCATTGAAATGAATGGTTCCGTATACGGACCGTATACGGAACACAAAAAAAAGGCCCGTACACTCGCAAAAAAAACATTTGTGTGAACTAGGCCTAAGTCTGGAGTTGCTCTGTATGTCCCCATGTATCATGTGTATATGTGATAATATTGTCTGTATGATAGGGCAGCAAGGAAGCCGCACATACAGCATCAACGCTACATCTGTAAACCTGGACACACATACACAAGCCTTGTGCCTCCAGTACGATCCTGGATAATGCTGTCTTCACATGAGCAATAATATAATCAGTATGGGCTCCAGGCACAATTATGTACGGTAAATATTTACTGATACGCCCATGGTAATTGAATATGCTAAGTAAAATTACAGATATCGATGTATCATAAATGAGAAAAATACACTAATCATAAAACAAGCATGATAAAATCTAAGGCTCCATTCACACGTCCGTGATGTGTTGCGGACCCGTAAATTGCGGGTCCGCAACACACCAGCCCGGCACCCCCATAGAAATGCCTATTCTTGTCCGCAAGCTGCGGTCCGCAAGCTGTCTTCCTTTATTTTTGGAGGATCACCAGACATAAAGGAAAGTAAAAAAAAATCTAAGACAGGTTTGCCATGCAAATGATAGGAAAAACAACGGACTGACAATCTTGTGTGCCTCCGTGTTTTTTAGCGGTCCCATTGACTTGAATGGGTCCGCGAACCGTTTTCCGTAAAAATAATAGGACAGGTTATATTTTTTTGACGGACTGGAACCACGGATCACGGACGTGGATGACAAACGGTGCATTAGCCGAGTTTTCAACTGACCCATTGAAAGTTAATGGGTCCGCAGAAAATCACGAAAAACAGCACACCAGACACGGAATAAAACAACGGTCGTGTGCATGAGGCCTTAGAAATGTACTGGAGTTCTTCACACTCAAATGTCTATGTATATTGTGGGAAATTCTTAGTAAACAGGGTGCTGCCACACGTTGCGAATAGGCTGCGAAACATAACTGCGAAACTACAAAATTTCTGCAACAAAGTCTGCAGAATATGAAGGCATCCTTACTCCTTCAGAGGACCTATCTTATTGTAAGCAAATGAGGACTGATAGATGCCGGTGATCTCGTCATGTTAGGGATCTGGCTATGCATTGTAGTTTCTGCTTTGCAAGTGTGAATACAGCCTGATATGCTGACGTGTAATATATATATATATATATATATATATAGAAAAAAGAGAAAATGATGGCGGCAATGGAAAAAAGCTATTTGGGTGCTAGGTCCAGGGATGTAGCTGCTTACCCCAAATAGATAGATGAAAAACCGGACAGCACTCCAAGTAAAAGCAATGGTGTTTATTCACCCATGTGGATGGCAACGTTTCAGCTCATACAAGAGCCTTTTTCAAGCTTGAAAAAGGCTCTTGTATGAGCTGAAACGTTGCCATCCACATGGGTGAATAAACACCATTGCTTTTACTCGGAGTGCTGTCCGTTTTTCATCTGTATATATATATATATATATATTTATTTATTTATATACAGTGCAATAAAAAGTCTACACACCCCTGTTAAAATGTCAGGTTTCTGTGATGTAAAAAAATGAGACAAAGATAAATCATTTCAGAACTTTTTCCACCTTTAATGTGACCTATAAACTCAATTGAAAAACAAACTGAAATCTTTTAGGTAGAGGGAAGAAAAAATATGAAAATAAAATAATATGGTTGCATAAATGTGCACACCCTTAAACGAATACTTTGTTGAAGCACCTTTTGATTTTATTACAGTGTTTTTGGGTATGAGTCTATCAGCATGGCACATTTTGACTTGGCAAGATTTGCCCACTCTTCTTTGCAAAAACACTCCAAATCTGTCAGATTGCGAGGGGATCTCCTGTGCACAGCCCTCTTCACCCCACAGATTTTCAATCGGATTCAGGTCTGGGCTCTGGCTGGGCCATTCCAAAACTTTCATCTTCTTCTGGTGAAGCCATTCCTTTGTTGATTTGGATGTGTGCTTTGGGTCATTGTCATGCTGAAAGATGAAGTTCGTGTTTAGCTTTCTAGCAGAAGCCTGAAGGTTTTGTGCCAATATTGACTGGTATTTGGAACTGTTCATAATTCCCTCTAGCTTAAAGATTACCTTTCATCTGGCAAAACATTGTGAACTAAGTGTCATGATCTGTACAGCGGCACCCAGGGATCTCACTGCACTTACTATTATCCCTGGGCGCCGCTCAGTTCTCCCGCTATGCCCTCCGGTATGTTCGGTCACTTGGTTATAGTAGGTGGAGACTGCTCTTGTTCTCCTGGGCGTCTCCTTCTCCCAGGCTGTAGCGCTGGCCAATCGCAGAGCAGAGCTCACAGCCTGGGAGGTTTTTTTCTCCCACGCTGTGAGCGCTGCGATTGGCCAGCGCTACAGCCTAGGAGAAGGAGACGCCCAGGAGAACAAGGGCAGTCTCCTCCTACTATAACCAAGTGACTGAACATACCGGAGGACATAGCGGCAGAACGGAGCGGCGTCCAGGGATAATAGTAAGTGCAGTGAGATCCCTGGGCGCCGTTGTACAGATCATGACACTTAGTTCACAATGAAAGGCCAGATGAAAGGTCCTCTTTAACTAAGGCCCCAGTTCCAGCTGAAGAAAAACAGCCCCAAAGCATGATGCTGCCACCACCATGCTTCACTGTGGGTATGGTGTTCTTTTGGTGATTTGCAGTGTTGTAATTATGGCCAGAAAGTTCAACCTTGGTTTCATCAGACCAGAACACCTTTTCCCACATGCTTTTGGGAGACTTCGGATGTGTTTTTGCAAAATGTAGCCTGACTTGGATGTTTTTCTTCGTAAGAAAAGGCTTTCGTCTTGCCACTCTACCCCATAGCCCAGACATTTGAAGAATACGGGAGATTGTTGTCACATGTACCACACAGCCAGTTCTTGCCAGATATTCCTGCAGCTCCTTTAATGTTGCTGTGAGCCTCTTGGTAGCCTCCCAGACCAGTTTTCTTCTTATCTTTTCATCAATTTTAGAGGGACGTCCAGTTCTTGGTAATGTCACTGTTGTGCCATATTTTCTCCACTTGATGATGACTGTCTTCATTGTGTTCCATGGTATATCTAATGCCTTGGAAATTAGATATACCAGTAGGAGGGGGGTCAGTAGGAGATGAGCGCTTCCATTGTGGAAGCACTCATCTCCATATCTGTGCTGCGGCAGGGGAGGGAGAGGTGTGTCCCTCCCCTGTTCTTCTGATAGGCCGCAGGCACTAAAGCCTGCAGCCTATCAGAGGCCGGCTCTGGCGGCGCGATGACATCATCATCGCGCCGCCTGAGCCGGGCAGCACACAGCAGGGACACGGGCCGGAAGAGGCTGCATCGCATCGCTGCTGGTATCGGTGTATTTTTTTTATTTTTTTTTAGGAGCTGGCACTATGGGGGCACAAAAAAAGGGGAGAACTGCACTATGGGGGCACAAAAAAAGGGGAGAACTGCACTATGGGGGCACAAAAAAAGGGGAGAACTGCACTATGGGGGCACAAAAAAAAGGGGAGAACTGCACTATGGGGGCACAAAAAAAAGGGGAGAACTGCACTATGGGGGCACAAAAAAAAGGGGAGAACTGCACTATGGGGGCAAAAAAAAAAGGGGAGAACTGCACTATGGGGGCACAAAAAAAGGGGAGAACTGCACTATGGGGGCACAAAAAAAAGGGGAGAACTGCACTATGGGGGCACAAAAAAAGGGGAGAACGGCACTATGGGGGCGGTAAAGGGGAGAACGGCACTATGGGGGGCAGTAAAGGGGAGAACGGCACTATGGGGGGCAGTAAAGGGGAGAACGGCACTATGGGGGGCAGTAAAGGGGAGAACGGCGCTATGGGGGGCAGTAAAGGGGAGAACGGCACTATGGGGGCATTATTTGGGAGGCACCATTGGGGAGAGGAGCACTATGGGGGCTCTAAAGGGGCTTTTTTTTTACACATTATGGGGGGCACTATAGGGGAGAATGGCACTATGGGGCATCTGGTGGCACTATAGGGGCATTATTTGGGGACACTAAGGGGAAGTGGGGGCTCTAAAGGGTCCTTTATTCTTATTGGCACATTATGGGGGCATTATTGCATCTGGTGGCACTAAGGGGGCATTTTTTTACTGGCACATTATGGTAGGCACTATGGGGGAAAGGAGCACTATTGGGGCATATGGTGGCACTTAGAAGGGGCATTTTTTACTGGCATATTATGGGCAACACTATGGGGAAGGGGAGAGGAGCACTATGAGGGCATTTACTGGGGCACTATATAGGGGTATTTTATACTGGCATACATTATGGGGACATTGGCTCAACAGCGGGTACTAAGCGGGGGTACAATCATTTTTGGGGGACATTATCTTTATACTATTAGTGTCTGGGCGCAGTTATTTTTTTTAGAGCACTGTGTGCCAATAATTGTTTAAGGGGGCACTATCTGTGTGGTAGCAGTATTTCCAGGGGGACTGTTTCTGCAGTATAGTATTGGGGGCACAGCGGGCACAGTATTGGGGCACTATCTGTGTGGTAGTAGTATTTCCAGGGGGACTGTTTCAGCAGTATAGTATTGCGGGCACAGTATTGGGGGTGGCAGGAAAGGGGGTTCAGAAGATGTGAAGATGATGGAAATGTGGGAAACTAATGTCTGTTTGTTAATCTCTGCAGAGATGGGAGATGGCTGAAAAATCATCATGGCGGTCTGGTCTGAATGGAGAAGATGAGGAAAGAGAACGTCTACAGCAAAGGTGACATCACTGGATGTAAGAGGTATGGGGCGCTATGTAGGAGAGGAGATTCTCCGGCTCCTCCCCTGCCATTTGCAGAAGGAGGATTCAGAGCTGGGTGAGGACAGCCAAAGGGGGCAGCAGGCAGATGGTGGGGGGAACCACAGGCCTTGAGCAGGATCGGGGGAGGGAGGAGAGCGGAGGAGCTTCCTGGCTGCAGCCTGCTGTCTATTGTATGATGTGAAGCAGGCAGTGCAGCCAGGACAGACCCCCCTCTCTCAGTATGATGTTTAGAGACAGGCCGCAACTATAGAATGTCAGCTGTACAGTGTTTGTTGGGAGTGGCCTATTATATGTAGGAGGGGCTTTTAATAATGGGCGGGGCCGCATTGTTCTTTTCCTGCAGAGCTTTTAGAATCGCCAAGTAAAAGAATCAGCGCAACACGCTACACCCCCGTCCCTGCAGTTTTAAATATAAAGGGGGCTTTGAAAAATTGAATTAGCACAGCACACTACACATGCCACATTTTTTTGCCTTTCGGACCCCCCCTAGACAAAATTCCTGGGTGCTCCCCTGAGTTAGGGCACTGTTCTTCCTCTCCTCAGGCCTCCACTCCGCATTTTGAGCCCCAGATTAAGCTTGCAGAACCCTTTTCTGGAGACTGGAGGAAGTTTCTCTCCTTTAAGGAGAGTTGCAAACTTTACTTCCGTTTGCGCCCCGTGTCCTCTGGCCCCGAGAGTCAACGCGTGGGCATTATCATTTTCCGACTACAGGGTGATCCCCAGGACTGGGCGTTCTTTTTACCTGCTGGCGCCAGTTGTTTGTCTTCTGTGGAGGGGTTCTTTCAGGCCCTGGGTACCCTCTATGATGAACCAGACAGGGCTCTAGTAGCCAAGACGGCTCTAAAGGCACTGGTTCAGGGCAATCTACCTGCGGAGGATTATTGCACCCAATTCAGAAGGTGGTGTGTGTCCTCAGGGTGGAACGAACCAGCCCTGAAGAGTCAGTTCAGGTCAGGTCTGTCTCATAATTTAAAGGATCTGCTGATCAGTTATCAACCTCCAGAGACCTTAGAGCAGATGATGACTCTTGTTGCCCGACTGGACCAACGGGTTAGAGAGAGATGACAGGAACAACAGTTTTCTTCCCAGATGGTGGTCCAGCCAGAGGCCTATCCCAGAGACAATGCTGAGGTCTCCACCAAGGAACCCATGCAGGTTGGCATGACCCGAGGGAATCTTCGCCACAGACGTGGAGAATGCTTTTACTGTGGAGATCCTGACCATTGGATCAACCAGTGTCCTAAGAAAGTCCTCTCTGTCAAGTCTCCTAAGGCAAGGCAACCTAAAGACCAGGTACACCCTTATTTTTCAAAATATAAGCTTTTGGTACCCATTACGATTTCTCTGGGAGTAGATAAATGGAAGGGTAAGGCCTTTATCGATTCTAGCTCAGCGGCCAGCTTTATTGACTCTGAATATGCTGTAAGTTTGGGTATTCCAATGTTTGCTTTACCAACTCCTATCCATGTCATGGCTATTGATGCTACTCCTCTTATTGGTGGTAAGGTGAGCTTATGTACCTCAGAGATTTTCTAACCGTGGGTGTGTGTCACTCAGAGAGATGTTCCCTTTTTGTCCTGGAGAACCTACCGGCTGAGGTTGGTATTAGGGTTGCCTTGGCTCCGACTACATAGCCCCAGCTGTGTTCCAAAACTTCATGAACGACATTCTTAGGGAGTTCTTAGGTAAATTTGTTATTGTCTATCTTGACAACATTTTGATATTCTCTCCTGACTTCGAATCCCATGTGTCTCATGTTAAACAAGTATTAGAGGTGTTGAGGGAGAATCAGCTATCCGCTAAGCAAGAGAAATGTGTCTTTGGTGTACAGGAGATTCTGTTTCTAGGGCATGTTCTGACTCCTCACGCCTTCAAGATGGATCCTGGTAAGGTGCTAGCAATTAAGGAATGGGTAAGACCTTCATCCTTAAAGGCGTTACAACGATTCTTAGGTTTCGCCAATTATTATCGTAAATTTATTATGAATTTTTCCGTAATTGCTAAACCGTTGACCAACCTTACTTTGAAAAATTATAAAAGGCATTCAGTAGCGCTCCCATTCTGATCCAGCCTGATCAGGAGAGACCTTTTATTGTGGAGGTGGATGCGTCCGAGGACGGCGCAGGAGCAGTCCTTTCACAAAGTCCTGCTAGCCTCACTAACCTGAGACCATGTGCCTTCTTCTCCAGGAAATTCTCTCCCATGGAGAGAAAGTACGACATAGGGAGCTGCTGGCCATTAAATGGGCATTTGAGGAGTGGAGGCATTTTCTGGAGGGGGCAAGGCATTGTGTAACTGTTGTCACTGACCATAAAAACCTTATGTTTCTCGAGTCTGCTAAGGTTGAATCCCCGTCAAGCCAGATGGGCTCTGTTTTTTACTCGTTTAGATTTTTCCATTGCATTCAGGTCGGGAAGTAAAAATGTGAAGGCGGACTGATTATCTTGGAGCTTCCATGTTTTTCAACCTACTGAGGTACCACCTGAATACATCCTACCAGCAAAAATCTTCATAGCGGCTCTAACCCAGGATATCTCTGCTCGCATTAGGTCTGAACAACATCTGGCACCAGTATCCACCCCAACAGATAAGTTGTTTGTTCCCATACAATTTCGTCTCCAGCTGTTGGGTGAGTGTCACGGTTCTGCCTTTTGTGGACATCCAGTTGTTGAGGGCACTAAGGATCTGGTTTCTAGATCTTATTGGTGGCCAACTCTAACTAGGGATGTCAAGTCCTATGTGTCAGCCTGTGAGGTTTGTGCCAGGTCCAAGACACCTAGGACTCGCCCTGCTGGTAACCTACGACCCCTACCCATTCCCAGTAGACCCTGGTCCCATATCTCGATGGACTTTATAACTGACCTACCGCCGGCGGAGGGTAAGACTGTAGTTTGGGTAGTCGTCGATAGGTTTAGCAAGATGGTCCATTTCATTCCCCTGGCTAAACTTCTGAATGGCTAAACCCTGGCGTCTATTTTTTTTTTTAAAAGAAATTGTTCGATTGCATGGTATCCCAGAAAATATTGTTTCTGACAGGGGTGTGCAGATTGTGTCCAAATTCTGGAGGCCCTTCTGTAAAAAATGTCAAATTTCATTGTCTTTTTCTTCTGCCTACCACCCTGAGAGTAATGGGCAGATTGAACGCCTTAATCAGTCTGTGGAACAATTCTTGAGGTTGTATGTGGCTGATGACCAGCAATTATGGGTGAAATTTCTTCCATTGGCTGAATTTGCTTTGAATAACCGTGTCAATTCTTCTGCTGGGGTTTCACCTTTCTTTTGTAACCATGGTTTCCATCCCCGTTTTCATTCTGGGTCATCAGCCTCCTCCTCTAACCCTGAGGTGGATAGGCTTTCCTCTGAACTGTGCACAGTTTGGGCCCGGGTTCAATCGAACTTTGAAAAGGCTCAAAGTTCTCAGAAACTCAAGGCCGATAGGAGACGTTCAAGGGGGTGATTTTTCAGATTGGGGATAAGGTATGGTTGTCGTCCAAGAATCTCTCTCTCTTAAGGTAGATTCTAAAAAGTTTGCTCCTCGTTTTATTAGACCATATAAGATCACGGAGGTGATTAACCCGGTATCATTTAGGTTGGAGCTGCACGAGTCATTCAACATTCATAATGTGTTCCATAAATCTCTACCTAAAAAATATGTTGAACCGGTAGTACCATCGAAAGCCTCGCCTCCACCGGTTCTTGTTAATGATGCTGTCGAGTATGCGGTGTCTAAAATAGTGGATGTCAGGAAGGTGCGTAATTCCTTGCAGTACCTGATTCACTGGAAGGGGTATGGACCTGAAGAGAGATCTTGGGTACCTGCCAGGGAGGTTCATGCTCCTAGACTTGTTCGAAAATTTCATTTAGAACACCCTGAAAGGCCATCGCCTGAAGTCTTGGGTCTCCTGACTATTCTCTGCTTGCTCCATTTGTACTTTGTAGCTTTCCTGGTATTGACTCGGTCCGTTCACGTTCTGTCGTTTGTCTGTCTGTAATCCCTGCACTTAGTTCAAGCTAGGGATTGCCGTCCAGTTGTCCCCTGTCATTAGGACTCGCGAGGCAAGTAGGCAGGGCCAGGGGTAAGGGTGGAGCGCAGTGGTCACTTCCCTCCCCCCTGTGTGTGTGTGTGTGTACGCGACCGTTACAATATCTACTATTTAATATTCTAAATTTACAATCAATCATTTTGATTAAAGATACCTTCTCAATGATTCTGCTGCTGGGCAGAGCCGAGAAACGTGCATCTTCACTGCTTACCGAGGAACAACTAACTGGATGTAAACCGACTTTTTTTTTTTCAAACTTAGCAATTCTATTGGATGTGTGGAGATTTGCTCTGGTAGACAGGCTTGCAGATGCAGTACAGAGGCAATGGCAACATCTTTAACTTAAACAGTGCAGTGTTTTATTCACACATAAATAAAGTGACAACAAAAAGGCAGTTTTAAGGAAAAAGTCACCTTGAGTCTGGTGTTTGTTCACACCAGGCTGCAGCACATAAGTCCTTGGGTGAAGCAGAAGTCTACGTGCTTTTTTCCCCAAACAATATAGCAGGCCTTAGTCCCGGCCCAAACTTTCAGGCTCCAACACCCAAACTGACAAAGCTGCAGTATCAGATGGAGGATAATCCGCCCAGCTGAGACTGCTGGCTGGGTTTTTATCTAACAGGGCTGGGATGCCCATTATCCCCTCTGATCCTTACACTAATGATGGAACCATTAGCCAAAACTACACTACGTGCAGAATTATTAGGCAAATGAGTATTTTGACCACATCATCCTCTTTATGCATGTTGTTTTACTCCAAGCTGTATAGGCTTGAAAGCCTACTACCAATTAAGCATATTAGGTGATGTGCATCTCTGTAATGAGAAGGGGTGTGGTCTAATGACATCAACACCCTATATCAGGTGTGCATAATTATTAGGCAACTTCCTTTCCTTTGGCAAAATGGGTCAAAAGAAGGACTTGACAGGCTCAGAAAAGTCAAAAATAGTGAGATATCTTGCAGAGGGATGCAGCACTCTTAAAATTGAAAAGCTTCTGAAGCGTGATCATCGAACAATCAAGCGTTTCATTCAAAATAGTCAACAGGGTCGCAAGAAGAGTGTGGTAAAACCAAGGCGCAAAATAACTGCCCATGAACTGAGAAAAGTCAAGCGTGCAGCTGCCAAGATGCCACTTGCCACCAGTTTGGCCATATTTCAGAGCTGCAACATCACTGGAGTGCCCAAAAGCACAAGGTGTGCAATACTCAGAGACATGGCCAAGGTAAGAAAGGCTGAAAGACGACCACCACTGAACAAGACACACAAGCTGAAACGTCAAGACTGGGCCAAGAAATATCTCAAGACTGATTTTTTTCTAAGGTTTTATGGACTGATGAAATGAGAGTGAGTCTTGATGGGCCAGATGGCTGGATTGGTAAAGGGCAGAGAGCTCCAGTCTGACTCAGACACCAGCAAGGTGGAGGTGGAGTACTGGTTTGGGCTGGTATCATCAAAGACGAGCTTGTGGTGCCTTTTTGGGTTGAGGATGGAGTCAAGCTCAACTCCCAGTCCTACTGCCAGTTTCTGGAAGACACCTTCTTCAAGCAGTGGTACAGGAAGAAGTCTGCAAGGTAAGAAAAACATGATTTTCATGCAGGACAATGCTCCATCACACGCGTCCAAGTACTCCACAATGTGGCTGGCAAGAAAGGGTATAAAAGAAGAAAATCTAATGACATGGCCTCCTTGTTCACCTGATCTGAACCCCATTGAGAACCTGTGGTCCATCATCAAATGTGAGATTTACAAGGAGGGAAAACAGTACACCTCTCTGAACAGTGTCTGGGAGGCTGTGGTTGCTGCTGCACGCAATGTTGATGGTGAACAGATCAAAACACTGACAGAATCCATGAATGGCAGGCTTTTGAGTGTCCTTGCAAAGAAAGGTGGCTATATTGGTCACTGATTAGTTTTTGTTTTGTTTTTGAATGTCAGAAATGTATATTTGTGAATGTTGAGATGTTATATTGGTTTCACTGGTAAAAATAAATAATTGAAATGGGTATATATTTGTTTTTTGTTAAGTTGCCTAATAATTATGTACAGTAATAGTCACCTGCACACACAGATATCCCCCTAAAATAGCTAAAACTAAAAACTACTTCCAAAAATATTCAGCTTTGATATTAATGAGTTTTTTGGGTTCATTGAGAACATGGTTGTTCAATAATAAAATTAATCCTCAAAAATACAACTTGCCTAATAATTCTGCACTCCCTGTATTTGCACTGACTCGCGCATTACCAGCATTCGTGCAGGAACTCAATCTCACACTATACGCAGATGATGTCATCTTAACTGTCGCTGACCCAGATAAATCATTGACAGCGGTGTGGGATGTCCTACGGAGATTCTCGGAAGTCTCATATTACAAATTAAATGCCACAAAATTTCAGGTCTTGTCTATGTACATTTCTGATTAAGTTAGAAATAATATTATAAGAACATATCAGTTCCGATGGGTTCAGGATCATATTGTGTGTTTAGGTATACTTTTGACTCCATCTTTAAAAAATCTTGTAGATGTGAACTTGAAAGCATTAACAAAAGAAGTTAAAAAGGATTATGATGCATTAGCCAAGTACAATTTATCCTAGATTGCTAGAATTAATGTCACCAAAATTTTGGTTCTCCCAAAAATACTATATAAATTCCGTTGCCTGCCTCTGAAGATCCCTTTCAGTATGCTAACTCGGCTCCAATCAGATATGCTCAAATTTATTTGGGGTCCCACTAGACCTAGAATCCGTAAATCTGCTTTATTTCCCTCTTTGAAAGCAGGAGGCTTAGGGGTGCCAGATATAAAGAAATACTATTGGGCATCCTTAATATCATTTGCTAAAGAATTGTGGCTACCTTCCAGCCTGCAAAGATGGATACAAGTGGAAGAATCCCTCATAGACGGTCCTTCTCTCAAAAACGATTTAGCAGTGCAAACTCTTAAACAATTTGACTATACTTTACCATGACAAATGAAGTGGAAGTAGTTACTATCCTCGTCATCTTAATAGGCTCAACTTAGACAAGAACAAGCTCCCCTTGAGAGCATTGGAATATCATATTCCTAACTTATCTTTATCCCGGTGGTCGTTGTGGGGACTTACGTTTATAGGACAACTATATGAAGTTACTTCTCTTCTGCAGTTTGAAATGTTACACTCCACATCCAATTTGCCCAATAACTGTTTTTTATCAATACCTTCAAATCCGCCATCTACTACAGTCCTTCACCCTTATTGACAAGCCAACCCCGCGATCACAATTAACCATATTCCTTGATCTCACATCAGGGGCAAAGAAATGTCTATCCATTATATATTCGCCCTTATCTTCAGTACAATCCTCTTCTAAACTCCCCTGTATGGTTAAATGGGAACAGAAAATTAAGGCCACATTCTCAATTCCACAATGGCAAGAAGCCATGCTTTGGGCTATAGAACCATCCCGCGGTATCAACCATGCTGAACAAAATAGGAAGATCCAACTAAGTACTTAACTCCAGATAAAGTAGCTCATATAATTAAAGATTACTCAAGCTCCTGTTGGAAAAGGTGTGGGCATAAAGGAACCCCTGCCCACATATGGTGGTATTGTGAAAAGGTGGTACCTTCACCTTATCACCTGAATTAGCTATTCTATGTATGGGCTTGGCCAGCATCCCTTATAAGAAAAGATGGGTAATAGCACACATTTTAACTGCTACTCGCGGGGGATGCCCAAAGGAAAGCATTTTAGCCGAAACGCGTGTCGGGGTACGTGGCTCTCCTGAGGCGGACACTACTGGTTTATGGGTATGTTACTCCATGGTGTGAGGCTTTGTATAAGTGGTTGGTGCCTGCATATGCTTCATGTTTTTAGTACACTTGGCCCTTTGCTATATGTGGTAGAGGGATTACTTGTTGCATTTACTTGTTGCAATCCCTTTTTTAGAGTTTGTGTTCCCTAACAGTGGACACAGCCATTTAAGTGACTAACTTATATGTATGTATACATCTCTGCTTACGGCCCAATTCTATGGTATTGATGGTTATTTCCTTCATGTTTACAGAGATATGCACTTTAACCCCTTAGGGACACAGCCTTTTTACACCTTAGGACCAGGCCATTTTTTGAAAATCTGACCAGTGTCACTTTAAGTGATGATAACTTTAAAACGCTTTGACTTATCCAGGCCATTCTGAGATTGTTTTTTCGTCACATATTGTACTTCATGACACTGGTGAAATAAAGTTAAAAAAAATATTTTTTTTTGCATAAAAAAATGTCAAATTTACCAAAAATTGGGAAAAATTAGCAAATTTCAAAGTTTCAGTTTCTCTACTTCTGTAATACATAGTAATACCCTTAAAAATTGTGATGACTTTACATTCCCCATATGTCTACTTCATGTTTGCAGCATTTTGGGAATGATATTTTATTTTTTGGGGATGTTACAAGGCTTAGAAGTTTAGAAGCAAATCTTGAAATTTTTCAGAAATTTACAAAAACCCAATTTTTAGGGACCACTACAGCTCTGAAGTCACTTTGCGAGGCTTACATAATAGAAACCACCCAAAAATGACCCCATTCTATAAACTACACCCCTCAAGGTATTCAAAACTGATTTTACATACGTCGTTAACCCTTTAGGTGTTGCACAAGAGTTATTGGCAAATGGGGATGAAATTTGAGAATTTCATTTTATTGCCTAATTTTCCATTTTAACCAATTTTTTCCACTAACAAAGCAAGGGTTAACAGCCAAACAAGACTGTATCTTTATTGCCCTGACTCTGCCGTTTACAGAAACACGCCATATGTGGCCGTAAACTACTGTACGGCCACACAGCGGGGCGTAGAGTGAAAGGTGCGCCGTTTGGTTTTTGGAAGGCAGGTTTTGCTGGACTGGTTTTTTGACACCATGTCCCATTTGAAGCCCCCTGATGCACCCCTAGAGTAGAAACTCCATAAAAGTGACCCCATCTAAGAAACCACACCCCTCAAGGTATTCAAAACTGATTTTACAAACTTTGTTAACCCTTTAGGTGTTGCACAAGAGTTATTGGCAAATGGGGATGAAATTTGAGAATTTCATTTTTTTGCCTAGATTTCCATTTTAACCCATTTTTTCCACTAACAAAGCAAGGGTTAACAGCCAAACAAGACTGTATCTTTATTGCCCTGACTCTGCCGTTTACAGAAACACGCCATATGTGGCCGTAAACTACTGTACGGCCACACAGCGGGGCGTAGAGTGAAAGGTGCGCCGTTTGGTTTTTGGAAGGCATGTTTTGCTGGACAGTTTTTTTGACACCATGTCCCATTTGAAGCCCCCCTGATGCACCCCTAGAGTAGAAACTCCAAAAAAGTGACCCCATCTAAGAAACTACACCCCTCAAGGTATACAAAACTGATTTTACAAACTTTGTTAACCCTTTAGGTGTTGCACAAGATTTAATGGAAAATAGAGATACAATTTCAAAATTTCACTTTTTTGGCAGATTTTCCATTTTAATATTTTTTTTTCCAGTTACAAAGCAAGGGTTAACAGCCAAACAAAACTCATTATTCATGGCCCTAATTCTGTAGTTTACAGAAACACCCCATATGTGGTCGTAAACCGCTGTACGGTCACACGGCAGGGCGCAGAAGGAAAGGAATGCCATACGGTTTTTGGAAGGCAGATTTTGCTGGACTGGTTTTTTTGACACCATGTCCCATTTGAAGCCCCCTGATGCACCCCTAGAGTAGAAACTCCAAAAAAGTGACCCCATCTAAGAAACTACACCCCTCAAGGTATACAAAACTGATTTTACAAACTTTGTTAACCCTTTAGGTGTTGCACAAGATTTAATGGAAAATAGAGATACAATTTCAAAATTTCACTTTTTTGGCAGATTTTCCATTTTAATATTTTTTTTTCCAGTTACAAAGCAAGGGTTAACAGCCAAACAAAACTCATTATTCATGGCCCTAATTCTGTAGTTTACAGAAACACCCCATATGTGGTCGTAAACCGCTGTACGGTCACACGGCAGGGCGCAGAAGGAAAGGAATGCCATACGGTTTTTGGAAGGCAGATTTTGCTGGACTGGTTTTTTTGACACCATGTCCCATTTGAAGCCCCCTGATGCACCCCTAGAGTAGAAACTCCAAAAAAGTGACCCCATCTAAGAAACTACACCCCTCAAGGTATACAAAACTGATTTTACAAACTTTGTTAACCCTTTAGGTGTTGCACAAGATTTAATGGAAAATAGAGATACAATTTCAAAATTTCACTTTTTTGGCAGATTTTCCATTTTAATATTTTTTTTTCCAGTTACAAAGCAAGGGTTAACAGCCAAACAAAACTCATTATTTATGGCCCTAATTCTGTAGTTTACAGAAACACCCCATATGTGGTCGTAAACCGCTGTACGGTCACACGGCAGGGCGCAGAAGGAAAGGAATGCCATACGGTTTTTGGAAGGCAGATTTTGCTGGACTGTTTTTTTTGACACCATGTCCCATTTGAAGCCCCCTGATGCACCCCCAGAGTAGAAACTCCAAAAAAGTGACCCCATTTTAGAAACTACGGGATAAGGTGGCAGTTTTGTTGGTACAAGTTTAGGGTACATGTGATTTTTGGTTGCTCTATATTACACTTTTTGTGCGGCAAGGTAACAAGAAATTGCTTTTTTGGCACCGTTTTTTTTTTTGTTATTTACACCATTCATCTGACAGGTTAGATCATGTGGTAATTTTATAGAGCAGGTTGTCACGGACGCGGTGATACCCAATATGTATCCAATTTTTTTTTTTTATGTACGTTTTACACAATTATTTCATTTTTAAAACAAAAAAAATGTTTTAGTGTCTCCATAGTCTAAGAGCCATAGTTTTTTAAATTTTTGGGCGATTATCTTATGCAGGGTCTCATTTTTTGTGGGATGAGATGACGGTTTGATTGGCACTATTTTGGGGTGCACATGACTTTTTGATTGCTTGCTATTACACTTTTTGTGACGGAAGATGACAAAAAATGGCTTTTTTTACACCGTTTTTATTTTTATTTTTTTACGGTGGTCATCTGAGGGGTTAGGTCATGTGATATTTTTATAGAGCCGGTCAATACGGACGCGGCGATACCTAATATGTATACTTTTTTTTTATTTATGTAAGTTTTATACAATGATTTCATTTTTGAAACAAAAGAAATCATGTTTTAGTGTTTCCATAGTCTAAGAGCCATAACTTTTTCAGTTTTTGGGCGATTATCATGGGTAGGGTATGATTTTTGCGGGATGAGATAACGGTTTGATTGTTACAATTTTGGCGTAGATGCGACTTTTTTGATCACTTTTATTACCTTTTTTGGGAAGTAAGGTGGGCAAAATTCCAATTTCATCATAGTTTTTAATTTTTTATTTTTATGGCGTTCACCGTTCGGGTAAAGTAACATTACCGTTTTATAGATCAGGTCGTTACGGACGCGGCGATACCAAACATGTGTAGGGAATTTTATTTTTTTCATTTTTAATCAGTGATAAATGTGTTTTTTGATTTTTACTTTATTTTTCACTTTTTTCACTTTTTTTTTGACCCAGACCCACTTGGTTCTTGAAGATCCAGTGGGTCTGATGTCTGCATAATACAGTACAGTACAATATATATAGTACTGCACTGTATTTTACTTACACTGAACAGATCTATGCTTTCAGCACAGATCTGTTCAGCACCATGGACAGCAGGACGCCTGAGAAGGCGTCCTGTTGCCATGGGAACCTTCCCCGTCTGCTCAGTAGTGGCCAGAACTGCGCAGACGGGGAAGGGTAAGGACGGGGCTCTGGGGGGGCTGTCTGGGGGCTCTCTCCCTCTCCATTCGGGGGACTGCAAAGGCACAGCAGCCCCCCGATCGGAGAGGGAGGGAGCTCCCTCTTACTGTTAACCGTTTCCATACAGCGGTCCGTACGGACCGCTGTATGGAAAGGGTTAAACGGCTGACATCGCATCACCGATGTCAGCCGTTTATACCAGGGTGCCAGCAATGTGCTGGCACCCTGGTATACCCACTAGACGCCAACGATTACGCAATGGGAGGCGGGCGGGGGATCGCGATCCCGCCTACCGCACCGCCCGCCTCCCGCACCGCCCGCACCGCCCGCAACCCTCCCCCTGCACCTCCCACCGTGCTCGAACAACTCAGGGGTGCAGGGGGGAGGGATACAGGAAACAATTTTTAATCCTAAAGTTTCTGATCCCCGCGGTCAGGGACCGCGGGGATCAGAAACTGCAGAAATCGCAGCAAACCGCAGGTCTGAATTGACCTGCGGTTTGCCGCGATCGCCGACATGGGGGGGTCACGGGACCCCCCCGCGCATTTAGCCTAGGTGCCTGCTCAATGATTTGAGCAGGCGCCGGGTTCCGATCACTGCCAGCCGCACGGCAGTGATCGAAAATGCACAGGGCGTACATGTACGCCCTGTGTCCTTAAGTACCAGGGCACAAGGGCGTACCTGTACGCCCTGTGTCCTTAAGGGGTTAATACAACTTGGATATTTGTGTGATTCTTGTATAACATCAGTGTACCTAGTGTGTATTCCAGCCAATTGTGGTTGTTTTTTTATTGTCCTCCACCTACTGGTCTATTGTGTTATGTCCCCTCAGGTGTAGTCCACTTTTTATCCGATGTATCACAGCTAATATTTTAGGACAATTATTCAATAAAGTATATCTATATTTTGCTACAAAAAACTGTTTAATCTCAGTTTATCTTTGGTTCGTCTATAAAAGACTCAGTATCATTTAAATGATTGGTGAAGTGAAAGTGAAATCAATAATGCACTTTTTATGTTGGTAGCATTAAATGCACCTAACAAAAGCCTACTTAAGTTTTTGCTTAAATTGTTTGACACAGTCTCAACTCTCAAAAAAGAGTCTTTAGTAATTATGGGTGACTTCAATACTTTAATGTGGCCTGCACTTGACTCTTCGGCATCTTCAAAGCCCGATGGTCCATCCAAGCTATTTACCCTTACACAAAATGAAGGTCTTATAGATGTCTGGCGTGCAAAACATGCGTACGAACGTGATTATAGCCACTTTTCATATGCGCACAAAACATACTCCAGGATTTATCTATTCCTGACGGATAGTAACACCTTGCCTAAGATTGTTTCCTCTGATATTGGCTTTATTAGTTGGAATACCTTCCTGGCTCTACAAACACTATAAAGGAATTTTTTTACATTAATGACACCGGGGAGGTTGGAATCACATCAGTATGGTGTGCCCATAAGGCCTTCATTAGAAGGCATTATTTGGGACTGGCATCCAAGGATAGAAAAGAAAGAGAAGCACTTAAAACTCAACTCATAATCAGACTTAGCAACTTAAATAAACACACGTGCTGCCCCATTAGTGAACAAGAATTAAAGGACTTACGTCATAGACTTCATAATCTAGAGTTGCATAAATATGACCTAGCTCTGAGACACTTAAAAGCTCAATATTATGGGCATGACAACAAAGCAGGATTACTCTTGGTGTCTAGATTGAAAATTAAACAAAATAAAGCGAAACTTCCTTACATACTAGATACTCAAGGACCTAACGTGTTTGACCCTCAACAAATTGCTAACACGATAGCTTTGTTTTACTCTTCCTTATATAATCTAAAAATGGATGCTAATACAACTCAACCCGTTTCAGTTGATATTGAAAAATTCCTGAACTCAGTGACTCTACCCACGGTACCAAAATCCTAATTAGATACACTGATGTCGGAATTCACAAAAATAGAGATTAATGCCACCATTAAGTCCTTAAAATCTAATAAATCCCCGGGTCCCGATGGGTTTTCTAATGATTATTAGAAACAATTTAGAGAGATCCTAACACCTTCCCTTAATAATTTTTTTTATCATGTAAGAAGTAACGGGATTTTTCCGGGTGAAATGTTAGAAGTGACCATTATCGCCCTTCCTAAGCCGGGGAATTCACCGGATAGACCGGAGAATTTCCACCCAAACTCATTGCAAAATACTGATTTAAAACTGTATGCAAAAATCCTAGCTCTGAGATTGGTGGAGATTCTTCCAGGCATAGGTAACAAAGACCAGGTTGGCTTTGTGAAAGGGAGACAATCAGTGGATGGTACCAGGCATGTTTTGGCCTTGTTGGGGGAGGTGGAGGCCTGTTGGAAGCCTTCCCTGCTCCTATCTCTGGATGCGGAGAAGGTGTTCGACAGGGTCCATAGGGGTTACCTAGATAAGGTCTTGGAAAAAATTGACATTTCTGGTGTTGCTAAATTAGCTATTATTGCCATGTATACTACACCATCTGCTAAAGTACTGTCATCAGGGTTCATGTCTCAGTCTTTCCTAATAACAAATGGGATGCCCCTTGTGACCCTTGATCTTTACCCTTGTAATGGAACCGCTAGCCATAAGAGATGCAGTGGATTTTAAAGGTGTGGTTGTAGCAGGTACAGAACACAAGATTGGTCTGTTTGCAGACGACGTTATTATAGTAATGTCTGACCCCCAAAACTTGTTGCCTGCTGTAATGTCAAAATTAAAAGAGTTTAATGCGATGTCTTATTATAAACTAAACACCAATAAATCGGTTATTTTATATATGGGAGTCAATCTGGATGTGACTGCGCATATAGCGTCCCAATATCCGTTTAAATGTGCGACAGAGAGAGGATTTCATATCTGGGAATTCAAGTGACATTCCCCACTAAAGATCTCTTTAAAAGGAATTACTGACCTCTGCTCGACACAGAGGACCTTAAAAGATACGCGTCACTAGAAATCTCCTGGACAGGGGGGATAGCAACCATTAAAATGATGGTGCTACCTAAAATATTATATCTATTTCGAAATGTGCCAATTCATATTTCTAAAAGGTACATAATAAAACTACAATCCCTTTTACTGAGATTTGTGTGGAAAAATTCCAGACATAGCGGCCTCTACATTATATAAACCCATAGTGAACGGGGGTTTTAGCTTTCCAAATTTGTTATTTAACTGATTCAACACAGCGGATTCTCCTCATTGGGTATCTATGGAAACTGAAATCATAAATATTGGGGATCTTAAACTTTTTACAATGTCATTTTATTGATGCTGTCAGTAAACAGTTTAAATTTACATTTAAACCCGTTTCAGCTAGTTTTACTTTATGGAAAGAAATACTTTCCAAAAAAGTGGTTAGTTTAGAGATCTCCTAAATCTCTTTGGGAACTGTAGAATATATGATCCCTGACATTTCCTTTAAAGAATGGATACAAAAGGGGATATTAACAGTAGGCACAATCTGGGATGGACCAGGCTTGGTATCTTTTTCCACTATAGTAAATAAATATAACATACCCAATAGGGAATTTTTCAAATATCTCAGATTAAGATCCTTGTTAAACTCTCCCCCTAAAAACCTGAGCTTGACTAGATCTCCTTTTGAACTATATATTTTTTGGGGCTGCAGAAAGGCTCCAAGGCCTGTCTAGGTTATAAAAACTAATATTGGAAATATATAATACAGCAAATATTTCTGGGGTAGGAAAATGGGTATCAGATTTAAATATCTCAAATGATTCTTTGTTTTGGCAAAAATTATTCTTAGGCCCTCAAAGGTAATCTAGGTGCTCTATTCATTTAGAAGCATCTAGAAAAGTTTTATATAGATGGTATATGACCCCAGAGCGTCTATATCTGATTTTTCCAGAAGTCTCAGCACAATGTTGGAGATGCGAGTAATATCTAGGCACTATTTTACATGTATTTTGGGACTGTCCTAAAATTAAGGATTTTTGGAAAGAGACACATGATTTCCTGACCTCTTTCTTAAAGTGTACAATACCCTTTACTCCAGCTATGTACCTACTACTTAGTGAATTAGATTCCTTCCCAAAGAAATTCCGCACCATTATATTCCACGTCTTAACAGCCTCCAAAATACTTATAGCCAAACACTGGAGATCCACTTCAGTTCCCCATCTTTCAGATGTTATTCGTAGAGTTAGTTATAACTGTGAAATGGAAGGTACTTCTTGCAAAGGTTCTTATTCAGTGTATTTAAAATTATGGGAGAGATGGAGGGACAAGTTCCCTCTCCTCACAAGTACATAACCATTCTAGAATGCTCTGATTATCCATTTGGTGTTCACATTATACGGGGGTTGTATTATCTAGTATTTTGTCACTCATCAGCTGTTAATTAATAATTATTAATAGTCTTGTGTAATAGACTTCTGTAACTATTATATTTCTCAGAGCTGAAGGGCTGGGCATAATAATGTGCAAAACCCCTGGCATAAATTCTGACTAGTTTTGTTATTGTTGTTGACTTTAACCCAGGTCCCTCCTCCCTATCTTCAATCCTCCCCTCCCGAATCCCCTACTTTCCCTTCCTTTGGTCCCTAGGTATATAACTACAAAACTCAACAAATGTTATGGTAAAATCTTAATACATGACTAGTATCTTATTCCCTCTATGTAGAGGAATATGCTAATGTCATTTAGATATATGACATGTTGTGTTGCCTACATGTTGATTTTCAATAAAAAATATTGTGAGATAACCTGAAATAGTATAAAAAAACTAAAAAATTCAAACTTACCGCCTCCATTTGCTCTCGACAGGCTGGCTGCCGCTATCTTGCTTGAAGATCTCGGCCGAAATCCCGTGCAGTGCAAGATTACATCACCACGCTAGCCAGCTTGATGACGTAAGTTTGAATTTTTGTTAATTTTACACTTAGAATCCGCGATCATGTATGAATGCGGCATCTGAAGGGTACAATGACGGGGGCAGTGCTATCGCAGCTCCCTGTCATTGCACTCGCTACTTACAAAAAAATGTGCTTTGTGACGAAGTAATTCGTCACAAAGCAAATGTTTGGGGTAAAATTCATCAAAGAAGCTGAATCGAATTTTCTATAAACTACTAAAAGCTACTATTAACATGGTGATGCTGAGCAATTCTATTGGTGGATGGCTACAACTATTAAAGGGGTTATCTGGGAATTATTTAAAATGACCACAAGCAGCCTGTCATAGAATGTGAGCAAGAATGGTTGTCTCCACTTCCAGAGTTGTTTAGGGGGCAAGACCTCACTACACACTATGATGTGGCTGTTGCATATACTACATATTGGTAAGTTTTCCTGTCTGGCTGCTCAGCCATAATAGCACAGGCAGGGTCACATTATTACCATCTACTGTAGAGCAGTGTAATGAGGTAGCCTCACTCTGCCATCTTCCATGCCTTGTAAGTATTACATCCAGGTAGAGGGAATAGTCAACCCTGAATCACAATGAGAGAAATAGTATTGCGATAAAGCCGGTGTGGTAACATGCTTTTGGGACGGACAAGGATATTGCTAGATATCTGCCTGACAACCCTCAAATCATGTTTTAAAGAGGGATAAATCTGTAGGATCATTTGGTTCATAGCCACTTTTCATATGGATTTGAGCAAGCCTACATCCACCAAAGATCTGTGGTTAGTTCTCCAAGATATCTTAACAGCTCCCTGACAAGTTCCTTCAAATACTGTGTGCATGTGAATCTCTAAAACCTTTGCACAGTGCTGTATATATATTTTCTCCCTGACCCCAGCTTGGTATTCTAAGCTTCTTTAGAGCATTGTATTACAGGATTTGAATTGAAGTAGCTTGGTGGGAACACTTTACATGAATTCTTCTATTACATAGCTAGTAGATAGATATCATCCAGTTGTAATGTTCGTATTGTGTAATGGCTCATTCATCTACAGCTATGTTTATGCTCTGGGGAAATACTTACAGAATGACTCCGGGTTATTGTCTGGTAAGTGAATGATGTTGTTTAGTCTCTCTCTCTCAATCTCTCTCTCTCTCTCTCTCTCTCTCTCTCTCTCTCTATATATATATATATATATAGCGAAGAAGTAGGACTGCACTCCAAAATGTAGTAAAATAGCAGTGATTTATTCACCCATGATATGGCAAGACTTGCCATATCACGGGTGAATAAATCACTGCTATTTTACTACATTTTGGAGTGCAGTCCTACTTCTTCGCTTTATACAATTTTGGGGTTTGCCACTGCCCTGTGTTGGACCTTGCACCCGTACTCTGGTGGTGCTCCCACTGGACTTTTTTCATATATATATATATATATATATATATATATATATATAGGCGTTACTACCATAGCGGCAGACCATGCAACTGCTATGGGGCCCAGGGCAAGAGGGGGCCCAGTTGGGATCATCCTTTCTTCTACTGGGGTGAAAACATGGTCAGGACTCCAACCTCTAAAAGAACAACTTTTCGCAAATGAGGCAGTGGAAAAATGGCCCAAGGGTCATTGAAAGGGGTTTAGGTGGAAACCTTTCTTTCCTGTGTGGGGGCCTAGTTCGATCCTTGCTCTAATATATATATATATATATATATATATATATATATATACCCTTTGCGCCTTGGATATTGCGGGATCTATGCACACTAACTGAATGTGGACGCTCTCGGGACCGTGATACTCGGCTGACACAGTTTACCAACTGGTTTAGTAAGTTTTTAATCAACACCCTACATTGGGAACTCTTGTATTTTTTATCATCAATTTTTAATTATTAATTATATTTGATCATGCACTTCTGTCATGTATAATATATTTTTGCACGAAGCACTGTCACTTTATTTGTATTATATGTAATTTCACATTGATGCTGATGAATATGTATTCATTTAAACATAGCTCTTATGAATTGTGATAGTTTTTATTTCAATTGGATATTTTATGTAATTAATTGGTACACCTTTATATACTGCTGTTGTAACACATGTTCACATAGCTTGAGAAAGACCGCAACAAGCGGTTGAAACGTCGCTGCTATTTGACACTGGGTGAATAAACCACGTTGATTTTTTTACTTTACTGGAGTGCTGCTGGCTTTTTTTTCTATATACAGTACAGACCAAAAGTTTGGACACACCTTCTCATTCAAAGAGTTTTCTTTATTTTCATGACTATGAAAATTGTAGATTCACACTGAAGGCATCAAAACTATCAATTAACACATGTGGAATTATATACATAACAAAAAAGTGTGAAACAACTGAAAATATGTCATATTCTAGGTTCTTCAAAGTAGCCACCTTTTGCTTTGATTACTGCTTTGCACACTCTTGGCATTCTCTTGATGAGCTTCAAGAGGTAGTCACCTGAAATGGTCTTCCAACAGTCTTGAAGGAGTTCCCAGAGATGTGGTAGCCATGCTGGTTCAGTATGCCTTCAATTTTGAATAAATCCCCAACAGTGTCACCAGCAAAACACCCCCACACCATCACACCTCCTCCATGCTTCACAGTGGGAACCAGGCATGTAGAGTCCATCCATTCACCTTTTCTGCGTCGCACAAAGACACAGTGGTTGGAACCAAAGATCTCAAATTTGGACTCATCAGACCAAAGCACAGATTTCCACTGGTCTAATGTCCATTCCTTGTGTTCTTTAGCCCAAACAAGTCTCTTCTGCTTGTTGCCTGTCCTTAGCAGTGGTTTCCTAGCAGATATTCTACCATGAAGGCCTGATTCACACAGTCTCCTCTTAACAGTTGTTCTAGAGATGTGTCTGCTGCTAGAACTCTGTGTGGCATTGACCTGCTCTCTAATCTGAGCTGCTGTTAACCTGCGATTTCTGAGGCTGGTGACTCGGATGAACTTATCCTCCGCAGCAGAGGTGACTCTTGGTCTTCCTTTCCTGGGGCGGTCCGCATGTGAGCCAGTTTCTTTGTAGCGCTTGATGGTTTGTGTGACTGCACTTGGGGACACTTTCAAAGTTTTCCCAATTTTTCGGACTGACTGACCTTCATTTCTTAGCCACCTCCCGACCGCTGTACGCATATATGCGTCCGGGAGGTGGTTGCTTTATTCCTCCTGGACGCATATACGCGTCTTCTCGCGAGACGCGAGATTTCCTGTGAACGCGCGCGCACAGGCGCGCGCGCTCACAGGAACGGAAGGTAAGCGAGTGGATCTCCAGCCTGCCAGCGGCGATCGCTCGCTGGCAGGCTGGAGATCCGAATTTTTTTAACCCCTAACAGGTATATTAGACGCTGTTTTCATAACAGCGTCTAATATACCTCCTACCTGGTCCTCTGGTGGTCCCTTTTGTTAGGATCGACCACCAGAGGACTCAGGTAGGTCAGTACAGTCGCACCAAACACCACACTACACTACACTACACCCCCCCCCGTCACTTATTAACCCCTTATAAACCCCTGATCACCCATGATCACCCCATATAAACTCCCTGATCACCCCCCTGTCATTGATCACCCCCCTGTCAGGCTCCGTTCAGACGTCCGTATGATTTTTACGGATCCACGGATACATGGATCGGATCCGCAAAAAGCATACGGACGTCTGAATGGAGCCTTACAGGGGGGTGATCAATGACAGGCGGGTGATCACCCATATACACTCCCTGATCACCCCCTGTCATTGATCACCCCCCTGTAAGGCTCCATTCAGACGTCCGCATGATTTTTACGGATCCATGGATCGGATCCGCAAAACACATGCGGACGTCTGAATGGAGCCTTACAGGGGGTGATCAATGACAGGCGGGTGATCACCCATATACACTCCCTGATCACCCCCCTGTCATTGATAACCCCCCTGTAAGGCTCCATTCAGACGTCCGCATGTGTTTTGTGGATCCGATCCATGTATCCATGGATCCGTAAAAAATCATGCGGATGTCTGAATGGAGCCTTACAGGAGGGGTGATCATTGACAGGGGGGTGATCACCCTGATCACCCTCTGTCATTGATAACCCCCCTGTAAGGCTCCATTCAGACGTCCGCATGCGTTTTGTGGATCCGTTCCATGTATCCATGGATCCGTAAAAAATCATGCGGATGTCTGAATGGAGCCTTACAGGGGGGGGGGGTGATCACCCTGATCACCCCCTGTCATTGATAACCCCCCTGTAAGGCTCCATTCAGACGTCCGCATGCGTTTTGTGGATCCGATCCATGTATCCATGGATCCGTAAAAATCATGCGGATGTCTGAATGGAGCCTTACAGGGGGGTGATCAATGACAGGGGGGTGATCAGGGAGTCTATATGGGTGATCACCCCCCTGTCATTGATCACCCCCCCACCCCCCCCCGGTAAGGCTCCATTCAGACTTTTTTTTGGGCACAAGTTAGCGGAAATTTTTTGTTTGTTTTTGTTTTTGTTTTTTCTTACAAAGTCTCATATTCTACTAACTTGTGTCAAAAAATAAAATCTCACATGGACGCACCATACCCCTCACGGAATCCAAATGCGTAAACATTTTTAGACATTTATATTCCAGACTTCTTCTCACGCTTTAGGGCCCCTAAAAAGCCAGGGCAGTATAAATACCCCACATGTGACCCCATTTCGGAAAGAAGACACCCCAAGGTATTCCGTGAGGGGCATATTGAGTCCATGAAAGATTGAAATTTTTGTCCTAAGTTAGCGTAAAGTGAGACTTTGTGAGAAAAAAACAAAAAAAAATCAATATCCGCTAACTTATGCAAAAAAAAAAAAAATTCTAGGAACTCGCCATGCCCCTCATTGAATACCTTGGGGTGTCTTCTTTCCAAAGTGGGGTCACATGTGGGGTATTTATACTGCCCTGGCTTTTTAGGGGCCCGAAAGTGTGAGAACAAGTCTGGGATCCAAATGTCTAAAAATGCCCTCCTAAAAGGAATTTGGGCCCCTCTGCGCATCTAGGCTGCAAAACAGTGTGACACATCTGGTATCGCCGTACTCAGGAGAAGTTGGGGAATGTGTTTTGGGGTGTCATTTTACATATACCCATGCTGGGTGAGAGAAATATCTTGGTCAAATGCCAACTTTGTATAAAAAAAAAAATGGGAAAAGTTGTCTTTTGCCAAGATATTTCTCTCACCCAGCATGGGTATATGTAAAATGACCCCCCAAAACACATTGCCCAACTTCTCCTGAGTACGGCGATACCACATGTGTGACACTTTTTTGCAGCCAAGGTGGGCAAAGGGGCACATATTCCAAAGTGCACCTTTCGGATTTCACCGGTCATTTTTTACAGATTTTGATTGCAAAGTACTTCTCACACATATGGGCCCCTAAATTGCCAGGGCAGTATAACTACGCCACAAGTGACCCCATTTTGGAAAGAAGACACCCCAAGGTATTCCGTGAGGGGCACGGCGAGTTCCTAGAATTTTTTATTTTTTGTCACAAGTTAGCGGAAAATGATGATTTTTCTTTTTTTTTCTTTTTTCCTTACAAAGTCTCATATTCCACTAACTTTCGACAAAAAATAAAAAATTCTAGGAACTCGCCATGCCCCTCACGGAATACCTTGGGGTGTCTTCTTTCCAAAATGGGGTCACTTGTGGCGTAGTTATACTGCCCTGGCAATTTAGGGGCCCAAATGTGTGAGAAGTACCTTGCAATCAAAATGTGTAAAAAATGGCCTGCAAAATCTGAAAGGTGCACTTTGGAATATGTGCCCCTTTGCCCACCTTGGCTGCAAAAAAGTGTCACACATGTGGTATCGCCGTACTCAGGAGAAGTTGGGCAATGTGTTTTGGGGGGTCATTTTACATATACCCATGCTGGGTGAGAGAAATATCTTGGCAAAAGACAACTTTTCCCATTTTTTTTTTTATACAAAGTTGGCATTTGACCAAGATATTTCTCTCACCCAGCATGGGTATATGTAAAATGACACCCCAAAACACATTCCCCAACTTCTCCTGAGTACGGCGATACCAGATGTGTCACACTTTTTTGCTGCCAAGGTGGGCAAAGGGGCACATATTCCAAATTGCACCTTTTGGATTTCACCGGTCATTTTTTACACATTTTGATTGCAAAGTTCTTCTCACACATTTGGGCCCCTAAATTGCCAGGGCAGTATAACTACCCCACAAGTGACCCCATTTTGGAAAGAAGACACCCCAAGGTATTCTGTGAGGGGCATGGTGAGTTCCTAGAATTTTTTATTTTTTGTCGCAAGTTAGTGGAATATGAGACTTTGTTAGAAAAAAATAAAAATAAAAAATCATCATCATTTTCCGCTAACTTGTGACAAAAAATAAAAAGTTCTATGAACTCACTATGCCTATCAGCGAATACCTTAGGGTGTCTACTTTCCGAAATGGGGTCATTTGTGGGGGTTTTCTACTGTTTGGGCATTGTAGAACCTCAGGAAACATGACAGGTGCTCAGAAAGTCAGAGCTGTTTCAAAAAGCGGAAATTCACATTTTTGTACCATAGTTTGTAAATGCTATAACTTTTACCCAAACCATTTTTTTTTTTTTTGCCCAAACATTTTTTTTTTATCAAAGACATGTAGAACAATAAATTTGGAGAAAAATTTATATATGGATGTCGTTTTTTTTGCAAAATTTTACAGCTGAAAGTGAAAAATGTCATTTTTTTGCAAAAAAATCGTTGCATTTTGATTAATAACAAAAAAAGTAAAAATGCCAGCAGCAATGAAATACCACCAAATGAAAGCTCTATTAGTGAGAAGAAAAGGAGGTAAAATTCATTTGGGTGGTAAGTTGCATGACCGAGCGATAAACGGTGAAAGTAGTGTAGTGCCGAAGTGTAAAAAGTGTCCTGGTCATGAAGGGGGTTTCACCTAGCGGGGCTGAAGTGGTTAAAGTAATGATGGCCACCTTCAGGTTAGAATATACTGAAAAACTGTGTACATGACTGCCCCCTGCTGCCTGGCAGCACCCGATCTCTTACAGGGGGCCGTGATCAGCACAATTAACTCCTCAGGTGCCGCACCTGAAGGGGTTAATTGTACTATCATATCCCCCTGTAAGAGATCAGGGCTGCCAGGCAGCAGGGGGCAGACCCCCCCTCCCCAGTTTGAATATCATTGGTGGCCAGTGCGGCCCCCCCCTCCCTCCCTCTATTGTAATAAATCGTTGGTGGCACAGTGTGCGCCCCCCATCGCCCCCCCCCCTCCCTCCCTCCCTCTATTGTAATAAATCGTTGGTGGCACAGTGTGCGCCCCCCATCGGCCCCCCATCCCTCTATAGCAGTAACAACATTGGTGGCAGTGTGCAGCCTCCCATCCCCCCCCACCCCGATCATTGGTGGCAGCGTAGTTCCGATCGGAGTCCCAGTTTAATTGCTGGGGCTCCGATCGGTAACCATGGCAACCAGGATGCTACTGCAGCCCTGGTTGCCATGGTTTCTTAGCAATAGTACAATAGTAGAAGATTCATACTTACCTGCTTGCTGCTGCGATGTCTGTGACCGGCCGGGAGCTCCTCCTACTGGTAAATGACAGTTCTTTAGCAATGCGCCGCACAGACCTGTCACTTACCAGTAGGTGGAGCTCCCGGCCGGACACGAACATCGCAGCAGCAAGCAGGTAACTATGAATCTTCTACTATTGTACTATTGCTAAGTAACCATGGCAACCAGGACTGCAGTAGCGTCCTGGTTGCCATGGTTACCGATCGGAGCCCCAGCGATTAAACTGGGACTCCGATCGGAACTCCGCTGTCACCAATGATCGGGGGGGGGGGGGAGATGGGAGGCCGCACACTGGCCACCAATGTTGTTACTGCTATAGAGGGAGGGGGGCCGATGGGGGCGCACACTGTGCCACCAACGATTTATTACAATAGAGGGAGGGAGGGGGGGGCGATGGGGGGCGCACACTGTGCCACCAACGATTTATTACAATAGAGGGAGGGAGGGGGGGGCCGCACTGGCCACCAATGATATTCAAACTGGGGAGGGGGGGTCTGCCCCCTGCTGCCTGGCAGCCCTGAGCTCTTACAGGGGGATATGATAGTACAATTAACCCCTTCAGGTGCCGCACCTGAAGGGGTTAATTGTGCTGATCACGGCCCCCTGTAAGAGATCGGGTGCTGCCAGGCAGCAGGGGGCAGTCTTGTACACAGTTTGTAGTGTATTCTAACTAGAAGCGTCCCCTTCGCCATGGGAACGCTTCTGTGTTAGAATATACTGTCGGATATGAGTTTTCACGAAGTGAAAACTTAGATCTGAAAAAGCTTTTATGCAGACGGATCTTCGGTTCCGTCTGTATGAAAGCAACCTACGGCCACGGATCACGGACACTGATGCCAATCTTGTGTGCATCCGTGTTCTTTCACGGACCCATTGACTTGAATGGGACTGTGAACCGTTGTCCGTCAAAAAAATAGGACAGGTCATATTTTTTTGACGGTCAGGATACACGGATCACGGCCTCGGCTGCAAAACGGTGCATTTTCCGATTTTTCCACGGACCCATTGAAAGTCAATGGGTCCGCGAAAAAAAACGGTAAACGGCGCAACGGCCACGGATGCACACAACAGTCGTGTGCATGAGGCCTAATACAAATTCGAACAGTCTATTCAGTAGGACTATCAGCTGTGTATCCACCTGACTTCTCCACAAGGCAACTGATGGTCCCAACCGCATTTATAAGGCAAGAAATCCCACTTATTAAACCTGATAGGGCACACCTCTGAAGTGAAAATCATTTCAGGTGACTACCTCTTGAAGCTCAACAAGAGAATGCCAAGAGTGTGCAAAGCAGTAATCAAAGCAAAAGGTGGCTACTTTGAAGAACCTAGAATATGACATATTTTCAGTTGTTTCACACTTTTCTGTTATGTATATAATTCCACATGTGTTAATTGATAGTTTTGATGCCTTCAGTGTGAATCTACAATTTTCATAGTCATGAAAATAAAGAAAACTCTTTGAATGAGAAGGTGTGTCCAAACTTTTGGTCTGTATTGTGTGTGTGTATGTGTGTGTGTATGTGTGTGTATGTATATATATATATATATATATACTGGTGATCTTTTCTTGAATCGACCTACCCCAAATCCTCACCCACAGGGTCTCTAACAATTGGGGTATCCATGTGTGAATTGTAGCAGACCGCTTCTACAGTCTGGCTGTGCGCTCACGTTTTTGGCAGTGGTTGTTATGATCCATCTGAGAATTTGTACTGAAACTTGAGAGTAGAGTCAGGCTGGAGGAACAATCATGGATACTCCCAATTGCCAGAGATCATGTAGGAAAGGATTTAAAACTTCCTCAATTCTAGGTAAAAGGTGAGATTTTGACAGACTGATCCTCCAGAAGGAGGCACAATGTATATTCAGGCTGGATACAACATGTTCCTGGAGGCCTAAACTACATCGTGTTTACAGCTGTGGGTGGCGTGGCTACATGTATCCATGCCGGGATTTGTGTTGCTTGGTGACAATGAATTTTAATTCTTCCACAGCTTTTTGATATGGATGCCATATTAGCTTGGTCATCTTTTTCAGGAAAGTTTTAGACACTATTTTCTGTGCTTTATGCTTTTTTGCTGCCTTTTGGTACCCCATTCCTTATGGTTGGTGTGGAGGATATTTTGTCCTACCTTTTGTATGTGGGTTGTTCTTCAATTGACCAAATACTGCTGTCCTATGTATATAACTTTCCCTTCGATATGGGCATTTCCAACTGCTTGGGTTCCCCTGTACATTTGTGACATTATTACGTCATGTAGGCATATATCAACCAAGTGTTAGGGGAGGATTGCATTTGGGTGATGTCTGCCTCCTTCCTCACCCATTGATTCTCATAGGGTTCCCTTCCTACCATGGGGGCGGACCTGTTCACTAAATAGACGGCACTATGGACACACTATAGCACCAGAGCCGCCACACACCATCAGCTATGGTGTGCAATGTAGCTCTTATCACAAGTTTGTGCTGTATAATCATGCTCCTGATGAAACATTATAGTTAATACACGTAGTGCGACCATTATTTCAGACTAGACAGCATTATTTAAGCTCCAGCGTAGGGCAGGTGGGGTTATTCAGTGGTGGGACAGGGTATTTGTATTGCTTGGAATACATGGCAGACACTGAGATTACTGCAGTCTTGCTAGCGCATACACTCACCTACGGTTTTGTTCTCAAACACCTATTGGCTGCAGCTGTCATTTTATACCCCAATTGCAATTTCAGTGCCTATATCCCTAAGTATCTTAGCTTGTTAAAGTGTTCTACTTGCGATTTAGAGGGTGTATCAGAGGCACTATTTTTATTGATTGTCTTGGCCTTTGTACCCCGGCCTGGGAAGTTAGACTGTAGTGTCATTCTTTTGTTTTGGTTTTTATGACCATATCCAACATGGGAGGCATAATCATTACAATTTAAGCTCCCCCTCACAACCTTATTCCAGTTCCATCTGGGGTTTTCTGCCTAGTTGCTGTTGGGCTGTGTCCTCTGTGTGATTTTATTAGGGTTTTTTTCAATAAAGTATTTGTTTGATCAGAATGCCACAAAATTTATAATAACAATGATAATTTAAAAAGTGGAAATAAATGTAATTTCCCCCCCCCCCCATTGCTTAATTAGGTAGGACAACACCCATCCAGATGCCTTATGATATCATAGAGCTGGATCCACTACTTGGGACCCTCTTGTAGAACCCACAGCAGAAAGTCAGTAAAAAGACTGTCAATAGAGATGAGCAAAGTTCTAAAAAATATGATTCGGCTGATTCGTAAATTTTACCCCAAAATTCGCTTTGTGACGTAGTCATTAATTACTTAGTAAATAGCGGGTGCAATGACAGGGAATGGCGATTGCCCAACCCCGTCATTGAATCTCTCAGATGCCAAGTTAATCGCTGATCGTGGCATCTGAGATCCATATTAAAGCATTTTATAGTTTGCAAATAAAAAAAATTAAAAATTATATTTACCTCATCCATTTGAGTGCTAAGAGGCCGTCGAGGCCATCTTGTTTGAAGATCCAGTGTGAAATCTCGCTCTGCGCGTGATGGCGTCATCAAGTCGGCCGGCGTGGTGACGTCATACGTCAGCGTGCACAAGATTTCACGTGGTACTTTCAAGCAAGATGGCCACGGCAGCCTCTTTGCGCTTAAATGGATGAAGTAAGTATGATTTTTTTCATTTTTACCACCATTTCAGGAAAATGTATTTGTTACTACAAAGCACGAGGAAATTCAGCTTCACGTCAAATCAATTTTTTCCTGAAATTCGGATCAAAGTCCACTTCTTGAACTTCGATTCACTCAACACTAATTGTCTCACATAGTGGTAGATTTGACATGACCATTCTTTGGAATTGCCGTCATGTAATGCTACATTTGTCCTGCAGTGGCCGCTGTTTCCCCTGGTGATTACAGCTAGTCGGCAGCTGGTCCTATTTTACGTTGTACTTCAATTTCTCACCATTTTCAGTATCTACAGTCGTGGCCAAAAGTTTTGAGAATTACATAAATATTGGAAATTGGAAAAGTTGCTGTTTAAGTTCCTTCTTTGCCATGAAAATTAACTTAATCCCCCCAAAAACTTTCCACTGCATTTCATTGCTGTCATTAAAGGACCTGCTGAGATCATTTCAGTAATCGTCTTGTTAACTCAGGTGAGAATGTTGACAAGCACAAGGCTGGAGATCATTATATCAGGCTGATTGGGTTAAAATGGCAGACTTGACCTGTTAAAAGGAGGGTGATGCTTGAAATCATTGTTCTTCCATTGTTAACCATGGTGACCTGCAAAGAAACAGGTGCAGCCATCATTGCGCTGCATAAAAATGGCTTCACAGGCAAGGATATTGTGGCTACTAAGATTGCACCTCAATCAACAATTTATAGGATCATCAAGAACTTCAAGGAAAGAGGTTCAATTCTTGTTAAGAAGGCTTCAGGGCGTCCAAGAAAGTCCAGCAAGCGCCAGGATCGTCTCCTAAAGAGGATTCAGCTGCGGGATCGGAGTGCCACCAGTGCAGAGCTTGCTCAGGAATGGCAGCAGGCAGGTGTGAGCGCATCTGCACGCACAGTGAGGCAAAGACTCAGAAGGGCAGGTGTCAAGAAGGGCAGCAAACAAGCCACTTCTCTCCAAAAAAAAATCAGGGACAGATTGATCTTCTGCAGAAAATATGGTGAATGGACTGCTGAGGACTGGGGCAAAGTCATATTCTCCGATGAAGCCTCTTTCCGATTGTTTGGGGCATCTGGAAAAAGGCTTGTCCGGAGAAGAAAAGGTGAGCGCTACCATCAGTCCTGTGTCATGCCAACAGTAAAGCATCCTGAGACCATTCATGTGTGGGGTTGCTTCTCATCCAAGGGAGTGGTCTCACTCACAATTTTGCCCAAAAACACAGCCATGAATAAAGAATGGTACCAAAACACCCTCCAACAGCAACTTCTTCCAACAATCCAACAACAGTTTGGTGAAGAACAATGCATTTTCCAGCATGATGGAGTACCGGGCCATAAGGCAAAAGTGATAACTAAGTGGCTCGGGGACCAAAACGTTGACATTTTGGGTCCATGGCCTGGAAACTCCCCAGATCTTAATCCCATTGAGAACTTGTGGTCAATCCTCAAGAGGCGGGTGGACAAACAAAAACCCACTAATTCTGACAAACTCCAAGAAGTGATTATGAAAGAATGGGTTGCTATCAGTCAGGAATTGGCCCAGAAGTTGATTGAGAGCATGCCCAGTCGAATTCCAGAGGTCCTGAAAAAGAAGGGCCAACCCTGCAAATACTGACTTACATAAATGTCATGTAATTGTTGATAAAAGCCTTTGAAACCTATGAAGTGCGTGTAATTATATTTCACTACATCACAGAAACAACTGAAACAAAGACCTAAAAGCAGTTTAGCAGCAAACTTTGTGAAAACTAATATTTGTATCATTCTCAAAACTTTTGGCCATGACTGTATACTTGCTGTCAGTGAGTGCTGCTGATGTTTTTAGGTCACCATCATATGTTGGTAGTGAATTTTATCACAAAAATAGTTATTTAGAAAATGTTTATTTTATATGCCTTTACGATCTGATGCAGAATTGTTTTGTTTAGCAATGTTATTATCAGAAATGACAGGAATTGCTCTTTAATAGATGAGACCTACTGTATATTTCCTCTTGAAGTTTAAACAATGGTGAGTCAACTTCTATAAAATCTTTGTGATATGGATGCCAGACATATTTTCCTGTAACAGGCATATGCCACTGCTGGGAAATTTACTTGGTGGGAATTATGCATGTGACCTAGAGAACCTTTAACTGGCATTACACCAAAAAACCTCCCCCACATAGTACATATAATAATAATCATATTATTTATTTTCCATGATCCATTGGGTTTCAATATTTTTAATATAAATATTTTATACCGGTAGTCTATTTAGAAAGTTTTTTAAAAAAGTTTTATATGGAGGATGTACAGTTTTGGGTCACTAGGGAAAGGGCAACCCCATTTTTTTTTTTTTAGTTTTTTTTATACATTAGATTTTATGCTTTGGCCCAGATATACGAATGCACCTGTGTTTTGAATATGTCTGAAAAGTTTTTGGAGCAATATGGCACAATTAGGGTTTCTATGCTTTTCCTGACTTGCTGAAAAAGGTGGTGGGCTTAGCAGGAAGGGGGTGACCTAAGCAACATTTTGTGCCAAAATTGTACCACAATTCTGGTATAAAAATCTGTCTCAAAGTAAGCCAACTAATAGTTTGGATAAAGTCATAGAAAAGTGTCTATCCGTGCACCAGATTTACCATCTATCCTGAGCCCCTGTGATAAATGTGGTGCAAGTCTAGACAGCCGGTTTAAGTTTTCACCCTTTATAGGAATAGTAAATCGAAACAAGAGACATTTTAATCTTAAAGTTTGTTTTTATTCTCCTCTTTTACCCCTGTAAAAGGGTTGATATATCAGATTCGGTTACTGGGGCAAATACAGCCTTCATGCCAACAAGCTAGAGCTAATTCAAAGGGGTTATTCTACTCTTTGTAACTGATGACCTATTCTCTGGATTGGTCAATAGCATCGATTGGTGACCCTGATCAGTTGTTTGAGAAAGCCCCAGGCCCCTGACGCTCCTGTGAGCTCTGAGTCCTTCTCACTGCTTACCCTAGGCCATTGACATCGGTCAGATGGCCTAGGTGCAGCTCAGTCCCACTCAGATGCTGATGACTTATCTATAGGATAGGTCATTAGTTGCAAAGAGTCGGATAACCCCTTTTAATCTGACTCAGCTGCTCTAGCCCTTACTGAGTACGTACCAGGAGGACATTTTTTAAATATTGTACAGCAGAAAACTTGTATCAGATGGTTTTGTGCAAAATTGTGTGATGTCTTGTGGGTTTAGATGCCTGCTCACCACTTTTTCAAGAGCACACCAGAAATCTACAGTAGCTTCCTGGTTTATATTTCCATTTTGTTGCATGAACCTGCACAGATTCGCATCAATAATTTAGAGGTTTCTTAATTGTGGCACACCTGATGCTACCAGGGCATAGATTAAGACTGGCATGAAATAAATGCCCCCTTTAGTGTTTTTTTTTTTTATCTCTATGTTGCCCGTACACAGTCAAGTTTTGACCAGGTTATCAGATGCAGTTTTTGAAGCTAACACCAGGTGTGGATTCAAAAAGAAGAGCAGTACTGTAGAATCTGTCCTTTACACAAATTCTCAAACTGCATCTGAAAATCTTTGGCCCTTAGACCACATGCACATGTTGCAGATTACATGCAGGTTTTCCACACCGATGCTGCATAACGCTGCATAATACAGTACCAGCAAAGTATAGAAAGACAGAATCAGTCCAGCCCACCTGCTAGGAATGCCAGAAACGTGGAGGAAACACACAGAAATGCTGAAGAAAAAAAGGGAAATTTAACATCCAATACAACAGAGATCGTTATTAGGGCATCTTAGAACCTCCAGTATTCTCCTGTTATCTTTTGTGAAAAAGAAAGTTTGGGCCTAAAGCACAATTTTCTTGTTAAAAAAAAATGAAATTTTTCATTTTCACACCCAAGTATAAAAAATTATATGAAACAGCTGTTGAGTGAAGTGTTCGCTACACCCCTTTAAAAATTCCTTGGGTGGTGTAGTTTACAAAATGTGGTCACTTTTTGGGGGTTTTCACTGTAAGGGTACCTCAAGGTCTCTTAAAATGCAACATGTTGCCCAAAGACCATTCTAGCAAAATCTGCCCTCCAAAAACCATATGGCGCTCCTTGCTTTCGGTGCCCTGTCATGTGCCCAGTGGTATACAACCACATATGGGGTATTTCTGCAAACTGCTTTTGTTGTTAACCGTTGATGTGTTCCTGCAAAAAATTGATTAAAATGGAAAATCTGCCAAAAAAAGTGACATTTTGAAATCTCACCTCTATTTTGCTTTAATTCCAGTGGAATACCTAAAGGGTTAACAACATTTCTAAAACCAGTTTTGAATAGTTTCTAAAATGGGGTCATATTATCCTAAAGCATCACGCTTAAAGGGATTGTTGTGAGATTAAAAAAAAAACCTGGACAAGCTCTAAAACAGCTTAAAATATTAATAAAAATGCAATATTACCCCCCTTCAGCAGTGTTCTCCATAGTGCTGGTCCTCTTCTACTGACGCTGTTTGTTAACAAACAGTAGCGGTGATGTGTAAACAAACAGTGGCAGGCGAACCGGAGTGGAGGGGGGGGGGGGGGGGGGGGGAGTGTAGCATGTTTTTTCTTATTTTAAAGGGGTTTGATAAATCTCCCTCTGAGTATTCCCTTTTTTAATTCACTCCTGGCTTTGGCTTTAAAAACTGCATTAAGACCTTAATTTGTCAACACAGCCTAAGAAATAGTGGAAACACTGGATATACAGTAACTGCAAAACAAACAATTAACTGAATTGGGCAGAGGTAGCAGGAAAAAATTGACTGGTAGAAGTTAAAAAATTTCTGTTATATACTTGGGGCAGGTTACTATACTATCTTAAGGCCCTTTACATGAACACCAGGGATGAGCAAAGCAAGCTTTGGATCCTAGATCTGAAGTCGCTTCTCTCAAAACTTTGGATTAATGCTGTACGGAGATCCTCTGATGAGGAAAATTTATTTATTATCGAAATCTCATGAGGCTTCAGTATTTGATTTTTAAACTGGAAAATCATTTTAAAACTTGGATCCGAACTCGGCTTTGGTTCCGAGGTACCAATTGAAGCCAAGTTCAGATCCAATTTTTAAAATGGTTTTCCAGATTTAAAATCAAATACCTATGTTATTCACCTAATTCTTCGGGAATAACTGACTTCACCTGATTGGAGGCCATAGATTTTAATGCTGTATGGAGACAGCTCTCCGTACAGCATTTATTCAAAGTTTTGCGCAAAGTGACTTCGGATATAAGACTTCGCTCATCCCTAATTAGCACAAACGCTCAATGAACGAGTAGACATTCACTAGGTGATCACATCTTTTATGCTACACATACTGTAAACTCATTGGGGAACATTTATGAAGACCGGTGTTTTAGATGCAGGTCTTAATAAAGGCCCTGTGCTGGCAGTGGATCCGTGAAGTTATGAAGAAGCCTCTTCATAATTTAGGTGCATCCAGAGCCAGTTCTAAATGTAAGATGGCTTCCTAGCTGTCTTACATTTAGATCATTTTCTAGGCCTAAAACAGGAGTAGAAAATGATGAATTTGCCGGCCTGTCTCCTTCCCCGCCAAGACCACAATTTTAGACCTGGCGTGAATGTGGCAAAGTCGCAGATAGAGGCACAACCGTTGCGCTGCCATCTAAGCCTGAAATACGCCTATTTCAGTATAGTAAATTACCCCCATTGTGTCACAGGAGGGAACAGTTAGGCCTGTACTCCTGCCTAGCACTGTCCCTACCTACTTGCTAACTGGCGGCTTGTAACTGGATGGCATTCCCTTCCTATATGTGTGCTGGGCCCGAATCAGGTAGGGGAACACAGGGAAACAAAATAGATAACTAGTGACAGAATGGCACACCAGACAAAGACAGAACCAGAAAACGTACCAAGCCAAGGTCAATGGCAAGAGAACCCAAACCAAATCAGAACCAGTGACATGAACCAAGAATAGCCATAGGTCAAAACTAGGAGATCACATCAAATCCTAAGGGGTCAATCACAAGTAAGAGTCAGGGCACAAGCCACGGTCAGGAATCCGATAGCAACTTCACTGGAACAAACACAATTCAAAAGATGAAACCAATCACAGGCAACCTGTGGCCAGCAGGCTGCCTGTTCAAATAGGCAGCACTTCCTGGTCATGTGACCTATCCAGCATCACATGACTGACGACATCAGTGGACCTCTGTTTCACTGCCACTTCCTGAACCGTCTCAATGTCCTGACAGCTGAATGCTGGTGAGGCTGTCCTCTGAGGAGTGCTTCATCGGCAGAATGTAATACATTCTTTTCCAGCAGCACATGGGCAAACAATGAATTTGTGTGGAAACAAGCGATCACAGTTATGACTAGCGATGAGCGAATTTATAAAAAGCTACCTATAGACCTCTTATAACTATGCTCCTATAGGACTAGGAGATAAAAAGCCCTTGTTTTCGTTAAAGATATCTATAATATTGTTTGAGAAACTTCCAGGAAGTCTTACAGACTATTACCACTGCTTGGTACTTATTCCTTTAAGTAGCATTATGGGGTTTAAAGTGTCTGCACTGAAGATGACAACAGTGGATTTATTTACATTGTAACTCTGCCAAGTACAGTGTACAACTGCCTGCCTCCCTCTAAAGAGCTAATTGTGAGGATCAGGCCTGGTGAAAAGTCAATAAAGTTATTGTTAGCTGTGTACACTGAATATATTCAGAGGTGTCATGTAATTGCCCAAAAGTCATCAATCTAGCAATGGAAAGTCTTCTCAGTATTCTATAAATGAATCAGAAGGCTCAGGATCAACTGTATCATCAATGAGCAAACAAATACAAAGAAACAGCAGCAGGGGTTATAATATATTCAAACATTAACTAAAATGGCGGCATTACGTTGAGCAGAACAATGAAAAAAGAGAGGCACATAATTGAAACGAATGGCGCTGAACAAGACTCCCATGACTCCTCCCAATGGAGTCTGTTGAGGGAAGTTTGGATGTAAATATATATGTATATATGCCCTTACATATATGCATGTATATTGGCCCTTTTATATTGTGTATATGTACATGCAGGTAGATGTGCCACAAACATCTATATATGTGTATCTGCCATGGCTCTCCCACAGGTATATATATGTATATATATATATATATATATATATATATATATATGGGCCTATAACTGCCCATGTATGCCCCAGGTTTATAATGAGTATATATATATATATATATATGTATATAGATGCGCCCCAAGTATCTATATACATATACTTAAATTCCCCCCATAGGTACGGCGTTCAGCCAGTTCCTGCAGGGGGGTGGATATGTCTCCTGGCTGGCTCGCCAATGTTAAAGGGGAATATTAATCACCAATATTTATGCAAATATTGATAATTAATATTCATAAATAGGCGCGAATCGTCTAGTGATGACTCCGCCTATTTATGCCTAAATCATAATATATACCTACCTCTGTTACCTATACACTACACTGAACTGAACTACACTACGTGCGACTTACTATCACTATACTAGGGCGGCGACTAGTAAAAACACCATACACTGTATTATGAACAATAAGGAATATTTATTACACAATACAATTATACAAGTCTAACAATACGCTATATATATTCATAGATCAATGGATATGAATATATATACATATAGGAGTACACACCGCAGTATAGAAACGGTACTACAATAAACACAATACAAACCTAACTACACTACACAGCACAATCCCATATTCCACCCCACACACTAGCTATACTTACAATAATACACTTACATACATACAATTATCGGTAACCCACCCACCTGGCTACTCACTGTCCCTACGGGGGTACAAGAGGGTTAATCACACAATTGTGGCACTACAGGGGTTAATACCTGCAGGCCAAGGAACATCCAGTTTCCATTTGGTATCCTGTTTTTTTTAATCAGACATAAAAGTCTTCAATGCAAGACTTTTTTGTCTGATCTTTTTGATGTAATTGGCAATGGAGTACTCAAATGGAGCCTCCAACCCAGATGTGAAGAAGCCCTTAGTGACATATTTACTAAACTTGAATACATTACCTTAAAGATGTTTTCACCTAGCCCCCCTAGCATGCTAGACCTAATACAAGACTCATACTGCACTGGTGCCTGCCCCTCTAGTCCTGTGCCCTGGCTTCCATTCAGCAATGTTCTTGTCCCAGTCTTGTTTACTTTTGACCAGGGTATGGACAGGATCATTTGTGTGCTTCAGCTTATGAGTGGGCTCAGCATTCGGGATATCACTACTGGGTCATGTGCTGTTTGACAACACAAAACTGCAGAGGCCAGTCATTGGCTGCAGCAGGGCATTGTTGTCACCGCCAGTTCTGTGAGAAGGTCTGACAGACGTCCTTCTCTACCTCTTGCATGATGTTCATTGTTTGGATTTCACTTTCTCATCTAATTTCCTTCTCCCAGGTGTCACCTATTTAGACTAATCCTTTTTCGTTTATACTCCCTCCCATACTGCCTCACTTTGCGGTTTATACTACTTCCTGGATGAAGTGTTCAGTGCTGGAGGGTTCTGCTGCTGCTTGTTCAGATAAGTCCTTTCATGTATTGGCTTTCCTTGCTGGCTTGATTCTAGGTGACCCTGACTCCCTCCGTATGAAGTTCAGGGTGCCGGTGGTCGTGTCCCCTCACTATTATAGGGTTTTCAGGTGTCACACAGTCTTAGGTACGTGGGCATACAATTGTCTACCTTTGTGACCCTTGTATGTGCTTAGCAGTCTGGGTGAGCTCTTAGGGTTTTATAGGGATCACCTATATGCTCCTTAGTTTGGGATTAAGCCAGTCGGACGTTTATTCATTACTTCCAGCTATCTGCAACATCATCCGTGACATTTGTACCCTGTCCATAGCCCTGCCAGAAGTAAACAAGCCTGGGACCAGAAGAGTACCGAACAGGAGCCAAGGTGTAGGACCAGGTGAGTATGATTCTTGTATTAGGTCAAATACGCTAGGGGACTACGTTAAAACCCAGGGGATCTTATAAAACCACTTTAATCACCCTTTGATCAAACGTTAAGTGTCCTCCTGCCAAGACAACGTCATTCAGCTGGATCCCTACACTAAAATTTTAACTGTACTATAGAAGACTTGCTGTTTGGCTTGGGCAAAGGGCATATGTATCACAGAGCCTATGGGACCCTTACAGAGGGGCCACAGTTCTGGATAGTCCAATCCCCTTTGGTAATGGGTGGCAATAACTGTGTAGAACTCCCCTCCCCGGAAGGTGTCTGACAGGCTCTGTTATAGATCTTATAATGGGGTAAAGAGCTTTAAGCTTCACTCTCTTTGAGTTTTTGAATTACATGTTTAGAATGTACAGTACAGTAGGTCTGAAACGCATTAGGGTTCTGTAAGTTTTGTCAGCTTTGATTTTCTACTGCTATACTGATTGACTGACTTCCATCATTCCTGTGAAAAGGATCCCATTCCTCACCAGTCATAATAGAATGCTATACATTTATTTTCTTTCTTTTTTTTTACTGGAATTCTCTTCAAAAATAGATTTTTTTCCTTTTGTTGATGATAAATGATCACTCAGTTTCCCTTCTGATTTGGGGTTTAATGATCTGCTGTAATCTACAGGGGAATCCAGCTGCATTCGTATTCCCACCACAAGAGAATTTAAGTATTAAACAGTTCTCATTGACTCAATGAGTCCTTCAGAGTGAGAGACCCTCTTTGTGCCTGATCCATGTTCTGGTTATTAGATAGGAGTCCTAATGGTGGGACTTTGGTTCCATTCATTAGCCCCAAACCTGATAGACTATTCCAAAATGGGTTTTCTAAACCAGACTATTCCTGAGTATGAAAGGTGTTGCAGTAGAGTTACAGGCACTTGAAATGTTAAGTTCAGTTTTTCAAAATTATAAAAACCGAGGGAGATTTATCAAAACTGGTGTAAAGGAAAACTGGCTAAGTTGCCCATAGCAATTCCCACTGCAGGGTGCAGATCTTATATTGGATGGACAATCCATCTTCATAGTGTGGTAGGCGCTGAAGCAATATACTCACTCCACAAGCAGCAAAGTCCAAAACCATAAACGTGAGTTACCTTTGCTATCAAACACGGCCTTCATGGATTCTCAACATTCTGTAAAATATCTGTTCTCTTTCTCTGAGAAGCTTTAATGGGGGTTGTCTTACTCCAGAAAATGGCATTTATCCTACAGAGAAAGTTAATACATGGAACTTAGTAATGTATAGTTACAACTACCCTGCAATCCAGCTGTGATGGCTGTGCTTGCACAACATACAAAAAAATGCAGGCCTCTCTGGTGGCTGGGATAGCACGTGTGAGCATAGTCCAGGACTATTTTCTGTAGTGTTTAAACACGACTACCGCTGCTTGATTGAAGTGTGGTCATAACCCCTGGATACGAGCAGTGTATAATGTGATGGAAAAATGAATCTAGACAGCAAAGGAGGCAATATAAACCCACATCCCCGTTTTCACCCAGGCAGCAGTTCTGATATGAGCACAGGAGGATTTCATTCTCTAGTGCTCTCCCGTTCACTGCGCTGTATTGAGAAGGGTAAGGGCTTTTTTGTTTACATTTTCACTGCTAGGCAGAGGCCTCTGCCCAGTAATGCTCTTGGTGATGTCACTGGCACTGACTGGCCGACTTTAGTGCTTCCCTAGCCGTTTTACAGGGTAGGACAGTGCTACAGCCTGCCCATTAGTGTCGGTGATGTCACCGGGTTCAATGCTAGGTGAAAGCCTATGTCTATCTTACCTATGGAAAGCCCGGTATGTCACTGAATCTCCAGAAAAAGTCCTTGCGCTGTATCGTGCAGGGCAAAGGAAAGCATCGGTGCGTGAAATGTATCGATGTTCATGTCAGAGGGGCTGAGTGGGGGAATATGGGGATATGTCCGGGTTCAGCTCTGAACCCAGATAACCTCTTTAAGTAGTTCTTAGCAGCTTCCAGGGATGACATGTCTCCTTAAGTAGGCTTCTCACTGGACCGACAGGAGGCAGCCAAGCTGCTGACTCCGGACTCTCTGGCTGATGCAATCAGACTACACAGCACTCCTGACTCAGAGGCGCCAGTGCCTCCTCTTACTGAATAGTGCACAATAACTAAACTGTGTTCCCATATTCAGCTCTTAAAATCACATAATGAGCACAAAAAAGTATACCTTGACCTCAGATAGTAAATGTTAAGTGATGCATACAGTTAACCCCTTTTAACTGTACTAGTTCACTGCATCAGAATAGGTTACAGCTCCTCTTTAAGACCTGGCATGTACTCTATTCTTTCTGATTAGGTATCTACTATATGACATCCATTTGTTTGTTTTTGTACATCTGCTTCTATTGGCGGAGTTCCCAGAAGTAATTACATTTCCAGTCACTTCTAATATCCACAATCTGTCTGTGAACATCTGCCTTTGGCCTTGCACCTTTATATAGGATTCTAAGATCCATAACGCTAACATGGATAAACTATCATATTATGTAATCTTTACTGACAATAATATGAACACATATGTTGTGATATGGATAAAAACTAGACTAGCATCAGGGATTTTCACAAAGATTATAAGGCTCTAACTTAGAATGGACCCTGCCCCTCACTAACAACTGTGCTCATCCACCATGATTTCATATCTTTAGGGGTCAGAGCTCTGTTTTTCATGAAGAGGGCATTGGCAATACGTTCGGTCCCCCACACCATATTCTTTACCTAACCCACCCCCCAACCCATAGAAATAAGTACACGACACCACTGCTCGGATTTAATCGGCCACGGCAGCCGTTTATTGAATAAATACATAACATAATTAACATATAAATTAACCAATGACGAGGGAGGTCCTAGAAGCCCCAATAACCTCATAAACACCAGTAAAACCTGCGTCTCCATCTTACCCCCAGCCGTTGAACCCAGCTCGGAGGCAGCAACTGATGGACGCGTATCACCATATTCTTCCACTTCAAGGACCTCCCCCGCCTCCACGACTGCCGCAACAAAAGAAAGGACCCTAACCCCTGCCCCATACCGTATTCACCAGGGACGGGAGGGTGGGCGTTTCCTTGCCCTGGCCGCAATGCTCCTGCTCCCGCCTCCTCCTCCCTCGTGTCCACTCGCCACCCCCCCGATTGCCTAGCAACTCGCGCCCCTTGCTTTTCCCTACCTCTACCACTTAACCCCTACCTCACCTGCCCCCTCACTGCCAGCAGCCTCTTCATGAATGGCCTCCCCCACCGCTGCGCTCCCCGTCCGGCCTGACTTGGAGAGGGCATTGGCAATACGTTCGGTCCCCCACACCATATTCTTTACCTAACCCACCCCCCAACCCATAGAAATAAGTACACAACACCACTGCTCGGATTTAATCGGCCACAGCAGCCGTTTCTTGAATAAATACATAACATAATTAACATATAAATTAATCAATGACGAGGGAGGTCCTAGAAGCCCCAATAACCCCATAAACACCAGTAAAACCTGCGTCTCCATCTTGCCCTCAGCTGTTGAACCCAGCTCGGAGGCAGCAACTGATGGACTCGTAGTTAGTTAATACCAGCTCCTCAATGAGAGTCCAGCCCCTCCCGCGGGGCCCTCCCATCCTCAGGTACCACCATATTCTTCCACTTCAAGGACCTCCCCCGCCTCCAAGAACGAGCTGCTTGACATCCTCAAACCTGCGCGTCCCTCCACATCCGTAATGCTGTCTCCACACCACTCTGGAGCCCCAGAGACCACAAATCCGTCCCCACCGCATTCAGATGCACTCCATCTGCTCTCCAAAAAGCACCTACACCATTCTCCGACTCCTCATGTCACACCACCACCGCCCCATTCTTTGCCATAAAACGGCCCACCGCCCTATTCACCTTTATCCGGGCCTTGTTAAGACTCTCCACGACCTTGCCCCCCTCCAAGCCTTCCGCGGAACAATGTCCGACCAAACCGTGACCACACCTGGAAACAGCACCCAAATCCTCAGCAGGTCAAACTTCACATCCCTTATTAACTCCCTAAATGGCCGCCTCCCCAAATCGTTGCCCCCCACATGAAGCACCAACACATCTGGAGGGCGATCCAACCGCGCAAATTGATGAACCTCTCGCAACACTCCCCACCACAACATCCCTCTAACCCCTAATCACCTGACCGTAGCTAACTCTGAACTAAAACCCAACTGGCACCCACTCAGCCGCACATCCACTCTGATCGTCCCCCAAAACACATAGGAGTGACCCAAGATCCACACCAAGGCCGCCGCCAAACCTGCAAACAACAAAAGAAAAATTAATTAACACAAACCTACCTCCCGCACACAACTGCAAAAAACCCAACCGAACATAAGATTTAAACCGCACGGACTCCCAACGCCCGATTCTCCTAATCCCTTCATCACTGACACCCAACCTAGCCGCCTCAGTCGCAGCCCCAATCCTAAAAGAATGTCCAGAATAGCCCTTGTCCGGCACACCCTTTCAACCATTTTTTGAACACTGCCAAAAACTGAAATCTAGACAAAAAGGAACCATCCTCATGCCTAAGAAACGGCAATGAATCCTTTTTAATCCCCAACCCATAAGTTCCCACGCACCGCACCGGGCACATACCACAACCCGGAACCGAAAACAACATAAACTGTTGCCCCCTACCCTCCTGATCGGTCTTTGACCTACGAATCCAGACCACAACCCCATCCCCCGCCAACTCCACATCCTCACACCTCAACCCCCCCGCTCTGCTAACACTGCCACTCACCAACTCCCCCAATCTGAAAGTTCCAAAAAACGCTAACGCAAATGCCGCCCTAAACAACCCCAGCTCCCAACCTGACCTACAAATGACACTTAACTGTTCACCCATCTGCAACAACAGCTCAAAAGACACCGGCCTCCTCTGATCCATCACCTTCCCCCCCCCCCCACGCCAACCCTTCAAAACCTGCCTCACCAGAAAACCTTTTGTCAAATCCGGCAGCCCTCGCAACCTAAAGCCAAAAGCCACACCCGCAATAAAATGATTCACTTTGGACACCGTCCAACCCTCCCTCTTCAAACAACCCAGCAACATCAACAGCCTAACATCCCCACCTCCAACACCAGCTCCCCCGCTCCCATTCCAACACTCCCAGGTCCTCCACGCCTTACCATACTCCCTCCAAGTACCCGGACTCAGCGAGTCCCTTAACAACCCCATCACTTCTCCTCCAGGATCCCCCAGAGCCACGGCGGACACTCCAGACCCTCCACCTCCTCTCCTGGCACTAGAAGCCGGAACCGCTCCCACTGTGAACGAGAAAGAGAATCCGCCACAGAATTAGACACTCCAGCCACATGCACTGCCACCAACCACACATTAATCGACAAACAGCGCAACACCAAAAACTGCAAAAGCCGAACCACCGGCGGGGAAGATGCGGACAAACTGATGATAGCCTGAACCACCCCCAGATTGTCGCAATGAAAACGCACCTTCCTATTCTCAAATTTCTCCCCCCACAACACAACCGCCATGACAATGGGGAAGAGTTCTAATAATGCCACATTCTTCACCCAACCCCGAATCACCCACGACTCCGGCCACCCGCCCACACACCATTGCCCCTGGCAATAAGCCCCAAACCCCCCCCCCCCCCGACGCGTCCGTATATAACTCTAAATCCACACTATCACACAACTCCCCCATCACTAACGTCCGCCCATTATACTGACCCAAAAATTCCGCCCACACCCTCAGATCCCCTTTTAACTCTTTCCCCAACCTCATTAAGTGATAAGGTGCTGACACCCCTGACGTTGCTGCAGCCAACCGTCTACAGAAAATTCTACCCATCGGCAGAATCTGACATGCGAAATTAAGCTTCCCTAACAACGACTGCAAATCCCGCAACCTAATCTTCTCCTTCCCTATTAATCTCCCGGCGCAAATCCAGTAACTTATCCTCCGGAAGCCTACACTCCATCCGCTCTGTATCTATGACAATCCCCAGAAAACATAACTCAGTAACCGGACCCACCGTCTTCTCCCACGCTAACGGCACCCCAAAACGCGCAAAAAACGACTGCACCGTGTGCAACAACAAAGAACAGACCCGAGAATCCGCCAGCCCCAAACACAAAAAGTCGTCCAGATAATGAATAATCGACGGACAACCCGAAACTTCCACCACCACCCACTCCAAGAACGAGCTAAAAGTCTCAAAATACGCACACGAGAGGGAGCACCCCATAGGTAAGCACCTATCCACAAAATACTCCCCCTCCCAAAAACAGCCCAACAAACCCATGCTCTCCACGTGAACCGGAAGCAAACGAAAAGCCGCTTCAACATCAACCTTAGCCAACAACGTCCCCCGCCCCCACCGCCTCACCCACCTAACAGCCGCGTCAAAGGAAGTATAGACCACCGAACAAAGCTCAGGATCTATACCATCATTGACCGACGCACCTTTCGGGTAAGACAAATGATGAATGAGCCGAAACTTATTCGGCTCCTTCTTCGGCACCACCCCCAGAAGAGACACCCAGGCTCGGACTGGCCCACAGGGGTACAGGGGAATCCCCCGGTGGGCCCCTGAGCACTTGTGGGCCCCTAGTCTCTCACCCCCTGCACAAGTGGCACTAAACACAGTAGATTTACTGTACTACATACATATATTCAATGTACAGCACCTCAACCAGCCTATGTTCATATAAAAAACTTGTTAGATTATTTACTATATTTGAATGTATTTGCACGGTGGGCCCCCAAAATAAATTTTACTGGTGGGCCCTAGGCATCCCAGTCCGACACTGGAGACACCTTAAGGTTCGGAAGCGGCGGCTCCCTGAACGGGCACGCCATCCGCCCCCAACTCCACCTCCTTCCTCAATTTCTCCTCCACTACCCCCGCATGCTCAAGCGCAGACCTAAGGTTCTTATGAACAATAGGCCCCGCCGCCACAACCGAAGGAATGCGAAACCCAAACCTAAACCCACCCCCCAACAACCTGGCCGCCTCCCGATCCGGATACCTATCTAGAAACTCCTGCATCTCTTCCACCCGCACCGGAGTCAGTCCCTTTTCCAGCCCCCTCACCCCCCCTACTGCTTTCCCCCTTAAAGCAACGGCTAGCTCCATGGGGCCCCCCACACACCGTGCATTCGTGCTTAAATTTGCACTTAGCCCCGAATCTGCAGTTTCCCTCATTAAAGAGAAAACACAGCCCTTTTGCCGACGCAGTTGCCAACGCCCCCGGAGAGGACCCCCCGGGCTCCCCCCGAAAGGACTGCCCAGCCCTAGGCGGCGCTGTCACCCTTAGCCATAACCCAATATCCTTATGGTCCCACCGGATATCAGGCCTCACCGCCTTACGCTGTCGGAACTGCTTATCATAACGGAGCCAGCCCCCCCCCCCCCCCCCCCCGTAGACCCGATACGCTTCCCCGATGGCATCCTGGTAGCAAAAAAGTGCCGAACAGCATTCCGGGGACCTTTCCCCAATGACACTTGCTAATATGGCAAACGCTTGCAGCCAATTAGCAAATGTACAGGGGATCAACCGATGCCGCCGCTTATCCTCCTCCTCCACCTTCTTCCCCTCATCCTTCTTCCCCCTATCCAAGTTAAACCATTCCAATGGGAGCAGCGAAAATATCTCCACATACTCCCCCTTCCAGATCTTCTCCCTCACCTCCTGCTTCAAATGGGCCCCCAGGGGGCCCTCAAAGCACATGTACACCTCGCCGCGCACCCTGTCATCCAACCTCTGCCCCTCCTCATCCCCCCCCCACCTGAGTCTCAACAGACACCGACCTAGCCGCCTTCCCCCCGGCGTCCCAGCCACCGACCCCGGCAACACTCCCCATCCCGACAATGGCGACTCCCCGGCCGACCCCAAGCTAGACAACCATCCCTCCAGTCCACCCAAAAACTGCCCCAACCCCTTACCTAACTCGCCCACGGCCGCCCCACCCCCAGCACCCCCCAACGGGAAGCCCTGCGTTAAAATGGGACCCCAAGCAATCTCACCAGGCACCACGTGCACTGCGACTCCCGCTGCCGCAGATCCTGACTCCCGTTGCACGGACACTTCACCGGCGTAGCTCCTGGACGTCGACGGCTGCTCCTCCTGGACCACCTGCACGTCCGCCACGTCAGCGGGACACTCTCCCTCTCCGCCTTGATCTTCCCTGGGCCTGCACGGGTATTCCCCTCCATCCAATGCAGCCTGAGGCACCCGGATCCCATCAAGAGGCCGAGTCGACCGCTCGCTATAGGAAGGACTGGGCCGGTCCACCTGTAAAGGACCGTTTCAGCAGACAAGGGGTTAAAATCCATTTAGGCGATATGCCCCTTTCTGAGAGACAGGCACAGCTGCTGCAGAACACCAAACTCCCGAACTGGATACAAAATAGCACTCCAAAATGGAACCTCGCGAATAGCTGCCAGCAGACGAACAGGAAAAGCATACAATCAGCTTACACTCCTGGCAATCAGTCTCCAACAGCATACAGGGAATCCCCCAATAACGAGACGAGGCTCCGTGTTGAGGGCCAAGCAGTGGTCTGACTGTACTTCAGGTACAGCCTCTTTTATTCATAAAAAACAAACATAGTACTGCCCACAGGGTTTTGAATTCCAACCAATCAATATCCTACAACACACACAATGCAAGTACAGCAACCAATCGTTCACGTCCCCTAGAGGACCAGAAGGGAGACTGCGACACAGAACAGATACAACACATCCCCACAATGCATCATGGTTTCCTCCTCTCTGTCCCGGAGACAACCGAGGGCAATCCAATTATCTCTCAGGACAAAGGGGAGATCGCCAATACACATGTGGAGACAACAGGACAAACATCACCATTTAAACACACAATGGGACAATAGAAACACACCCAGCATATTCCTCCCAAGCTGACAAGTTACACTTATTATAAATTGTTACAACTTTGTGAGGTTAAATTGTCCATACATATAACTTACATCAATTTAAACAGTATAACTTGGGGATAAACCTATCCAAAATTCACTTGAATAGGTTCAGGGGTTTAAAAGTTAGCAAAAGTATCTCAAAGGGCCGTAATCCTGGGGCAGGAGGCTGGCAAACAGCCCTCTCCAAAACACAGTGGCGAGGTTAGTTTCGCCACACATCTCCCCCCCCCCCAGGGAAGACTAACCAGATACCTGACCTCACGCCGGTCGGTACCTGAGTTAGTCTGGCAGCCCACCCACAACCCAATACTGGACCTGTTGAATTTTGGGGCCTGGCTCTGTTCTGTAGGTCCCCAGCTGTTGAGTGTGCATCTGCTACTCCTTGCTTTGTGGTTCTCCAGCTTGGAGCTGTAGGTACTTGGTGGGCAGAGGCCGACTGCGCTCTGCCCAGATGCCAGCTCTTCCGCTGGGGTGAGGGGCGTACAAGCCAGTCCTGTAACAAGGGGGTCGGTGGAGCAGAGGCTAGCGGCTCTCTGCCCTGATGCCAGCTCTTCTGCTGGGAAGGGATCAGTGGGTATTGCAGGCTCATCCCCTGCCCCCAGAACTCGGTTGGGAAGTAGCTGGGAAGGGGAGGGCTCGCTTACCTCCTCCTCCTGGTATCCCTGCGGAGATGGCTGGAGATCTTGTTGTTTGAGGGGGAGACCGACTGTCTCCTCTTTGGCTAAACAGCCCTGTTGCTGGGGGACAGGACCGACTGTCCCTACCCCCTGTGCTGTGAGTGCAGAGACCACGGTCCCATCTGCACAGTTGTGGGGCTTACTGTCTCCCCCTGGTGCATTAAGCTGCCGCTGGGGAATGGAGACTAGGCTCCCAGTTCCCAACAAATCCTTCTGTTGCTGGGGGACAGGACCGACTGTCTCTGCCCCCTGTAACTCAGCCTGCCGCTGGGGAGGGAGGACGCTGTTCTCCTCTCCCTGCATTTCACACTGCCTTCCCGGCATATCACTCTGCTGCTGGGGGCAGGAACAACTACCTCTGCCCCCTGTAACTCGGCCTGCCGCTGGGGAGGGAGGACGCTGCTCTCCTCTCCCTGCACTTCACACTGCCGCTGGCGAATGGAGACTGGGCTCCCTCTGTCCCTCAACTGTAACTTCCAATCGAGGTCCACCCAACGTGGCAGCTGACCGTCACCTTCTGCCCGGTATAGTAGGGTCTTGAACACTAGACTCCTCACGAACTTCACGTATTTCTCAGCTGGATTGGGTCCAAAGAAGTTCAGCCGCAACCACATCATACAGTCAAATTCCTCAACAGAGTATCTGTACTCCACTGCTGGTTCCATCCTGGTGCTTTTAGGGTCGCTGTACTAAGACATGCGTTGCCCTTAAGTTGTAAAATCCAAAGAAATGGTGTCTCCTGTAGCTGTCCTTCAGGTTGTAGGAACGATCCAGCTGCTTGCCACCAATTGTAACGGACCGTTTCAGCAGACAAGGGGTTAAAATCCGTTTAGGCGATATGCCCCTTTCTGAGAGACAGGCACAGCTGCTGCAGAACACCAAACTCCCGAACTGGATACAAAATAGCACTCCAAACTGGAACCTCGCGAATAGCTGCCAGCAGACGAACAGGAAAAGCATACAATCGGCTTGCACTCCTGGCAATCAGTCTCCAACAGCATACAGGGAATCCCCCCAATAACGAGACGAGGCTCCGTGTTGAGGGTCAAGCAGTGGTCTGACTGTACTTCAGGTACAGCCTCTTTTATTCATAAAAAACAAACTTAGTACTGCCCACAGGGTTTTGAAATCCAACCAATCAATATCTTACAACACATACAATGCAAGTACAGCAACCAATTGTTCACGTCCCCTAGAGGACCAGAAGGGAGACTGCGACACAGAAAAGATACAACACATCCCCACAATGCATCATGGTTTCCTCCTCTCTGTCCCGGAGACAACCGAGGGCAATCCAATTATCTCTCAGGACAAAGGGGAGATCGCCAATACACATGTGGAGACAACAGGACTGACATCACCATTTAAACACACAATGGGACAATGGGACAATAGAAACACACCCAGCATATTCCTCCCAAGCTGACAAGTTACACTTATTATAAATTGTTACAACTTTGTGAGGTTAAATTGTCCATACATATAACTTACATCAATTTAAACAGTATAACCTGGGGACAAACCTATCCAAAATTCACTTGAATCCACTGCTTACTTTCAGACTTAGAATTATGTCATTTTGGCTTCCTGCAACTACCACTAAAGGGAGCTTGTATGTGGCTTTAAATAGTAACTATTGAATTTTATGTGAGCTGTAAAAATCTCTGTGACCTATGTGATAGGTTTCGCCTAGTGGTGGTATGATATAGCTGTACCAATAGATGCAACTCGGTGCCGTCCCATAACGAACCCCATATTATTGGCATAATCTGCTTCTATAATAAATCCAGCACTGACTAAAAGAAAACTCCATCCTTATAGAGAGGATTTAAATATCAAAAAGAAAAAACTAAATAAAAAAGGACCCTTAAAAACCTCCAATCTTTATTAAAGTCACTTAATATACATATATTCATCCTAGTCAGCTATATACATTCTCGTGTTGTCTATATCGGATAGACAAATATTCATGAATAATAAAGAAGGCAATATAGGGACAGCAGTGGCTTCTTCTGTGGTATCCTCCTATGAAATCCATTCTTGCTTAGTGTTTTACGTATCGTAGATTCACTAACAGGGATGTTAGCATATGCCAGAGACTTTTGTAAGTTTTTAGCTGACACTAAGATTCTTCTTCACCTCATTGAGCAGTCTGTGCTGTGTTCTTGCAGTCTTCTTTACAGGAAGGCAACTCCTAAGGACAGTAGTAGCAGTGCTGAACTTTTTCCATTTATAGACAATTTGTCTTACCGTGGACTGATGAACAGCAAGGCTTTTGGAGATACTTTTATAACCCTTTCCAGCTTTATGCAAGTCAACAATTCTTAATCGTGGGTCTTCTGAGAGCTCTTTTGTGTGAGGCATCATTCACATCAGGCAATGCTTCTTGTGAAAAGCAAACCCAGAACTGGTGTTTTTTTTTTTTTTTTTATAGGGCAGCTGTAACCAACACCTCCAATCTCATCTCATTGATTGGACTCCAGTTGGCTGACAGCTCACTCCAATTAGCTCTTGGAGATGTCATTAGTCTAGGGGTTCACATACTTTTTCCACCTGCACTGTGAATGTTTACATGGTGTGTTCAATAAAAACATGGTAACATTTAATTATTTGTGTGTTATTAGTTTAAGCAGACTGTGATTGTCTATTGTTGAGACTTAGATGAAGATCAGATCACATTTTATGACCAATTTGTGCAGAAATCCAAATCATTCCAAAGGGTTCAAATACTTTTTCTTGCAACTGTACATTGATGGAAATGTATTTAAAGTTCTGTTTTAGCCAGTGAGTATTAACTCACAATATTGTGAGCGAGATGTCATTCCACAGAGATAAAAGCCTAACTTCATCACTAATGTAAGACGATACTTTACAGTGGAATAAAAGCTGATAAAAGTCTATTTGGATTTAAATTATTAAAGAGCATCGGAATAAACAATATTTCTGCAAATCATAACACAATGCGTTATCTGATTCCTATGGATAACAGATGCTGTCTCTTCAACTAAATGGCTGCTCTTTTTTTTTTTGTGTGTGATTAGAAGGAAAGTTCTGTTTTTTCCCCATAAACAGCGCCTCTCTTATCCATGGCTGTGTTTGTTATTACAGCTCAATTTCATTCACCTGGATACCAGGACACAGCAATCACAAGAGTACTGGAAATTGAGATTAGCGGTGCTGTTGGATGGGGTTCAGATGTCCCTGAAGAACCAGGAGTACAGGAAACCTGGCTTAGTTGCCCATAGCAACCAATAAGATTCAAACTTTCATAGCTCCTTTGGAAAATGAAAGGTGGAATGTGATTGGTTGCTAGGTGCATATTAGGCTTCATATCACTGTTTAGCTTTCCATTCTTATGCTCTGTCAGAAGAAGAGAAAAAAAACAAAAAAATGGGATCCTGTAAAAAACAGATCCTGTTGCAACAGTTGTCATCCATTTGAGCCATTTCCTTCTGAGATCTGTTTATTTAGATGGAAAAAAAAGTGCTGCATGCACTGACTTAGGGAGAGTCAGGAATCAATCAAGCTTATTGCCAGGGAGAGTGAAGAAGTGAGTGTTCCAAAGAAGAATTGTGTGTATTGTGTAGGAGAGGGACAAGCAGGGCAGATAAGCAAGGCAGCTGACAAATAGGGAGAGAGAAGACAGGAGCTGTGGCTGTCTGTGCCTGCTATCAGAAGTGCAGGTGCTGCACTGCAGATCTTTTCGGGGATTGATAAATTTAATTAAAACCAGCATATATATATGATAACTACAAATCTTATATATATGCAGCAATCTACCTGTAAGGAATAACGAGAAATTGAGCATCATGCCTCAGTCCTCCATTTCTGTGAACTCCCTTTCCACACAGTTGTAATTTTTTTTTTTGGGGATTGTTAAATTGAATGAAACCAGCATTTATATGTAATTACTACAAGACACGGGCTAGGGCAGAAAAGTACCTCTCAGAGATAACGAGAAATTGAGCCTTTAATCATCCGTTAATGTTCATTTATTTCTGGAATTTTTTTTGGGGGGGGGTGGGGGGACTTGTTCAAATCGTCTATTTACGTACAGTATATTCAATTTCTACACGGTTGCAATTGACATTTTTATCAAGAATAAAATACGGATTAGCATTGAATATATATATACATGAACTTTGATCGATAGGAGGAATCATCAGAATTAAAACGAAAGAACTATATTTAATATTTTTTGTAATTTTTTTTAAATGATTGTTTTTAATGTAATTATGTATTAATTCTGGTGACCCGAAAACCTGAAATAGGACGGTGATCGGTGGTGTTATAATACACCACCAATCACCGTCCTGTGGTCACGCCACCTCTGAGGATCGCTTCTGATTGGCTGGGCAGGTGGGCGGGTGCAGCGGCAAATTTGAATTGCCGGAGCTCCTCTCCCCGCTCATAAATCTGCATATTTGGGTGAGGTAGGGAGAGGTAGATTAGGCAGGGATAGTGAGGGAGAGTTATGGAAAAAAAAAAATGTATTGTGTTGTAGCACCGGATCGGGTGTCTGGGGTCCACAGCACTCAGCTGTGTGACCCTAGACCCCCCAGGGGTGCTGTAGATTGCCCCCCACCCCCCCACACACATTTTTTGGTGCGCAAGTGTTTTTTTTATTTATTTTTTGCATGTGCTGACTGTGGCTTGCACTCTTAGGCCTCTTTTACACGGGTGAGATTTCCACGCGGGTGCAATGCGTGAGGTGAACGCATTGCACCCGCACTGAATCCGGACCCATTCATTTCTATGGGGCTGTGTACATGAGCGTCGTTTTTCACACATCACTTGTGCATTGCGTCAAAATAACAGCATGCTCTATTTTGTGCGTTTTTCACGCAACGCAGGCCCCATAGAAATGAATGGGGCTGCATGAAAATCTTTATTATATACATTGCATATTTATATATCAGCAACACATACACAACATTAATAATAGTCTACTGTATAGTGTTGTATTGTTTATTACTAAAGTACAATACTATAGTACTGTAAGTATCCTGTATTGTAAGATATACTGTATAGTAATATACTATACAGTAATCTTTTAGCCAAATACACTTAACTATATATATATATATATATATATATATATATATATATCCAGAAAAAGGACGGCACTCCGGTCTTGTAAAAGTAGAAAAGTAGAAAAGTACAGTAATCTTTTAGCCAAATACACTTAACTATATATATATATATATATATATATATATATATATATCCGATAGGGGACATAAAATAATCTGAAAATAATTCCCGCACTCTCAGTCCAGCAAATCCAGATCCTCCAAGTGGTAAAGTGTCTCTTCCTGATAGCGGACTGTAGACTTGGGCGTCTTCATCAGGTGTAGACTCATAGGTGCGTATGTAGTTATGCAGCACTACACACGCCTTGATCAACACATTGATATTTTGTGGGGCCAGCTGGATGGGCGACAGGAAAACACACCATTTGTGAGAAAAAATGCCAAAGGTGCACTCCACAAACCTTCTGGCTCTACTTAAGCGAAAATTAAAATTGCGCCTCTTGGCATCCAAACCTCGTCGAGGAAAGGGCCACATGAGGTGGCTTAAAAGGGCAAAACCCTCGTTCCCTACAACCGCATAAGGCGCTGGTGGGCCAGTTGAGCCAGGAAGGTTTGCTGGCTGTGGTACGTCCAGTTGGCTGGACTGAAGCCAGCGACCCATTCTAGAAGCCCTGAAGATGCGAACATCTGCAGTACTTCCATATGACCCACTATCTACAATTATAAACCTGTAGTTTGTGTCAGCCAAGGCCAACAAAACTACAGAGAAAAACTGCTTATAATTATAGTATTGTCACCGCCAGACATCTGAGAAGCTCTGACAGACGTTCTTCAGAACCTCCTGCTTAAGGTTCTTTTGTTTTGCTTTCATTTTGTCATCTCGTTTCCCTCTCTCAGCTGTCATCTAGTTGCACTGATTGCATCCCTTTAAATCCCCTCCCATACTGCATCACTTTGCGGTTTATACAACTTCCTGGAGTGTGTACATGCTGGATGCTACAACTGATGCTTATACAGATAAGTCTGTTCATTTATTTGTGTTTTCCTGTTTGCTTGATCCTAGGTGACCCTGACTCCCTCCTTATTAAGTGTAGGGAGCCGGTGGTCGTGTCCCCTCACTATTATAGGGTGTTCAGGTGTCATACAGTTGAGGCACGAGGGCATTCAATTTTCTATCATAGAGATCTTTGCATGGGCTGAGAAGACAGGGAGAGTTTCAGGGCTTAAATAGGGGTCACCCTTTTGTTCCTTAGTTTTGGATCAAGCCAGTCGGATCCTTATTTGTAACTTCTTGTTTTCTGTTACACCATCCTTGACAAGTATGGGGAATTCAGTGGCTTCTTAACCCATATGTGCTTCCCGTCAAGGGCACCAATACAATTTGGGAATTGAGCCCTCTCCAGAAAGCCCTGGGCTATATCAAACCACTGCTGCCTGGTTGGAGGTGGCAGCACTGAAGCCTTCAGTGTCAACCAAATGGCCGCACATGTAGCCCGTACCATGCCAGCAATTGTGGAGGTCCCCATTCTAAAAACAAAATGTAACGACGAAAAAGAAGTTCCTGTCGCAAGATATCTGAAATGAAAAAAATAAAATAAAAAATTAATACACTACTTAGCACAAGTTTAAAAATCGAGTACATTAATTTACATTATTTAATGGCAATTTGTCTGCCAAGTTGAAATTTAAATAGTCCATACTCCAAGATTAGAAATCAATACTTCCAGACCATTACCAGATACACACAGGTGAAGTATCCTCATCATTACAGCCAAGATTTGAATAATTAACCGCCGCGGAACTGGAATCTGGTGTGACTAATTAATTACTTGTTAGTACACAAAGTGACTTTATACAAAGTGGCTGCCCCAAAACCACACACAGTTTACGATTAAAAAATAACTATATACAATACTTTTTGAATACTATTAAGTACCTATACATAGAACAGGTAAAGTTCTGAAGACACAGGCCATAGACCAAACAGCTAAGTATTGCCAAACAGTGGGTCATTCATGTATGAGTCTGATAATATATAGTCTTACCTTAAAGTAATAATGACATGTTCTTCAGGTGAAACACTCCGCCGCACATCGGTGTCCTAGAAAGTCAAGGAAGGCCTCAACTCCACCAACAGCTGATCAAAGGTAGCCACCGAAAGGTGGCAAAAATTTAAGAACTTCTGAGGGTGCGCACGGAGCTCTGAGTACAAGCCAACAAAGAGACCTTTGTTGGCCCGCTGCGAAATTATAGGATGCACCCACATACGCTTCCTACGCGTTTTCTCCTCTATCATTTCTGGCTGCTCTCAAAAACAGCAGAAGACCAGCCAGTGCAAGAAGACATGGTCAGTTGTTGACAGGGTGAAAGGTGACACCCTGCAAAGGAAAATCCAATACCAGACACACAAACACAACAACTGCACTCCACAAAAAAAATGGAGCCTTCCAACAAAACTATTCATGCTGGGGGTATTTATATGTGTTTGCAGTCACAGGTGAATGTAGTGGATGGATCAGTTTTTTTTCACGCATGTGAAAAACGCATGCTAACGCAATCGCATACAAAACTGAAGCACTCACAAGCAAAATCGCATGATTTTCCCTGAATGCATCTGGCCCAAATCCATGACGCCCGTGTGAAAGAGGCCTTAGCGTCCGGCCACTGTTAGCGCATCGCCCACCCCACCGCTGATTAGCGCGTTTGAATCTTTAAAAAAATGTTTTTTTTTTACACTTTTGGGGATTTTCAAATCGAACGAACACCCATCCCCCACACACACGCACACTAAATACAGTTTTCCACGCATGCACACACACGCACACACACACACTCCTCTATGGCCCGCTGGGCGTTCTTGGCCGAGGAGGCATACGCCCTGCTTCCCTCTGAAACCTAGAGTCCCAATGAGGACGAGGATGACCCCACTTTCCTCTTGTCATTTGCGTCCTCCTCATCATCTAGCGATGATGATGAGCCCCCAAAGCCGCAGAGACACACGCCAAGCGGAGCAAGAGGACCGCCATGCCAGGGACCCTGTGGCCCAGCTCTGGGGCTCGTACTAGTTTTCCAGCCCACCAGATAAGTCCACCAGAGCCCCCTACCGGTGAACTTGTCTTGTGTACCCCAGAGCATTTTGAGCCTGTGATTCCTGATTTTGTTGGCAAGCAGGAATCCAGATTCCCACAGTGGGCTTCACTGAATATGACTATTTTAGTCTTTTTTTCAGTGACCACTTTGTGAATCTGATGGTGGAGCAAAAGAACTTGTACGCCCAACAGTTCTTGCTCAACACCCGGGCTTGTTTTTGGCTAGGTCCGATGGCTGGACTCCAGTCAGTGCAGCCAAGATGAGAACGTTTTGGGGCCTCGTGCTGCACATGGTCCTAGTAAAAAAAAACTGTGTCAGGCATTACTGGAGTGGGGACGTCCTCTACCAATCCCCACTTTACAGTACGGCCATGACACTTACCCGGCTTGAGGCCATTCGGAAATGCCTGCACTATGCAGATAATGCAGCATGTCCCCCTTGAGGTGATCCTGCCTATGACCCCCTGTACAAAATCAGGCCAGTCATCGATCACTTCGGGGCCAAATTTTTGGAGGCCTATGTACCTGGAAGGGAGGTCGCAGTTGATGAGTCTCTCATTGCTTTCAAGGGGAGACTCATTTTCCGCCAGTATGTTCCCTCTAAGGCTCCTTTCACACTAGCGTTCGTCGGTCCGCTCGTGAGCTCCGTTTGAAGGAGCTCACGAGCGGACCCGAACGCCTCCGTCCAGCCCTGATGCAGTCTGAATGGAGCGGATCCGCTCAGACTGCATCAGTCTGGCGGCGTTCAGCCTCCGCTCCGCTCGCCTCCGCACGGCCAGGCGGACAGCTGAACGCTGCTTGCAGCGTTCAGCTGTCCGCCTGGCCGTGCGGAGGCGAGCGGATCCGTTCAGACTTACAATGTAAGTCAATGGGAACGGATCCGCTTGAAGATGTCACCCTGTGGCTCAATCTTCAAGCGGATCCGTCCCCCATTGACTTTACATTGAAAGTCTGAACGGATCCGCTCAGGCTGCTTTCACACTTAGAATTTTTTCTAAGTTATTAATGCAGACGGATCCGTACTGAACGGAGCCTCCGTCTGCATTAATATGATCGGATCCATTCAGAACGGATCCGATCGAACGCTAGTGTGAAAGTAGCCTAAGCGTGCGAGTGATGGCGTGAAGCTGTACAAACTTTGTGAGCACCTCAGGGTACACTTGCAAGTTTTGTGTGTAAGATTCCCGTATTGAACCCCTAATGTCCGCCCACTCTGGGTGTTAGAGGGAAACTTGTGTGGGAGTTGTGTGGGACCTTATGCACCCACTGCTAGATAAAGGTTGTCACGAACTATGGATCCGATCGCTCCGGATCCCACAGCTGTGATGTAGTGGTCTGTGACGGAGTCTGCGCACACACAGAGACCTCACGTGACCGGGGTATTACCTTTCGGCTAACACCCCCCACTACACTTCGGTAACTGCCACCACGTGGGTTCCCGGTCCACGAGCCGACTATCCGGGTCATTCACTATCACACAGATCAGTGGATGAACCGGATATCACTTACTGACCAACCGCAGTCAATCACCCCCAGCTACAATTCCTAAATGCAATTTAACTAATTACCTGGTAACGTCTCTTCAAAGGCAAGGTACGTTGTTCAGCAGCTTAGAATATGGAAGACTTGGCTATTTAGATTTTATAATCTTTAATAAGCGGTAAAAAGCAGTGCATACAAGTCTAATGAAAATGACTATAAATCTACAGAATAATAACACAATATAAATAATCACGACAGTTCAAATGAAAGGGAAAAAGATGAAAGAATACTTAGTTTCTCTGGAGGGTTTCAGATGGTCGTTCATATGTCCTTTTTGAATCCTTGCAAACCCCTTTTCAGTATGTGTCAGGGGAGACCCTCAAAGTTCTTCTGATACAGGGATATGCCGTCAATGTCCAATTAAGTGTCTGGTGATGTTCCATGGGTCTCTCTCCTCTGTCCTTCTGCATGGATTTTTATGAACTCTCCCATGGGCAGGAGACTTACTCCTGTCAGCCAATGGCAGCAGAGTGACTGTCAATCCTAGGGATTGGCCCCCAAGTGTTTTATGACCCCATCAAAGTTCAGTTCCTACAATGAGGATTATACTTAAGCCCGTATCTCCTTGATACATCGGCATATTTTTATACAGAATACATATTTGCGATCCTTATTTATTTACCTACAGAATGAGACCACACACGGTAATGCTGGGACCTGTAGTTCTTCTACCACCCATAGGTCAGCTACAGAATCACATCCTCTAGTCATATTTGATACCCAATTAACCACAATACTCTGTAGAGCCTGGATCTGGTGTCAGAAAGGGCATAAGTTGATTCATAAATGAAATATGAAAGTGGACTGGTTTTATGCCCAGAGCTAATTAAAGAGGACCTTTCACTACTCTACAAACTAAAAACTAACTATACCTGTGGGCAGAGCGGCGCCCAGGGGTCCCCCTGCACTTACTAGTATGCCTGGGCGCCGCTCCGTTCGCCCGGTATAGGCTCTGGTGTCTCAGCTCCCTCTGACTGATTTCTTGTAGGAGGCGTGTCCCTTGCTGCACTGCTGGCCAATCACAGCATACAGCTCATAGCCAGGCTATGAGCTGTGCGCTGCGATTGGCCAGCAGTGCAGCAAGGGACACGCCTCCTACAAGAAATTAGTCAGAGGGAGCGCAGACACCGGAGCCTATACCGGGCGAACGGAGCGGCGCCCAGACTTACTAGTAAGTGCAGGGGGACCCCTGGGTGCTGCTCTGCCCACAGGTATAGTTAGTTTTTAGTTTGTAGAGTAGTGAAAGGTCCTCTTTAAGGGCTATTAGCTCTCCTCAAACCAGACCTGGAAATTAATGACGTCATGCTCCAGACAGGCTTGACAGCGAGCTGATCTTATCTTAAAAGACAGGATGAGCTGGGCCTGGTATAGCCTTTATGACCTTTTTATAGCCGGCCTCACAGAGTAGTGGTAATAAAAGTGTCCATCTATTTCATAGGTGACCCAGGCTTCGGGAAGATGAGAGTTCACAGTTTTTTTACATATGCCAGGAGCATATAAGATGGCTAACCAGAGGAATTATGTATGTATGCCGGCACAAAGGTTACCACCTATACGTGGATAATGGGCGAGGCCCGTGCCCTTACCAGTGGAAACCTGTTGCTGGTCAGATATAAAGACAAGAGGGATGTCCTTGTACTGTCTACAATGTTCCAGTACCTCGCCGCCAGATCCACGTCTGCTTGTGGGACCGTGCAGAAAAATCAATGCGGCCTCCCTACCCACCCCCTCCAGGTACCTATCCCCAGGGGTGAGACCCGTGCCCTTACCAGTTGAAACCTGTTGCTGGTCAGATATAAGGACAAAAGGGATGTCCTTGTACTGTCCACAATTCACGGTAACGGCATCACCCCTGTCCCTGTGTGAGGTACTGCTGCAACGGTCCTCAAGCCTGATTGTATCGTTGAGTACAATCGGTTTACGCGAGGAGTTGATCTCTTTGATCGAGTCCTCAAGCCATATAATGATATGTGCAAAACCCGGGCATGGTACAAAAAAGTTGTGGTCTACTTTGTACAGGTTGCCTTGCACAACTCTTTTGTGCTGTCCTGGAGAGCTGGCATCACAGGGAAATTCCTCTAGTTCTATGAGGCAGTCCTCAAGGCCCTGATCTTTTCTCACCGGGAAAGAGCAGGCTGGAGTACCTCAGGAACTAGATGCGCCCAAATCATCCCTGGCCAACACTTTCCAGGTGTGGTCCCCCATACTAGAAAGAAGGGACGGTCCAAAAAAAGGTGCAGTTTAGAGACTGAGTGCCCAAACTGCAACCCAAAATGCACTTATTTATCGCAAAGTGCAGACACGGCAGCAATTTAACCATAATACTACAGTCCAATATAGTATATCTTCAATGTATTTTATAATTTACAAAGCTATAATAGCCTGCCTACATGCACTTCTTGTTCTGCTCATAGGGCGCCCTGCGCTGATGAATGGTAGGAGAAGTCTAAGACATATTGGTACAACATAGACTTGAATTTTTTGGGGAGTGGTTCAATTTAATTAAGCAGCATATATACGTGATTACTACACCAATACACAGAGTAGTGCACAACGTTATCTGAGAGGCCCAAACATTTCGGAGCTGTGGAAGGGTTCAAACGAAAGACCCAGAGCCTGAATATGGGTAGTAGCAACACAAACTATTCGACCAGAAGTAGTAGTAGGCCACAGTTGTCCCTGCTGGCTTCGGAAAGTCGCAACATTTTAGTTGAGTTGAAAGAGGATGAGATTGTGGATTGCATGGCTCACTCCTCTCAGTTGCAGCAGGATGACGTGGAGGTGACTTCAGAGTCTAACACTGTGACATGGAACCAGGATTCACAGCATTCCCCCTGTTCCTCCTTCTTGCAGACCCAAAGAATGATTCTTTTCAGTGGATTCCGCTAAGTCTTCACTGCCCCTTCCTTGCGGGGCACCTTGCCTTTTCCTAAGAAGTGGCAAGAAAACCCCACCACACCCTACAGCAGATAGTCAAGACAGTCTCCCTGTTGACGCCTTGTGTGAGAGCCCTTACTGTTTGGGCTACCCTGAGGAGGAGGTTGGGAGGAGGCTGGGGACCCCATGCATACCTGTGTTGATGATGGTGGTAATAGTGGCACCCGTAGACAAGGAATCTTCCTTAGTTAAAGTCACTCAGATGACATTCCAGTCTCGCGTTTAGTCTAAACAACATCTAGACCTCTTCACCTTCAGGTTGTATTTGATAATATTTGAATCAACTAGAAGGTATGTCAGAAGAATGAATTAATTGTTCCTTAAAATGTTACTGTTCCTTGATGGTTTAAGTCCTGAAAAAGTGGAATATCTTGTTCGGAAAATTCCCCGTTGGGCTAAAAACATTTTTATTTTCTAATTGTCCAAATGTTCTCTTAGCAGTGTATTAGCCAGAGAGCATTTACCCATAATATTGTGAGCCATCATCACATGGAGATAAAAGCATATCTTCATTACTAATGTAAGGGTGCTAATTACACTGCATTAGAGCGATTAAAGAGACTGAAGCCAGCAGTAGACGGTGCAAAATTTCATAAAATCAGTGGAAGAATCAATATCTTCATTTGATTGGAGTAGCTGAAAGGGAATGAAAATGTAATACAGTCTTGTTACTAAAAATACGTATATTATACTTTACATCTTGTATCATACTCCAGAACTACCTTCACAATTCTGCAAGCTTCAGAGCTGAACTCTACCAGCATTCGTGCTATCTTCATTTCTACATAGCGCTTTCTCTAGTGATTTGCATTTGTACTTAAAGGGAATCTGTTAACAGTTTTCTGCTGCCCTTACCTTTGAATCTTAACAGCTTCTTCTTCTTTTTTTTACCCCCGGAAGAAGCCTTAGGGCAAAACGGCGTTGGGAGGAGGGCACTGCTTTATCGGTTTGTTACCCATGTTTATTGGTCTATTTTTGTCTTTCAGATGTTTTTGCCTTAACATTTTTGCCAAATCTTGTATTGGGTTTTCAATTTTGAGCCCTATATATATTATGCACTTGTTAGGCTACACTGTCTGATATTTGTACCATTTAAATTGATACATGGTTTATACATGATATCGTGATACCCCCATTGTGCTCTTTTGGATTTCTAGTTGTCACCAATTTATGTCTTTGTACTATTTATTTATTTTAATCTAATAAAGTATAATTATTAACATACAAAGTGGAGGATATTTTTATTATGAGCTTCAGCAAATACCAATGATTCCCTATATTCAGGATCTTCTGGCTCTCCCTGCCCACCTGCCTCTGATTGACAGGTTGTTTTTCCAACTACAGCAGGTGGGTGGAAAAAGCAAGAAGCTCATGAATATTTGGGACTCATCATTATGCACTGGAGCTGTTCAATAGAGATTTTTGCAAAACTTTTGGGTCAGTTAAAGAAAGTGACCCAGCATTTTGCTAATGGGATATGTCAATTGTTTATGCTGCCCTTAGTGAGGACACCATAAAACTTGACAGAGTCCCTTTAACGATGAAAACCATGAGGATAATGTGAACCAAACTTTTACACTGCAATAATGGAGTTTAGCTAGGCTGGTGGGGTTACATCTGATAATAGCAGTCAGCAGAACTGTGAATGCAGCTCTGGAACATGATAGAGGCATTCATATGGTTGTTATATGCCTAAGGCCTCATGCACACGACCGTTGTTTCATTCCGTGTCCGTTGTTCCGTTTTTCGTGATTTTCTGCGGACCCATTGACTTTCAATGGGTCCATTGAAAACTCGGCTAATGCCCCGTTTGTCATCCGCGTCCGTGATCCGTGGTTCCATTTCGTCAAAAAAATATAACCTGTCCTATTTTTTTCACGGAAAACGGTTCGCGGACCCATTCAAGTCAATGGGATCGTGAAAAAACACGGAGGCACACAAGATTGTCATCCGCGTCCGTTTTTTTACTATCATTTGCATGGCAAACTTGACTTTGACTTTTTTTTACTTTCCTTTATGTCTGGTAATCCTCCAAAAATAAAGGAAGACATGGAAAACAACGGAAACAAAAATGGAAACGGATCACGGAGCAATGAGAAACCCCATTTTGCGGAACGGAACACAACAACGGTCGTGTGCATGAGGCCTTAGTGTGGGAGATGCATTTAAATTGTTGGAAATTTTCCCTGCTTTCCCCTTATGGGATTTGATCCCTTTTGTTACACTAAACAACTACCACGTTTGCCTTCATTTGTCCATGCGAAGAAACCTTTTAAAAAACGTTTTATGTAGACCTAAATATACAAAACCCTAAAAACCTAACTGTACTCTTAAGGGCTGTTTCACACGAGCGGATGCTGTGCATGACATCCGCTGCGTGAATGAGAGCCAAGACCCGCTGCGGACAGCAGAAGAACGGAGCAGTAACATGACTGATAATGCTCCGTGCCTCTCTGTGATCTCTTTACTACGAAATCACAGTGACAACTTTATCTCACTGTGATTTTGAAGTAAAAAGGTCACAGAGAAGCACGGAGCATTATCAATCATGTAAATGCTTTGTGCTTCTTCTGTCTTTCCGTGTGAAACAGCCCTTTCGTCCACAAACAGTGCCACACTTGTCCATAGGTTGTGTCAAATATTGCTGCACAGCTTCAGGTAGAAGGTATAGATATTTAAAGAAGCATTCCGGGATTTATTTTCTTTCTTTGCCTGTATAGTGTAGGATAGGTCAATATTAACCCGTTTTTTCCGACTGGGTGATTTTCCGTTTTTGGATTTTCATTTTTCATTCCCTGCATTCCTGGAGCCATAACATTTTTAATCCTCTGTTCACGTAGCCGTACGAGGGCTTGTTTTTTGTGACAAGTTGCACTTACTATTTAATATTGCATATGGTGTAGTGTAGGCATCCTCAAACTGTGGCCCTCCATCTGTTGTAAAACTACAACTCCCACAATGCCCTGCTGTAGGCTGATAGCTGTAGGCTGTTTGGGCATGCTGGGAGTTGTAGTTTTGCAACAGCTGGAGGGCCGCAGTTTGAGGATGCCTGGTGTAGTGGAAAGCTGGAAAAAAAATTCAAATGGGGTGGAATTGGGAAAAAATAAAATGACACCACAGTTTTATGGGTTTTGTTTTTGCAGAATTCCCTATGCTGTAAAACTGACCTATTACCTTACTTCTCTGTACGATTACAGCAATACCACATTTATACGGTTTTATTGTGTTTTAATACTAACAAAAAACTTTGGAAAAAATTAATTTTAACTTTTTTATAGTTACCGTATTTTTCGCTTTATAAGATGTGTTTTTAGCAAGAAAAAATCTTGCTAAAAAGTGCCTGCATCTAAACGGCAGTCAGGGAGATCCAGCATGGCCAGACACCCTGAATGCTTCCTAAGTGATCAGGCAGAGTGCACGGATCCGTTTGGCTCAGTTTCATCAGACGGACACCAAAACGTTTTGCGTTTTGGTGTCCGTCTCCAAGCCGGAATGGAGACTGAACTGATGCAAACTGATGCATTCTGAGCGGGTCATTTTCCATTCAGAATGCATTAGAGCAAAACTGATCCGTTTTGGACCGCTTGTGAGAGTCCTGAACGGATCTCACAAACCGAAAGCCAAAACGTAAGTGTGAAAGTAGACTAAGGGTAACAGGAGCTGACCAAAACTACCCCCCCCCCCCCTCACGGTACACCCTGAAGTTACTGACCTTGACCCCTCCACTTCAGTAAAACACCAGAAAACCACATTCCCTTCAAAGAAGACCTAGAACATATATTTTCTAAACCTGGAGTGCATCTTATAAAGCTAAAAATGCATTATGTCTAAAGAACTGTAGGGGGCTTATTTTTTGCAGGATGAGCTATAGTTTTTATTGATATCATTTTGGAGTGTGTATGGATTTTTGATTACTTTTTATTACATTTTTTATGACAAAATGGTGAATCTACTTTTTTTGTGTAACAGGGATATATATGTTTATATTTTAATAGTTCAGTCATTTTGGGAACTTTGGGTCTTTAAATGTGTTGGCCTGTGTGTGGCCCTACTGTGGGGAGTGGTTCTATAAAAAGGAATATGTCCACAGATTAGGGGCAAATTATGATACATTTGGTCTAGTGGCTGTACCAGGATCGGGACAAGGTATTTGGTGCCCTAGGTAGAGCATGCAAATTTTCTCCCACCTCCCCAAATCAATTTAAACTGACTTTAATTTCTAATAAACATGTTAAAAAACATTTGAAAAGAAGCAGTCAAGGGCAGATCCAGTGACTCCCTTGGTGCCCCTAGTAGATAATGCCCTCCCCCTTTGTTAATGCCAGGTATACATTAAGCCATAGAAGTCAATTAACTGAAGGGCTATCCTGTATCCACTTAAAGTACCTGCTGGTGGTTGTAGTCACACAAGAGCTGCAGGATGCAGGACATGTACAGTTTCCATATATCTGTGTACAGTGAAGTAATATTAATGTTATTTGTCTCCAGTCACATTTTGATAAGAATTAGACCAGTGGATTATTCATATACAGAGGTTGCATGTGATGCCCTAGTTTTCTTGGGAAAGTTCTAAATCCTAATGTTGTTATGCAATTGTGCAAATGGTTAGGGTGGGTTCACATCAGCGTTATGGATTCTGTTATGGCTTTCCATTATAACATGGTTATGACAGAAAATGACAGAATCCATAAGACGGAAGTCAAAACGAAAGCCTTTAAGAGGCATTCCGTTTTGATCTGTCATAATAGAAGTCTATTTGCAATCATAACGTATCTGTCTGGTTCCCGTTATGCAAGACGGAAAACAAAGTCCTGTCAAAGTCCTTTTAAAGGCTTCCGTTTTGCATTCTGTCATAATACAAGTCTATGGGCAGCATAACGGATCCGTCCCGTTTCCTTTATGCAGGACTGGACTCCTGCATAATGGAAATCAGGACAGATCCGTTCTGCTGCCCATAGACTTATATTATAAAGGATCAAAACGGAATGCCTCCGTTTTGACTTCCATCTTATGGATTCCGTTATTTTCCGTTATAACCATGTTATAATGGAAAGCCATAACGGAATCCATAACGCTGATGTGAACCCAACCTTAGACTTTTTACCTTACCTTAAAGCCTCATTCACACGTCAGTGCTTTGGTCAGTGAATTCCATTAGTGATTGTGAGTCAAAACCAGGATTGGAGCCTCCACAGACATAAGGAATAAGGGAAAGATCTGCTCCTGTTATGTGTTTAGAGCTGCACCTGGTTTTGGCCGCAAATCACTGATGAAAATCACTGACCAAAACTCTGACTGTGTTAATGAGGCATTAGTCAGCCTATGGTGGCCGGGGGCTGATAAGGAACTTGCTAGGATATGCCATCAATGTCAGATAGGTGCGGGCATCTCCCGAACTGGGCTCCCAAAGTGAAGGAGAGTGCTACGCGCAAACACAACCACTGGCTATGATGTCCTCTTTTTAGTGGTGTGATGACCCTTTTTGGGGTTATGAAAGTGGCCACTCTAGGTATACCACTAGGTTAACTACCTGTTTTGACCGAGTCCAGCTGGGCCTGTGGGAAAAGCTGGGCTCTGGCAGAAGTGAAAACAGGGGGTGCTTTATCTGCTGCTCTCTCCTGATTGGATGACCCTGGTCTTTTTTGAAAGCTGGCATGCTACACTTCTATAAAAGACCAAAATGACAGCATTAGCCTAAGATAAACAGGAAATATCACTGTTAGAAATTGGCAATCACTGTCGGGAATAATCACAGGTAAAACCTGCTTTAACTTTCACTTTCAGCTACATTCAATGCATCCCGATTTCTAACAGTGATATCCCATGTAGTGAAGATAGTACTGTCATGCTGGCATGCTTGGGATGTCAGCTTTCAAACAATACAAAGCCCATATCTCTAGCTGCTACCAAACCAGAGATATGAACAGCCTGCAGGAGGAAAGGAAAAATAGTAAAAATTTTTTAGAAATATGGCATTATCATCATTGTACTGACCCACATGATACAATCTTTATTTTTACCACACAGTGAACGCCGTAAATAATTCCACAAGATAATTTAAAATTGCAGTTTTTTTTTATCTTTCCTCCTAAAAATAAAATTGTAAAAGTTACTTACTATACTATATATACTCCAAAATGGTTCCTAAAAAATTACAACTAATCCTGCAAAATAAAAAATTAAAAAGTTATGACTACTGGAACACAAAGGGGGGAATTATTATTGGTCCTTAAGGCTAAAATTATTATGTCACTAACGGTTTAAAAATGCAATAGTGTCCCCTGAGTTGTGCACCAAAATTTACTGCAGACACATATTAAAAATCTACAATAAAAAAGTGACATTTTTGAGAGGGTTTTTCCAATTTTAATGTGACGGTTAGGAGTTTAAAGAAAGCCCTGTACTATGATGAACAGTGTACCTATGTGATTACATCTTACTTCGTTTTGCCTTTATCCACCATGATCATGCTACAGACAATTCAATTACTGCAAGCAGAGATTTTGAAAAGATCAAAATACTATTGTCGATCAAAAGATTATTTCAACCAGAACTTGAAGGCGCATTTAGATCGGGCAACTAGAAGCTGATTGTCAGGAATGAACGCTCAGCTGCTCGTTAAGAGGAGGTGAAGCACTACTACGATCGCTCGTCCTCATTGTTTCTTAGCAGCAAATCCGTGTTTAGACAGATCTGCTGCCCAGAAATTATCATTTGTGTGCCTGCACTAACGATCATGTCACCCTATGGATGAGTGTTTCACTCATTTATCGGATAATCGGCCGCCCCTTTCGACAGGCAGATTGTTGGGAACAAGCTTTTGCAAGAATGTTCATTCCCGATACTTTGCTCAAATATCGCTGTGTCTAAATCCACCTTTATGCAAGAGCATAAGTACTATAGGTGGCTAGTAAGTGGCCCTTGAGAAGAGGGGGCCTAGCCTAAGCTACCAAGAAAGAAGGGAAGCCAGGCTACAAACAAGTGTGGTCTAGTAGTCTTCAAGGTATTAGAAAGAGTGCATGAGGTAGGAGCTACAATATAAGCAGTCTTAGGCCCACCCAAACTAGATTAATTGTACCATTGCCAACAGAACACAAGTCATTGTCATGGATGTTATAGTTACAATCACTGATAATATGGAATAAGCTTGTGAGTCACTGGCACTTCCTCTAAAATGTGACTTATTTCCTAAGAGATCACTTCAAAGAGTCAAGATGGAGGCTGTTGGAAATTTGTGTCTACACGTAAGCCATCTTTCATCTACTGTTGTTCAGAACCAGAAAGGAGCCCATTCTATTCTACAGAGCAAAGCCAACTTCTTAAGTGTCTGCAGGAAATGTGGTGCTAACGCTTCCCTTGTTAAACTTTTTGTGACAAAAACATGAAGCAAAGGTGGAGTCTACGGTATTGTCATCTACAGAAATGTCCATTTGAGTCATAAGCTGTCTGAGGCATGTCCTCTAAAACAAACACAGATAAGGGCCTATTGAATGTATTCTTGGTGTGTTTGCTCCAATCAATGTGTCCTTCTAATTCATGGATACGTTGAATGAAGAACTTTTTATTGTTAACCTAACATTGTATCATGCATAGTATCAGTCCAGACTTGTGAAACATTATCATGGGATTCTATGGGATATACAATATCCTTAAAGGGGTCTTCCTCTCTATAATATATTCCACAGAATATGCCATAAATCCTGCATCTGGGACACCTATATTTATTCTGTGGATACACCATAAATGTCTAAGATGGTACTATACCTTTTAAGTAGTTGTCCATGTGCAGCACTCCAGACCTGCAGGGTAGTGCGATAGTGAGGTCACGGTTATGGGCAATCGAGGGTTACTCACTGTTTGGAGGAGAACCCTGGGCAGGCATGTGGCAGTGAAGGAGAGGCTGACACAAAGTTCCTCTGGGGCACACTCTGTATGTAGGGACCAGGCCTGATGGTGGATGAGGTGCCCTGGATGTTGCAAGTATTTTGAGTGCCTGAGGCAAGGTCCCTTTAAGGATCGTGATGCCAGTGCCTGTAACGGTGGCACACCGATTTGTAGGAGTAGTAATAGAGTACACAGATGGTGAACCAAACGTTGCTTTACTTGGAGAAACAGTCCAACTTTGTACAGACAGTTGATGATGATGCAGTCCCTTATGTCACAAATGCACAGCAGGTTCACTTCACAATATGGCAGGTATAAATCTTGCAAGATACTTGGAGGGTAAACAGTTAATGCTTCGCAGAACTATGCTTCACTATCCCCTCAGCTATTCTAGCTGGCTGGATCCCAAGGCCCGGATGCCGAAATGCTGGCTTTAATCCTTGGTAATAAATCTTCCTCCAGTATTGACCCTTGCTTTATATTAAAGTACCTCTGCCCATCAGCTTACTTCTCTGAGCTGGTTGTTCTGTTCCTGTGCTGGGTTTGAAGGTGGCTGCAGGTTGCTCCCAGGAGGTCCATTCCTACTACTGGGGTTACTTCATCTGTGCTAGCTGGGTTTACTGGTCTCCAGGCAGGCTGTACTCCTTCTCTAGCCTCCTGGGGCAGCTAGCAGCCTGGACTATCTAGCTGCATGTCAGGAGGAGGCCCTCAGCTTGTCTCTGGCTGGTGCCTTCTCACTTCTGTCTCCACAGACTCCTGACTATGACCTAACCCCTCCCTGTCTGGGCCTGGACATTTTACTAGGGGCTCCCTATCTACCTCTAGTGTCTAGGATGTCTAACTACACCCCAATAGGCCTGCTGAGCATATAACAGGGGAACCATGCAAATGTAAAAACACACAGAAAATACATTAAATACATAGATTAATATAATATCACTGTCCCTTGTGAGCAGAAGTAACACGTGACCCAATTGACCCTTGTGTAGTGCCCACTCCTACCTAGTTGGACACTACACATGTTTAGAAATATGCATTTTCCTCCAGAAACAGATTGCTTGTAGTATTGCAGCTCAGCCCCATTCACTTCAGTGGAGCTGAGCTGCAATACCAGCCACAACCTATGTGCTGGTGTGGCACTGTTTCTGGATGAAAGCAGGCGTGTTTTCCTAATCCTAGACAATCGTTTTAAAAAGTGAATTGTTATAGAAGGTTTCCTTTGTTTTTCAGAAACAGCACTTAGTCTTGCCCATTGGATGTGTCTGGTATTGGAGCTCAAGTACATTCACTTAGAAGGGATGAGCTGCATTAAGAGACACATCCACATGGATAAGAGTGGTGATTTTTCTCGAAAGAAAGCAGGTCCTTTTAGCATAATTCCAAACATCTCAATGTAAAGGGGTTGTCTGAGATTTTGATATTGATGGCCTATTCTCAGGGAAGGTCATCAATATCAGATAGGAGAGGTCCAATTCCTGATACACCTGCTGATCATGTATTTGAAGAGACCATGGCGCTCTGGTGAGTGCTGCAGCCTCTTCCTAGGCCAGTGACATCACGTTTATTGATCACATGGCCTAGGCACAGCTTACTGCCATTCAAGTGAATGAGGCAGCGCTTTACTACCAAGCACAGCCACTATCCAATGGATGGCGCTATGCTTGGTAAGTCTCAAAGAGCTGATCCGTGGGTGGTGCCTGGTGTCAGACCCCTACCGATTTGATATTGATGACCTGTCTTGAGGATATGAGCTTTAAAAAAAAGTTGAACAGCACAAAATGCTACATGGAGTGGTAGTAGTGAAAGCTGGTGATTAGACAATGATGCTGGCTGCCATGGTCCAAGTTTATCACAGAATGGAATCTGGATGTCATTACTTGGCAGGAGGCAGAAGGTTTGGGATGCCCTCAGAAGAAAGTAAGGACTCAAGCGCTGACCCAAGATGATGATCAGTTTTAATAAATCCAACAAATTATGTTGGAAAAAGGATACAATGTCCTTTTGCGTGGCCTGTAAGACTCCTTATTCACTCAATTAAGACAGTTTCTGTGCTTTGCAGGGATGGGGGGACAGTTAGCTTGATATCTGCAGACGAGTGACTGGCATGGCTTCAATCCTAAGCTACTGTACCATTTCTTTCAAGGCCTGTTTAAAAGGTCAAACATTGACTTATAGGATAGTTGTCTTCCCACAGGCGGCACCAGAGGCACAGCTTTATTCTCTTTTTTGAAAAGAGATCATTTGCCTACCTTTTTCCTGGTGGACTACTGCATGGCCTATAAGACTCCTTATGCCTACTAGGCACTCTCCATAAGGAGAAATAATACCTCATATTCACTTTCCATGAATCTAATTCCCTACTTCTTGGTTTGCTAACAGTACAGTTCCACTAGAAAGGAGAGTCCTGCACAGGTACTTACCACCTCATACCCTGTGATAGGACCAGCAGGACTGGGCTCTGTATGGTTTATATGGTCTCGATAGTCAGCCCCACATTGTGTACATGGTGCAATACATTATATTAATATGTTCCATAGATGCAGTCACTTCTCCTAATAGATAAACAGCTTGCCTTTATGCATGGTTATAGACAACAGTTTGCATCTACCCATGCGTTCAGGCTACCAAGGACCAGTAGAGATTATACCCAGTCAGCTCTTTAAAATGTCTGGCCTATTGGTTAATGTTTTCCCCAAAAAATCATATTAGGGCATTCAAAGTAAAAATAAGGGTGGCCCCTCATTCAAGGGCTCCTTCAAGTAGCCTGAGCAGAGCTTGGATACAAAAAGTGTTTCTCTGGTAGATCTGCCATATTCATAAAATCCCATTGATTTTAATGAGCAGTATGCAATGCTTCATTTTCCCTGTGGGGGTGCTGCAGAGAAATTGAATACTTACTAGGCACAATTTATTACTTCACTGATGACCCAAAAAAAGAATAAACTGGTTTCCTCTGCATAAAGAATAAAAAGAATAGCTGATTCCTACAGTACACACTATCCTCAGTGCATAAAGAAGCACTATTCCTCTCTGGTTTCTGGAGGACAAAACCTTATAGAACATTTTATCTGATACCTGGATTATGTTCAGCTCCTTTATCTGATACAAAGTTCAGAAAAGGCCAGACAGCACATGCAATATATCTTTCTCACAGGATAACTCAATTTAGACTGTATTTCTTCTGGAACACTGCCTTCCTAATAATTAAATCTCTCAAGATCTTAAGATCTTGGTTTGTATTGTGGATGTAAATGGACAAGGAAAGTGAGTAATAGACTCAGCAATGTTGACCTAAAATATAAAGGGGAAAGTTTATCAAAACTGGCTTAGTTGTTCATAGCAACCAATCAGATTTCACCTTTTATTTTCCAAAGGAGCTCTGAAAAATGAATGGTCGAATCTGATTGGTTGCTGTGGACAATTATGCCAGTTTTCCTTTCCACCAGTTTTGATAAATTTCCTCCAAGGTGCCTATGAAATTATGGATAAATTCTTTAAAAAGAACAACTTTAAATAGCTAGATTTAAGCTCTAGAAAGTAGTTGCACCACTTTAAGCTCATATCCTGTATACAGAGGGTTAATTTCTTATTCTCTTTACCCCTGTAGCTAAGTGAGCATACAAAATATATTGAGGTACAGCCAGTAATGACTGATGGAGGCACCCATAACACCTTTGGTATCTAAAACCCACCTAACCCATTACCACAGTCGCAACGCATATAGAAAAGACATTTGCCTGCACATGTGTGTGGCCCTCTTCACTGAAGTCTATGGGAGCTATGATGCCATCCGAGCCAGTATATTTTTGGTGAACGGATGCCACTGTATGTCTAAGGCATCCATTTAACGTATAGGTTTTTTGTATACGTTAAATGGATGCAAAAAACATGATGTGAACATGCAGTGTCCCAGGGGGTCAGTAGTGTATGCTGGGCTTTGTAGTGCAGATTAACCCACTAACCTGGGATCCACTGTCGTCTTCAATCGGGGCAAATACTAGAACAGGCAGGTATTTAATGTTCGTGACGCCAGTGTCAATTAAACGGTGACACGCCGTGTATAGTAATGTAGAAGAATGAAGCAACCACGGGATAGCCAACCAAAACGGGAACTTTACTGAATGTCAGTGAGAATCATACATGGACGCAGTTGGAAGCGCAGTTCCATGGAAGACAGTTGGTTTCTATTTGAATACAGTTGGTTCTTAGAAGTACAGACTGGCCGGTTTTAGCAATGTTCTTTACAGAGTGTTAATTACAGGAGATGCAGTACAGGCGGCTTGCACACTATTCCTGACTGGTCCTGAAACATGTGACTTATTCTCCAAGGTCCAATGCCCTATATCTGGCGTATCCTTGAAGCTGTCCTTATCTAGTACCTCCTCTGTTATCTTGAGTACCTCTTGCTTTATCAGATTGGCCTCTGTGGTATTCTGTGTCCCGGCTGGTTGCTTATGATGTTTCAGCTAAACGGATGATGACTCAGGAGGGGAACCTTTTCCTTGGATCCGGAACCCGGTTACAGGGTTTACTACCCTCTCCTAGTCGGCAGGCTTCAGGCCTGCTCTACTCTCACAGGCCCATAGCCTGGCCTTGACTCAGACACAGGATCATCTCTGACTCCTTTTCCCACTGTCTGACCTACTACTACTTCCTGACTGGGCCTTATATAAACTAGGGTTCCCTAGCTCCCTCTAGTGACTCAGAGCTGGAATGACACCCTAGCCGGCCTGCACATGCACATTTCACAGTAACAGGAAGTACATAGCATTACATTAACAAGATATTTTATACCAACCTCCCCATAAATACAGGGGGAACGACAGTACCCAAGTGACCCTTCTGTAGTGACGGGGTATTACTCTCCCGTACACTACAAACACACCCTTAGGCATGTGTTAAATGTGGCGCAGTCTGGTTCACATGTAATTTTGGTGCATTTAGCTATACTTTTTCGGAGCAGATTGATAAATCTCCCCTCTATCATTTTATGAACGAGGGCTCAGTGAGCAGACAGGATAAGGTTATGGTAGAAAGGGACTATCTAGAAATACAACACTTCAGAGGACTTGTATAATGTTTTATGCTGGCATCCTGTGCCCACCACCATTCCACTTTGGAATGGGCATGGGTGCCGCTCCACTTAACCTGCTGCTGCCGTTGCTGTTCCAGTGATTCAGACTTCTGGCTGGCCCACCTCTGCCCTCTACAGGGCCGGCGCCACCCATAAGCAGAGTAGGCCACCGCGTAGAGCGCACTCTGCCTGGGGGCGCCGACGCTCTGGATTCCGAATCCCGAGTACTATTAGCCGCCGCCGTGCCACGCCCCCTACTTGTGAGATCCATCCATCTAAGTGACTAACATCTTCTTCCAATTCCTAGACGCCGCCCGCGCCACGCCCCCTACCTGTGATCCATGTCTGACATCATCTGCTGCTCTGCATTAATGATCTGTGCCGGCTTCTTGACTCCTCCTGTTCGGCTGTTCCTTAGTTGCCGCTGCCGGCCGGATCATGGTGGATGTGCTGCCCCTGTTCAGTCGCTTCAGCGTGAGATCCCGCGAGACTGGAGGAGGTCACGGGTCTTGCGAGATCTCGCACCAATACACCTGATCCTATTGTCATATCCGGGGGACGTCACAACAGGAAGTGACGACTGAAGGTATTCAAATATTACGGGGGTAGGGAAAGATCACTAGACAAAGACACCCGCGGCAAGTACAGGAACAGGATCATCAGCGTCAGCGAGCGACACAAGTATGTACGGGGGGGGGTTTTGGCGGCAATTTCAAATTACATAATGGAGCCTGTGATTGAGTCTGTGCACTGTCTGTGGGGGCAGTTCAGTATTGGAGGCAATGTGGGGGCAATATTACTGTATGTGGGGGCAATATTAGTGGGGGCACTGGGGGGGCAAATTACATAATGGAGGGCACTGTATGTGGGGGCAGTATTACTTAGTGGGGGCATTGGGAGCAAATTACATAATGGAGGGCACTGTATGTGGGGGCAGTATTACTTAGTGGGGGGCACTAGGGGGCAAATTATGTAATAGGCAGTGTGCACTGTCTATGGGGGCAGTATTACTTAGAGGGGCACTGGGGGGCAAATCACAAAATGGAGGGCACTGTGCACTGTATGTGGGGGCACTATTAGTGGGGGCATTGGGGGCAAATTACATAATGGAGGGCACTGTATGGGGGGGCAGTATTACTTAGTGGGGGCACTGGGGGGCAAATTATGTAATAGGCAGTGTGCACTGTCTGTGGGGGCAGTATTACTTAGAGGGGCACTGGGGGGAAAATCACATAATGGAGGGCACTGTGCACTGTATGTGGGGGCACTGGGGGGCAAATTACATAATGGAGGGCATTGTGCACTGTATGTGGGGGCAATATTACTTAGTGGGGGCATTGGGGGGCAAATGACATAATAGAGGGCACTGTATGTGGGGGCAGTATTACTTTGGGGGCACTGGGGGGCAAATTACATAATGGAGGGCACTGTGCACTGTATGTGGAGGCAATATTACTTAGAAGGGCACTGGGGGGCAAATTACATAATGGAGGGCACTGTATGTGTGGGGCAATATTAAATGTCAAGTAAAATGTTGCATGCAATAGGTGGCCGAAAAAGGGGGCGGGTAAAGGGGTGTGGTCAATGGGCGGAGTCATGGGGCGGCAAAATTACCTCTTGCCTAGGGTGGCAAAAATCCTTGCACCAGCCCTGGCCCTCTAGCAGTGGGCTGCTGGCAGTGGAATCCCATGTTCTGTCCCCTGCTGCAGTCTATGGTCTGCACTTGCCAGCTAGGCCTCTCCAGTCTGCTCTTAGGGCACGTGCATGCTCTCAGCCCTTAAAAGGTGCACCTAATGTTCACCAGCCTCTTCCCCCGTGGGAAGGGGCCTGAGCAATACACTTATCTAGCTTGCTAGTTCCTGCTAAAGTGTGCTGTTCCATTTGTCTGTCCAAATACCAACCTCTGCTTGATTCCTGATTTGATTCTCCACTACCTTACTGAATTGACCCTTCGTTAGCTGTCCTTGTACTGTTTCATGGATTTTCATTCCCTGAGCTCTGCCTATTCTTGACTACAGTATTGCCTGATCCCTCAGTAAATCCAGTGGGACAGATGTCAACTGGGGTGGACTGGGAACTTAAAGGGAACCTGTCATCAACTTTATGCTGATCTCACTGAGGGCAGCATAAATTAATGACAGAAATGCTGATGTCAGCGGTGTGTCACTCATGAGCTAAAAGTAAGTGGTTGCCGAGAACCAGCATCATAATCATTGCAGCACAGGCCTTGAAAAGAGTCAAATCTACCTGAGAAGAGTCCTGGTTACTATAATCTCCTGCTCTCTCACCGATCTGCTGATGATTGGCAGTTCTCTCCTATCGAGAAAGAGAGAAAACTAGGTAGAAGACTGTCAGTCATCAGCAGGTGGGCAGGAGAGCAGGACTTCATGAATAACCAGGACTCTTCTCCGGTTGCCGTGACTCTTTTCCAGGCCCAGTCTGCAATGTTTGTGATGTTGGTTCTTGGCAACAACTTACTTTTAAATGACAGCCTGCTGAAATAAACTCACCTGTCATCAACTTTATTCTGCCATTAGTATGGGCAGCATAAAGTTGATGACAGGTTCTCTTTAAAGTGGCCATGGAAAAAATCCTAAAAGTGGCCCCATGTGGTAGGCGTGGCAACACATATAGGCTGGGTCAATACCATAGTGCAAAATACCGTCCCATCAGAACCATATACCACAGTGCAGTACAATATATTGGCCCAAAAGTTGTCCTTCAGTGGTGGTCATCAATAGCTGCTATTTTCTGTCCTCCTACAGTTATCTCTGAATAAGATATGGAGCAGGAGGCTTAAGAGGTGCCAGATCAAAGTGCTGATGCTAGCCGATACATCTGGTGCATCTTTAGACTGTCTAGTACAAGTTTATACTACCTATTAACTTATTTTGCGCAAGTATATTGTGCTAAAATTCTGGGGAAAAAAAGGGATGCAAATGAGCCATTAACAAGCTCTGCCTCTAATACAACCAGATGTAAAGCAGTTATCCTATAAGTCAATGTTCAACCCTTTAAATAGGCCTTGAGACATGACTTGGATATTAAATAAGCCAGCACCTCATCTGCAGACAGCTGTTTCAGGGTGATTGCCCCTCATCAGTGCAGAACAGAAAGTACTGGCTTAACTGGGTGAGAGGCCTAAATCAGGATTTAGAGGGTACTATCTCTCCTTGGGGAGAGCGCGCCTTAATTTACTTGAAGCCGATAAGTTTTCTCCTTTCACACATAGCAACATCCCTTTGTTGAGCGTGGTATAAAAAGTGTCTAACAAACTAAATAAATGTGGCTCATGTCAGGAACACCAGAATTGATTAGTAAATGTACCCCACTGTAGGTCAACATATGGGTTTTAAAATCTGCAGCTTATTCATTATTGCGCACCTTTTTTCCAGAGCATATAAATGAAGTATAAAATACCACATTCACTTTTAGCGGAATGACACCTAATTCTGTCAGGAATTAGGACCTGATGGAATCCTGAATGGCCTATTACTCTGCCTGATGTTCGGGCAGGACAAGCAGGGTTAACCAATTAATGTATTGATCGGCAAATGGCTGCATCAACCTGATACATAGTGCAACATGCCAGTCCGCAGGGGAGAACACGAGAGGTTCACGGTGGGCCAACAGGTGGAACAGTTCATCGGGTACTCACGGATAGCAGATGCCTCCCTGGGACAGCAGTGCAGTGAAGGGAAGAGCAGCACTAGATTCTCCGGGGCACACTCTATTACAGGGGACACCGGCCAGGTGGTGATCAAGGTGCCTTTGATGGTGATTGGGTTTCTGAGTGCTTCTGCGGCTGGGCCCCTGATTTATGTAATGTCGTGACACAAGCACCTTGATGGTGAAAAATGATGAGTGTAGTGGTGATATGGAAATAGAAGAATGAGGCAGGGTTGAATCCAACTAAGAACTTTACTGTAACTAGGATCTTGACAGCAGTTTACATCCAGTTATAAAACAGTCTCTTATGAACATGCAAATTGGATGTGGCAAATCCCAGTAACAGGCTGTATATGTGGTTATGTCTCAGGCTATAGTAGGAGGTTTTGTACTCACTGATATTCAGCTGTGGAGCCGAAGAGAGAGCTGAGAGGAGAGGTCCTCTCCTTCCCCCTTGCTCCTTACTCGCATCTCCTCTTTCCTCCAAACTCTAACTCCCCACTGCCTACATTTCACCAACTAACTATCTAGGCCTGAACTGCAGTATATATACTGTGGTGTTCCCCCCATCTAGTGGTGGAATGTGTGTAATGCACCTAACAGCCTGGTAACAGGGATTCCACATGAGAATGAAATACAGCATGATATAACACATGACATAACAAGCTTTTGCAGTGCCCACGTACACTAGAGGGACGCTGCAATAGGCTGACGCAAAGTATATGGGAGAGGAACAATTGCTATTGCAGCCGTTCCTCCCCCATTCAGTTCTATTGATTACTGGCAGCACATTCCTAATGTAAGATGCACGTTCCCTCCCCCCATTGAACCCCTCATATGCCTCACATTGAGGCCTTTCAAGTTTTAATCAGGGGTTAAAAACAAAAAAATATATATACTCACCTCACAATAGCCTCTCCGCAAGAAAATGGAGGTGAGTATGTATTTTTTTTGTCTTTTATCACCATTTCAGGAAAAATGTATTAGTTACCGCAAAGCACGAGGAAATTCGGCTTTGTGACGAATCACATTTTTCCTGACATTAGTATCAAAGTCCATTTTGGATATTTTAATTTGCTCAACAGTAATTGGAATAAATACTTGATATTGATCAGTTGGATGTAGCAGCATATATTAACATATAAAAGTAGTACAAAAAACTATTCTTAGCTAATATTAAAAAAGGAGCAGTCTTGGCATTATACAGTTAAACAGTACCCACCTTCTAATCCAAAAACATACGTAAAATATTTAGGACGATTGTTTTCCCGAGTTTAACAAGTTCCAAACATTTCTTTTTTTTTTTGTTGGCTCATCAGTATTGCCAGTGAATTCTCCCATAAAACCTTTCAAAGTCGAATCACTCATGCCTTTTTTTTTCGTATTTTTTTTAAAGTTGTTTCCTTTCATTGTTCTTGTCTGGCAATTAAGCCAACTGATTTTCCTGATAGGAGTTTTACACCATTGTGTCTAGATTCTGACGGATGTAGCACTCACCATTTATCTTTCCTTTTAATGAACAAAAGTTCCTGCCTAAAGTATACATAAGATGTCAAACTTCTAAGTGGCTCTAGTTTGGTCCAGCAGTGAAGGTGTAAGGAGGCAATGGGCTGCTAAACATCAGGACCGACTCCAAGTAGTTTGGGATTTCATCATCTCAAACATTAAGGTAAATGAAATATTTCAATTGTGGAACCCATTATTTAACATTTATATGAGAGATATAACATTTATATGAACCACATGTATATCTCTCATATAAATGTTAAATAATTTTTTTTTTAGACTTTTTGCTTTGGCTCAAGGTCAGGGATTCTCCTTTTACTTTTTTAAAACAGACTTAAATGTACTTAACATTTTTCTGGCGTTCAGATAACTTATGAATGTAATGCACCGTTTTAGTACATCTGCTGATAACACTGTTAGACCTCATAGACCACTGTT